>NC_133332.1:122215874-122538374 GCF_042186555.1 Aquarana catesbeiana | reverse complement strand
TACCTAAACCTGCAGGCATCATTCTGGTATAACCACTCAAAGTCGTGAATGGCGTACCTGAAGACAATAAAATAGTTAACATTAAATCACAGTAAACGGTAAAGTATAAAAAAATGCATACCTGAAAAGCAAACATGATAAAACATAATAACAATAAAACATTGCAGAATAGAATACAGTAAAAAAGAGCAGAACAATAGAGATAGAATAGAGAGAGAGAGAACAATAAAACGACAACTATTTTTTTTTATTTTATATTTTTTTTTTTTTTTTACACTTTTTTTTGTAACTAACTTTTATAACTGTAACCGGTTCCAGGTTCGGGTCTCTCAAAATGCGATGGCATCTTGGGAGACCCTGTGAAAGTGTGCCTAGTCTGTGCAATGCTGTAACCTACGCTAATACTCAACTAGTGAATGGTAGCGTTCAAAACATTCACCAATGCAAAGACCAGGATTGTCAGGACAGGAGGGACAATAATAGCGGGTGTCACGTCTATATCCGCGCTTGCTGCAGACACGACATCTTTTTTGGGGGGGTTCGCTGGGTAGGGGTACTCAGGAGGACATAAAGAAAATGCCTCTCATGCAGCCTACTGCATTTGGTTGGGGATGTGAATGGGGCGCTGCAGAAGTGGTGGGTTCCCAATTATTAGGATTGGCGAATGCAGCAGGAAGGGCATTATGGGCACGACAGGCCTGTTTGTCTTCTTCTTGGTGACAGCGGGACACTACTTGTGCTTGCCACCTCACCAGCTTGAACTGCACTTATGGGACTCACCACGTCACCAAGTGTTACTGCAGTGCTGGTTTGACTACGACCAGGGTGTACTAGGCCGCTGGTGCTTGCCAGTTCACCAAAACGCTACCAAAAAAACTGTTAGCGATCGCAGGGAACAGGCCTGACTCTGCGAACGCTGCAGTTATGCGTTTAGTGTTTTGTAAGTGACAGTGATCGATGGATACTGCACTTGGGTGGGCTGGGCTGGGCCGGGCGGAGGGGCAAAACGCAGGTGCTAGCAGGTATCTGGGCTGATCCCGCTAACACTGCGTTTTTGGGAACCCTAAACAGCTGGGGACGCTAGTATAGATCTGGTCGGATCAGATATTGATCCGTTCAGATACTATACCACTAAGGGGGGCGTATGCTGCGTGCGTGGGTGTTAGCGATACTGGCGCTAACCTGACGCTGCCTGGGGCTGGTGCTTGCCAGTTCAATAAAATGCTACCAGAAAAACTGTTAGCGATCGCAGGGATCAGGCCGAACTCTGCGAACGCTGCAGTTATGCGTTTAGTGTTTTGTAAGTGACAGTGATTGATCGATACTGCACTTGGGTGGGCTGGGCTGGGCAGAGGGGCAAAATGCAGGTGCTAGCAGGTATCTGGGCTGATCCCGCTAACACTGCATTTTTGGGAACCCTAAACTGCTGGGGACGCTAGTATAGATCTGATCGGATCAGATATTGATCCGTACAGATACTATACCACTAAGGGAGGCGTATGCTGCATGCGTGTTAGCGGTACTGGCGCTAATCTGACGCTGCCTGGGGCGACGCATATCACCGCCGGGCGATCAGGGGGCTAAATCTTTATTCGGTAATAAACGGTGGGCGCCCTGACACTATAAAAAATAAACAAACTAACCAGCGTCACCCGTAACAGTTATACGGTGATCAGTGGTGAAAGGGTTAACTAGGGGGCAATCAAGGGGTTAAAACATTTATTAGGTAGTATATGGGGGTCCCTGTCGCTATAAAACGCTGACAGCGAACCTAAATATTTACCTCCCTAACTAGCATCACCTGTGACACTAATACAGCGATCAGAAAAATGAACGCTTAGCGACACTGGCGACGGGGGGTGATCAAGGGGTTAAAACTTTATTAGGGGGTACCCTAGACCTAAAGGGGGCTAACAGTAACTGTCCTACCACACTAACTGTCACAAACTGACACCATGCAGTAATCAGAAAAAAAAAAAAAACTGCTTGGTGTCAGTGTGATGGGGGGGGGTGATTAGGGGGTGATCGGGGGGGATCGGGGGGTAAAGGGGGGTGTTTTGTGTGCCTGGCATGTTCTACTGTGTGTGTGTGTGTGTTTTCACTCACAGTGCAGTCTTCTCTCCTCGGCGACGGAACGGAAAATACCGAGCCGAGGAGAGATGACATCATTTCCTTTGCTGCTGTTTAGCATACAGCAGCAGAGAAATGATCTGATTGGCCGGCGGCGATCGCGAGGGGGGGCCACGAATGGATGGTCTCCCCCTCACCTCCGATCGCCGCTGGACAAAAGCGGACCGCCTCGGGCACATGTACATGATTCTGCCTGCCTGTGCCACCTTGCCGACGTACATCGGCGTGAGGCGGTCCTTAAGTGGTTAACCACTTGCTCACAGGGCACTTAAACCCCCTTCCTAACCAGACCAATTTTCAGCGCTCTCACATTTTGAATGACAATTACGCAGTCATGCAACACTGCACCCATATAAAAGTTTTGTCCTTTTTTCACACAAATAGAGCTTTTTTGGTAGTATTTAAGCACCACTGGGTTTTTTTTTATAAATGACAAAAGACCGAAAATTTGGTAAAAAAATGCATTTTTCTTAATTTTTTTTTTAAACGTTTGCAAATTAGTAATTTTTCTTCATAAATTTTGGCCAAAATTTATACTGCTACATATCTTTGGTAAAAATAACCCAAATAAGTGCATATTATTTGTTCTTTCAGAAAGTTATAGAGTCTACAAGCTATGGTGCCAATCATTAAAAATTGATCACACCTGATTTACTGATGACCTATCTCATTTCTTGAGACCCTAACAAGCCAGGAAAGTACAAATGACATCTTTTTAGAAAGTAGACAGTCCAAGGTATTTAGTAAGAGGCATGGTGAGTTTTTTGAAGTTGTAATTTTTGGCCACAATTCTTTGTAAAATGAAAATTTTTTTTCTTCACAAAATTGTCATATTAACAGGTTATTTCTCACACACAGCGTATGCATACTTGCAATTACACCCCAAAATACATTCTGCTACTCCTCCTGAGTATGGCGATACCACATGTGTGAGACTTTTACACAGTCTGGCCACATACAGAGGCCCAACATGAAGTGAGCAGCATTAGGCGTACTAGGGACATAAATTACACATATAATTTCTAGACCTCTTATGCCCTGTACACACTGTCGGATTTTCCGACGGAAAATGTGCGATCGGAGATTGTTGTCGGAAATTCCGACCGTGTGTGGGCTCCATCGGACATTTTCCATCGGATTTTCCGACACACAAAGTTTGAGAGCAGGCTATAAAATTTTCCGACAACAAAATCCGATCGCGTCAATTCCGACCGTGTGTGGCCAATTCCGACGCACAAAGTGCCACGCATGCTCAGAAGAAATTCCGAGACGGAACAGCTCGGTCTGGTAAAATGAGCGTTCTGAATGGATACAGCACTTTCGTCATGCTGCAATGTTTTAAATTGTTTAATACAGAGCACTCTCTTCTTCTTTATAATGTGAGAAGAATGAAGTAGTTTTGCTGCTCATATTCACAAAGAGTTCTCACAAACTTCTTTCTTTATTATTTATCATGATTCCCTCAATATATTTTGATTTGTCACATCTGACCAAATTTCTTTTTTGTTGTTTTATTTTTTGTTTTGTATTTTTTCAAGGCTGATTTTTTATTAGTTTTGTTTTGTTTTGTTTTTTTCAAGGCTGATTTTTTTTTTTTGGGGGGGGGGTTTACTCCATAATATGTGTGTTTTGTGTGTCAAGTTACCACAACACCATTGATATCTTGTATTATTTAATCTCAAGGAGATTGCTTGGTGTTGGTGTCCCTTGTTAATTTCACATTGTATTTTTGAAATGTACCTGCCTCCTCACAAACAAACTGTCCTTTTTGAAGGAAAACAGACATAGGCGAGTATAATTGAAACAAAAATTCCTTTATTAAGGGCTCAGAACCAAACAAAGAGGGAGGCAACCCTGGAGAAACAGCAGAAATTGGCAAAGCCTTGGACCCCCAGGGCAGACATCAATTCTTTTCCAACAAAATTGGTGGCCTGAGGAGTCTATATCTAAGGGAGTGCAGTCTGGTCCAGAAGTCCCAGAGATCATGAAAGCAGCAGATGACATCTGTGTCCCCAGGCTGTGGTCTTACAAGAGGCTGCATATATTGCCAAACCAGACTGAGCCCAGGGCCATCACTCTCTGGTCTTCCTTCCACGCTTCCTTCCTGGCTGTGGCTCTGGTGTTGGAGATGTGGCAGGAGGAGGAGTAGGACCTGGAGGAGGAGGAGGAGTAGGACCTGGAGGAGGAGGAGGAGGACTATGTGTGAGGTCACAAATGTGGGTAGCACATGTTATTTGGCCCCTCAACCCTTTATTGAGAGCTTCCAAAATTAAGGACTCACACAGGAGTCGTTGGCCCTCCTCCATCTGCATCATTTTGCAGGCAGTTATGCCAGCAAAGTCCTCCTCCACACTGTGGGGGGTTCTCAGGGCCTCTGTAGCTTTCCAAAATAGGCCTATGGCAGCCTCCTCCAGGTTACTCCTCTTCCTGCCACTTTGTCTTTGAAGATGGAGGGGAGGGACCTGGATATCAGGCAGCCTACTTGGCCTGGCCACCTCCTGACTGAGACTTCCCTGTGTATGAAAAAGGGACATGGTTTTAGTTTTTGCATAATCAATCACAATCATAAATTAGTACTCCAAACTAACATCTAGTTAACATCATTGATTGGACAACCATGAAGATTTAGAGGAATGCTATACCTGGCTCAAGCTGGGCTCCTCCACATGTTGCTGCCCGGAAGGCCCATGTTGGGCGTCAGAAGCCTCAGCTGGGGTGGAAGGAAGTGTGGAAGGAAGATTGGAGAGTGCTGGCCTGGGTTCAGTGTGACCTGCCAGAAAATGCAGCCTGTCATAGTACCACAGCCTGGGGACATAAATATCATCTGCAGCTCCTGATCTCTGGGAATCCTGGACCTTCTTGTGCTCCCTTAGATAAGTGCTCCTCAGGCCACCAATTAGGATCTTCAAATAGGTGATGTCTGCCGTGGAGATCGCTGTCTTCACAAATTGCAGCAAATTATCCAGCGCTGCATTCCACTTTGTTTGGTTCTTATATTCAGGGTGGTTTATCTCCCATAGACAGGGCAGCTCCCTGAACATATCAATGAAGATTGGCATAAAGTCCTTATCTTTCAAGATATCCATTTTCACTGCAAGACACAACACAAGACAAACCCTAATGTCAGCCTAAAGTCTTCTAAACTTGTGCAAATACAGGCCTCAATCTAGAAGCAGTATAGGCCCAATGTAAAATCTTACCTTCGCAATCACGATCGGTGCCTCCGTTACTCCTTTCTCCGCTCACAGATCGTATGTACTACGCTCACGTGTTACGCTTTAGAGACACTGTGCATGCGTTAAACTCCGCCCGCCCCTGACGTTCTTTCTAGTCTATTCCCCGCCCCTTCTCGTTCGGCGCAGTGGGGGAAGAGCACATGGCGGAGTCAGAGCAGGTGTCTGATATTTACACCAACGAGGAGGAGGAGGAGGAAAGCCCGGAGCCAGAAACGTCCCGATCCAGAAGTAGACGATTTAAGGCATCAAATATGTCCTTTGGGGAGATGTTGGAGATGGTGGACATCCTGAAGAAGGCCGACAATGACGGGAAGTATGGACCTTACCCCAACCCCAATGTCAGAAAGACCAAGATCATGGCGAAAGTGGTCAAGAGTCTGCACCGGAATTTCGGGGTATGACGATCGAAAGATCAGCTCAGGAAACGGTGGTTGGACCTCAAATTAAGAGAGCATGAGCAGTATAGAAAGATCCGGAGAGTGCTGCAAAAAAGTAAGTAGTTGTGCTGTGTTCCTATTCTTTTTATGTTTATTACGTTCGTGCTGCTCCATGTGCTTTTCTTAACTGTTATCCAGTTTAAAATGTCAACTTTCATGTTCATGGGCACATTATTCATTCGTATCAAACATTTTTCGTTCGGCCTAGAAAACACCATTGTTTTGGCCATATGCATTTGCCCACATTTTTTAGGGCCTACTTGTCTGAAAATAATTTGTTTGTGTAGATGGGTTTGTTACTAGAATGAAATGCAAACTAGATTCTGTGTAAGGAGAGGACACTCAGCAGCTGTTTACACATCTGGACGCTGGAGCACTAGTGTGGGACACAAGAACACCCTTTTTATTAGGGGCCCACACAGGTGCTCCAGTGTATACTATAGGGGTGTCTACGTCAGTGAAGCTTGTACAAAACAGGTAAGTATTGAAGCTTGACAAAGGACAAGAAGAATGCAACATCTTGGAACTCTGCCAAAACAGACAATTGCACCCCACTTCCAAGCAATGTTTCATATTTATAGTTCTGCCATCAAATATCTGTGTGCTAAGTATACCTATTTTTTTTTTACATAGGGGATAAAAGACTCAGAGGACACCCCTCATCTGAGGAGACCAGAGACCCCCCACCTCTGGAAGAAGGGGAAATCCACCCAAGCCAAGCAGAGCAGGAGGTGGAAGACGTGGTGGAAACTGGAACCACAACAGGTGTGGTTGTCTGCAACCACAGGCTCAGGTAAGAGATGGATGCCAGCATATTTATAATACATGGTGTTTTTTGGTTTCTATCTTTTTAGGTGATCGTGATGTTGTGGATCCAGATCCTTTCACCTCAGAAAGTGCACAGATCCTGATCGGAGAGATCATGGGGTGTAATAGGGACTTGGAAAATATCCTTAAAAACATCAATGATGTTCAACAAAAAATGAAGAACATCATTGATGTTTTAGGGAGAGTTTAAAACCCCTCAAAATCCCTTTTTTTTTGCGCTTTTTGTGAGCTAAAAATTTTTACCATTTTTTGACATATTTGCGAAAAGCCAAATTTTGAAGAGGCACACAGTGTGTCAACATGTGCTATCTGCCATCACGGGAGATCAATGCACGCGTTTTGGGGGTGCAACCCCTTCCTCAATAATAAAGTAGCTGTGAGGAAGGGGTTGCACCCCAAAAACACGTCCCTTAATCCCCCATGATGGCAGGTGGCACATGTTGACATTCAGCAATTGGTGTGCATCTTCAAAATTTGGCTTTTCTAGGGGTGACTTCACCCCATCTGAATGCAATATCAAACACAGTTTGTAATTACTCATGTCTGATATTGCCTTCAAGTTCTACCAAATGTGAACTTTGTAAGTTTAAGATTTGTGTCCTTCTTGTTGGTTTTAAACATGCCTGTTTTATCTTAAATGGACATTTCTACTTTTTCTAATGTGACCCCAAAAATTGTTATACAACCTTTTCTAAATGCACATGTGATTGTACTGGTATTAAAAAGATTGTTAATCAAGAATGTGTGGATTATTGTTTCAACACTCCAACACTTTTGTGGTGCTCTAATTGGTGTTTTCTGTGACAATGGGTGTTATTTCCTGAGGGCAATTCCACTTTGCACTACAAGTGCAGTTTCAAGAGCACTTGTAGTGCAAAGTGTCTTTGCCTTTAGTAAATAACACCCAACAGTGCTTTGTAAGGTTACACAATCGCGCCAATTTCAGGACTCAACACATTTCTGTCAGGGTCAGCTAAAAGAAACACAAGCAGTAAATGTCACCAAAGATTTAAGTAGTTATTTGTTTTTTTTTTTATTTGAAAAAGGTTTCAGACATTGTCTGGCATATTGATGGCCCCCCTAACTGCAAAGAATTCAAGGTATCTTAGCCGGACATCAGGGGCACTCAGGGGGGGAAAGCCAGGATGGCCACTTTCAAGCGCATCAGGGTTGTTTCATTTTGAATTCCAGCCTCAGGCCCAACTGAGCCAGCATAGTTGTCAGAATGTTGCCATAAAAAGTTGTGTAGAACACAGCACGCCAGGATGATATGATTCAGTTTATACTCCGGCATATGTATGGGTGTAAGAAATAGGCGGAACCAGCTGGCCATGATTCCAAACGTGTTCTCCACCACTCTTCTGGCTCTGGCCAGCCAGTAATTAAAAACCCTCTGGTCCGGGGTGAGGGTCCTCATCGGGAATGGCCGCATAAGATGGTCCCCCAGCGCAAACGCTTCATCTGCAACGAAGACGAATGGGAGTCCTTCCACATTGTCTTCTGGAGGTGGCAAGTCCAAGCTGCCATTCTGAAGACGCCTGTAGAACTCCGTCTGGGCGATGACTCCACCATCGGACATCCGGCCATTCTTCCCCACGTCCACATACAGGAACTCATAAGTAGCCGACACCACCGCCAACATCACAATACTATTGAACCCCTTATAATTATAATAGTATGACCCCGAGTTGGGTGGTGGGACGATGTGGACATGTTTCCCATCAATTGACCCTCCGCAGTTAGGAAAGTCCCACCGCTGGGCAAAGTGGGAGGCCACAGTCTGCCATTCCTGTGGCATGGAAGGAAACTGTGGAGTCAAGCAAAAAAAAAAAATGTAGTCATTTTGCACACAAACAGGGAAAGCAGATTAGACACAAACATTCTTGGCCAACATCAAGATAACATTTTTTTTAGGGAGTTTTTAAGGACCAAAGTATAAGGTACACCTATCAGATTCCCCCTCCCCCCCCCTCATGGGCCATTTCTAACATTATAGGGGGGGAACTCTTGGACAGGTAACCCTCTCCACTTCATTGAGAGATGAATGCCTAAATAATGGGTATTACTTTGAACAGCCCCTCCTTAGTTACACTATTGGCAGACCACTGGACAGGTAAGAAGTGTCATAATACAAAGATATAAATACACATTGTACACATTTGAGCACATTTGGACATTCTGCTATTACCTATCAAGATAATAATAGTAGACAGAAACTTGAAACAGTACCATTTGCAAATATACAGGCAGGCCCTTGCACTACATGCTTTGGGGAATTCATCCATACGTCTGACCACAAAGAGATGGGTATAGTGTGTATGGGTTTGGCAAAGTCAGCAGATAGATGATTGAGGATAGATAGAGAATAGGTATCAGCTGACTTAGCAGTTGGGGGGAGGGAGGTTTAAAAATGATTTGGGGACCCCCCAAAAAAAGCCTCTGCCACTCTGCCTGAATTTAAAGCACAAATCACATTTAAAAACATTTTAGGGGGTGTTTGGGGTAAAGCACTACTATGGAGCTGATAAAATACATTGTTAAGTGACTACATAAGGTGAATATAGGGCCAGGAGACCATGCTGGGGAGGTAAGTGAAGGCAAATATGTATGAAGGACAACAAAAATAATTACCTAAAAATCCAGCATGCATGAGGACAAAGGGGACATTCACAGCATATTACAATCATGGTAATTAGGGAATGAGGAAAGAAATACAATACATTAGCAAACATTAAATACAATAAAATGTGATATTAAAGGATACAAATCTTACCTTCATATACTCCTTCTGCAGAACCTGGATGATGGCAGAACAGGTCTCTGAGACAATGATCCCCAGAGCCTGGGGGGAGAAGCCTATCGAGAACTTCAAGTCCTGCAGGCTTCTCCCCGTCGCCAAGTACCGCAGGGTGGCGACTAGCCTCTGCTCCGGAGTGATGGCTTGCCTCATGCAGGTATCCTGCCTGCTGATATAGGGGGTCAGCAAAGCCAACAAACGGTGAAATACGGGGTCCGTCATCCGGAGAAAGTTCCTGAAATCATCAGGATTAATTTCACGGATCTCACGGAGCAAAGGCATATGAGAGAACTGGTCACGCTGAAGCAACCAATTCTTGGTCTATGAACTCCTCCCCACCCTGTTCATGGACTGGACTTGTGTCAAGGTAAGGACCCCAACACCAAGCCCCCGCATAGCACAAACTCTACGAGGAGTACGTATATGCAACAAGGCTAGAAAACGGTCGGCAGCTCAGAACGAAGTAACAGAACGCACTGAAGAACAGTAAGGCTTGTGAAGAGCGACCTGAAAAACAGTAACGAGCGGACAAGATCGCACTGAATAGTACAATACGAACTGACTGCACGCACTGAAGAGCAGATACAAACCCACAAGCACAAACTGAACAGCAGAAAACGATCTGAAAACCACGAGTCTGAAAAAGCACGAATCGTCTCTCACCAAACTTTTACTAACACGAGATTAGCAAAAGGAGCCCAAAGGGTGCCGCGCTTGGTTCCGAACTGGCCTTTTCTAGTCTCGTCGTACGTGGTGTACGTCACCGTGTTCTTGGCGATCGGAAATTCCGTCAACTTTGTGCGACCGTGTGTACGCAAAACTACTTTGAGCCAACATCCATCGGAAAAAATCCATGGATTTTGTTGTCGGAATGTCCGATCAATGTCCGATCGTGTGTATGGGGCATTACACTTTTGAAGGCCCTGGATACCAGGACAATGGAATCACCCAAAAAATGACCCCATTCTGGAAAGTAAACACCCCAACGTATATTCTATGAGGCATAATGAGTCTTTTGAACATGTCATTTTTTTCCACAAGTTTTTGAAATATGTGGAAAGAAAATGAAAACGCATTTTTTTTCTTAGACAAAGTTGTCCATTTATAAGATATTTCTAACACATAGCATGTACATAGCAAAAACTATGCCCCAAAATATATTCTGCTACTCCTTCTGAGTATGGGGATACCACATGTGAGAGACTTTTATACAGCCTGGCCACATACAGAGGTCCAATATGCAGGGAGCACCATCAGGTGTTCTGGGGACATACATTTCAAATCTAATTTGACTACCTATTACACTTTTGTGAGGCATTAATAGGCATTGTAGTGATGTGGCATGGATGTAGCACGGATGATCCCTGATGTTCATGGATGTGGCACAGATGATCACTGATGTGGCACTTCAAATCTAATGTGACTACCTATTACACTTTTGTGAGGCATTAATGGGCATTGTAGTAGCATGGATGTGGCACAGATGAGCACTGATGCGGCATGGATGAGCACAGATGTGGCATAGATGTGGCACAGATGATCACTGATGTGACATGGATGTGGCACGGATGATCACTGATCTGGCATGGATGTGGCAGGGATGATTACTGATGTGGCATGGATGAGCACTGATGTGGCATGGATGTGGCATGGATGATTACTGATGTGGCATGGATGTGGCACGGATGATTACTGATGTGGCATGGATGTGGCACGGATGATTACTGATGTTCATGGATGTGGCACAGATGATCACTGATGTGGCACTTCAAATCTAATTTGACTACCTATTACACTTTTGTGAGGCATTAATGGGCATTGTAGTGGCATGGTTGTGGCACAGATGAGCACTGATGCGGCATGGATGAGCACTGATGTGGCATAGATGTGGCACAGATGATCACTGATGTGACATGGATGTGGCACGGATGATCACTGATCTGGCATGGATGTGGCACGGATGATTACCGATGTGGCATGGATGTGGCACGGATGATCACTGATGTTCATGGATGTGGCACAGATGATCACTGATGTGGCACGGATGAGAAATGGATGGGGATGGATGAGCATTAATGAGGATGGATGAGCCAGGAATGGAGCATGGGTGAGCATGAATGTGGATGGATGAGCCAGGGATGGAGCATGGATGAGCATGAATGTGGATGGATGAGCCAGGGATAGAGCATGGATGAGTATGAATGTGGATGAATGAGCCAGGGATGTAGCATGGATGAGCATGAATGAGAAAGGATGAGCCAGGGATGGAGCATGAATGAGCATGAATGAGGATGGATGAGCCAGGGATGGAGCATGGATAAGCATGAATGAAGATGGGTGATCCAGGGATTGAGCATGGATGAGCATGAATGAGGATGGATGAGCCAGGGATGGAGCATGGATGGGCATGAATGAGGATGGATGAGCCAGGGATGGAGCGTGGGTGAGCATGAATGTGGATGGAGGAGCCAGGGATGGAGCATGAATGTGGATAGATGAGCCAGGGATGGAGCATGTATGAGCATGAATGAGGATGGATGAGACAGAGCTGGAGCATAAATGTGATTGGATGAGCCAGGGATGGAGCATGGATGAGCATAAATGTGGATGGATGAGCCAGGGATGGAGCATGGATGAGCATGAATGTGGATGGATGAGCCAGGGATGGCGCATGGATGAGTTTGAATGTGGATGGATGAGCCAGGCATGGAGCATGGATGAGCTTGAATGTGGATAGATGAGCCAGGGATGGAGCATGGATGAACATAAATGTGGATGGATGAGCCAGGGATAGAGCATGGATGAGCATGAATATGGATGGATGAGCCAGGGATGGAGCATGAATGTAGATTGATGAGCTAGGGATTGCAGATGAATGAGCATAAATGTGGATGGATAAGCCAGGGATGGAGCATGAATGTGGATGGATGAGCCAGGGATGGAGCATGGATGAGCATGAAAGTGGATGGATGAGCCAGGGATGGAGCATGGATGAGCATGAATGTGGATGGATGAGCCAGGGATGGAGCATAATTGTGGATGGATGAGCCTGGATGAGCATGAATGTGGATGGATGAGCCAGGGATGGATGGATGAGCCACAGCGCTGTGGGCTGGATCTGAAGTGCCCACAGTGCTGCTGCACCAGCTGCCTCCTCTCCTCACACTCTGTACCGATCGTTGTGAGGAAAGGGGAGGAGCCGAACCGGACATGCTCCGGTTTGTTTACAAGTGATTACTACCTCATTGGACGGAGTGAGCATGTGGTAAAGGGCCGCTGTCATTGGCCCTTTACCCGGATCCATGACAAAAAAAAGTTGTAAAAATCTAGTAGACCCGACGGTCACAGACATTCTCGGGTGCACACTCCAGGGGGAGTGCGGCAGCGTGATTCTAGGAGGATATTATAGTACGCCTCCCCAGAGTTATCCGAACACGCTGTAGCCGTCATTCGGCTATGGACAGGTCAGCAAGTGGTTAAAGGGTAAAAAATTAGCGGACAAAAAAAAAAACAATAATATAGCATATACAATTGCAACACAAGTCATATTGTAATCAAATTTCTTTTTTAATTGCAGCGCTGCAATTTTCTGTAAAATGCAATACAATATGGCTACCTGCAGGCATTCTGTGCACAGATGATGTACAGAACGCCGCCCAGAAATTTAGTTTTCTGCTTGTGTGATTGGCTTACTGATTTTCCCAGAAATCTGCACTAAATGATACGTTTGTTTTTTTTACACCAGGTGAGTGGGTGAATGTTTTTTTTGGGGGGGGGGGGTGTTGTGATAGTTTCATATGTAGATTGGGTGAATAACCCAATACTTTTGGCATATTTCAATCACCACATTAAAGCCACTCCCGCATTAAAGTCACTCAAGAAAGGGTAAAGACAGGGTGCGAGGAGGCTATAATAAATGGGACTGGCCAGGTCACCATTTATGTTCAGAAGGATGCGAAGGCTAACATTTGCTTGTCGCAGGATTATTTGATTGGAGTTCTCCTGTTGGAATAATGTAAAATTTGAGCCCTGATGGTATTCCTAGGGAAATTGAGTGTTTAGGGGGGTCCGTAAGATCCTCCTTGATGGGATAATGCCAAGTGAACTTAGAAATATATATTGCATTGTTTTCCCTTTTTAAAATGGGGTCCAATGTGCCTCCTCCCTTTTTGACAGTATGGAAGGTACCCATGTACATCTTTGAGCTCTAACAGTGATCCTGAAGGTAGATGTTCATGGCCCCTGGATGATATTCATTTCCCAGATTGGATTATCCTATACACATATTTTGGCACAGATCCTGAAGAAGCGAGCAAATTGCTAAACGCATCTACCAAAAGCGCCAAGTGTTAATCATTATAATTCGTGTAATACTATAATTTATGGTTATTCTAAAAATATAGGCTGATGGCTACTATATATTCGTGGATTGTACTTTTGTAATAAATATCTGTTTTAATTTTTAATCTCTATATGCTCTCCTTTTCCATGAGGTACAGTTGAAATCTTATTTAATTACACTGTCCTCTCACCCTATCTTTGGTGTGTTGAGTGGCTTTCTTGTATTCATTTATGTTGGTACCCATAGAAGATATATAGTGTTACACACAGGCCCACCCTCTGCTTTACCACATTATGTCAGTCGACATCTTTAACCACTTGCCTACAGGGCACATTCACCCCCTTCCTGCCCAGACCAATTTTCAGCTTTCAGCGCTCTCACACTTTGAATGACAATTACTCAGTCATGCAACACTGTACCCAAATGAAATTTGCGTCCTTTTTTTCACACAAATAGAGCTTTCTTTTGGTGGTATTTAATCACTAGTGGGTTTTTTATTTTTTGTGCTATAAATAAAAAAAGCCTTTTTCTTTGTTTCTGTCATAAAATTTTGCAAATTAGTAATATTTCTTCATAAATTTTGGCCAAAATTTATACGACTACATATATTTGGTAAAAATAACCCTAATTAGTGTATATTATTTGGTTTTTGTGAAAGTTATAGAGTCTACAAGCTATGGTGCAAATCATTGAAAATTGATCACACCTGATCACACCTGATGTACTGAAGACTTATCTCATTTCTTGAGACACTAACAAGCCAGGAAAGTACAAATACCCACAAAATGACCCCATTTTGGAAAGCAGACACCCCAACGTATAATCTGTGAGGCATAATGAGTCTTTTGAACTGTTCATTTTTTTCCAGAAGTTTTTGGAAAATGTGGAAAAAAAATGAAAACGCTTTTTTTTTCCACAAAGTTGTCCATTTTTAAGATATTTCCAACACATAGCATGTACATAGCAAAAATGACACTCCAAAATACATTCTGCTACTCCTCCTGAGTACAGCAATACCACATGTGTGAGACTTTTACACAGCCTGGCCACATACAGAGGCCCGCCAGGGAAGTAGCACCTTCAGGCGTTCTACAAGCATAAATTACACATCTCATTTCTCAACCACCTATTACAGTTTTGAAGGCCCTGGAGCCCCAGGACAATGGAAACGCCCACAAAATGACCCCATTTTGGAAAGCAGACACCCCAATGTATAATCTATGAGGCATAATGAGTCTTTTGAACGGTTCATTTTTTTTCCAGAAGTTTTTGGAAAATGTGGAAAAAAAATGAAACCGCATTTTTTTTCCACAAAGTTGTCCATTTTTAAGATATTTCCAACTCATAGCATGTACATAGCAAAAACGACACCCCAATATACATTCTGCTACTCCCCTGAGTATGGCGATACCACATGCGTCAGACTTTTACACAGCCTGACCACATATAGAGGCCCACCATTGAAGTAGCACCTTCAGGCGTTCTACAAGCATAAATTACACATCTAATTTCCTGACAACCTATTATTTTTGAAGGCCCTTATATTTCTAACACATTGCATTTACATACCAAAAATTACACTCCAAAATAAATTCTATTGAGGAAAGGGTAAAAAAAAGTATTACCTGTGGTTTTAGTAGTGTCCCCAGAGGAGAGAATTGGTGCAGGCAGCAGGCAGCAGGCAGCAGGCAGGGATGTGCTTAGCAACTATAGTAATTATCCAGGCAGCAGGCAGGAATATTGTCTATAGTCAGCACAAGGATATCGTCAGCACAGCCAAAGCATTTGTCCATAGAAATTGTCCAGGCAGAGACAGCCAACACAGCCATAATATTGGTCCTGGTACACCGTTACCTCCCTGCACTCATTATTGTACCGGTGTCCAGCCCTTCATAAACATACTGCCTCTTGCTACAGCTAATTATTTCCATAGTCCAGGTAGCAGGCAGAGGTGTGGTCAGTTTATGCTGCAGGCAAGGGAATGGTGGCAGTAAGTCAGCAGCAGGCTGAGGGCCGCAATCATGTAAGACCTGTGCACAGGGGCACAGGGGTAGAGGCTTCGACCCACCCAAATCTCTATGAAGCCTCCGGACTCCAGACCCTAATCCGGAAATTACGAAACCTGGAGACAACAAAAAAAATTGTTTTCTCCATCCGGAAAAACATTTCTGGAGCCCCTCACATGTGAGACCCCTGTGTCCTACAGTAGCAGGGCAACAGATCAGTCCAAGCAGCAGGCAAAAGCAAAGTCCATAAAACAGGCCAGGGTCAGATGACGTGCAAGCAGTCCAAGTGGTGGGCAGAAGCGTAGTTGGTAAAACAGGCCATGGTCAGTTCACATGTAAGCAGTCCAAACAGTAGGCAGAAGCGTAGTTGGTAAAACAGGCCAGGGTCAGTTCACATGAAAGCAGTCCAAACAGTAGGCAGAAGCGTAGTTGGTAAAACAGGCCAGGGTCGGTTCACATGTAAGCAGTCCAAATGGTTGGCAGAGGCATAGTAAAAAAACAGGCCAGGGTCAGTTCACGTAGAAGGCAGTGGAATGGTTATTTGAGGAAGCATGGGAAATGGTCAGCACAGATGATGAAAATGGGGAAGTGGTTAAGAATATGGGCTAATATTTAAGGGATGTGTGATATAGTCTGAAGCATTCACCAATGCAAAGGCCGGGTTCAAGGGGACACTGGGGACAATGGTAGCTGGTATCTCTTCGAAATCCTTTACTGCTGCATACTCAACATCTTTTTTGGCGTCTTCAGCCTGCTTCAGATGGGAGAATGTGGTCCGGGAAGTGGCGTTCATGAAGTCGGCTAACAGCATCAGAGCGAAGCTTTTCTGGGGGGGTCTTTGATGGTAGATGAGGGACGTGACAACTTCTTCAATGAATTTTAGGAAGTGGGCAGGGCTTTCGGTGGATTTGGTGTAAATTATGTAGGCATTATAAATGGCCAAATGAATTAAATAGAGTGCTACTTTCTTGTACCAGAAATGGGACCTCCTTATTGCTAAATAGAGCTGAAGCATTTGGTTGTTGAAATCCACCCCCCCCCCATGTACAGATTGTAATCTTGTACACATTTTGGCTTTACAATGGGACCTCGTCTTCTCTGAACTTCAACTGTAGTGTCGTCATGGATGGTGGACATCATGTACACATTCCTGGTATCCTTCCACCTCAAGGCCAGCACTTCGTTGCATCTCAAAGTTGCTCTTTCTCCCCTTCGCAATTTCTTGTTTACTATGGCTTGTTTGAAGCCCTTTCTATTCTTTCTGGAGGTTCCACAGGCCAGGGTTTGTGCGAGGTATAGGTGTTTGAAAAGGGGTAGGTTGGTATAAAAGTTATCCAGGTATATGTGGTAACCTTTCTTCAGCAGTGGGTAGGCCAGGTCCCATACAATTTTACCAGTTGTGCCCATGTAGGCCGGGCACTCAGGGGGCTGGAGCTGGGAATCTCTTCCTTCGTATAAGCGGAACGCATACAGATATCCCGTGACTCTCTCGCAAAGCTTAGAAAACTCCGTATTTGGCCCTTTTGCTTGGAATGTATTGTTTTATTCCTAGCCGGCCTGAAAGGGTACCAGGGACTCATCTACACATATATGCTTATCGGGGACTTATGCCCCGTACACACGGTCGGATTTTCCGATGGAAAATGTCCGATCGGAGCATGTTGTCAGAAATTCCGACCGTGTGTGGGCTCCATCGGACATTTTCCATCGGATTTTCCGACACACAAAGTTGGAGAGCAGGAGATAACATTTTCCGACAACAAAATCCGTTGTCGGAAATTCCTATCGTGTGTACACAAATCCGACGGACAAAGTGCCACGCATGCTCAGAATAAATAAAGAGATGAAAGCTATTGGCCACTGCCCCGTTTATAGTCCCGACGTACGTGTTTTACGTCACCGCGTATAGAACGATCGGATTTTCCGACAACTTTGTGTGACCGTGTGTATGCAAGACAAGTTTGAGCCAACATCCGTCGGAAAAAATCCTAGGATTTTGTTGTCGGAATGTCCGAACAAAGTCCGACCGTGTGTACGGGGCAATAGAGTTCTGCAAATCGTTGGGAAAAGAAATTAATGAGTGGGCGAAGTTTATATAATTTATCATAATTTGAATGATTGCGGAGAGGGCACTGGGTGTTGTCACTGAAATGAAGGAAGCGCATTATCATTTCGTATGGGGACCTGGGCATTACATAAGAATAAATGGGCATGTGGTGAATGGGGTGGGTGGACCAATAGGCATGTCCTTAATTTTTTTTTGTAAGCCCCATGTTTATGGTGAGGCCCATAAACATTTTGAACTCCTCCAGAGTCAAATCCTTCCACTCGAATGGACGGGCGTAAGAAGGGGTTGTTGGCAATATGCTGCTGGGCTATAAATTGGTCTGGTCCACGATGAGTTGCAGCAAAGTGTTGGGCAAAAATAAATTAAAACAATCAATTTCAGAAAAATTTTGGGTATTGGCCTGCACACCTGGCTGTGTGGTGAAAGGGGGAATCCTTGCTGATCCTGAGTCGGAAGGCAGCCATGTTGGATTGGCAAGACCATCTGGGAGATATGTAGCGGCCCTGGCTCTTGGGGGACGTGGCACTCCAGTGCTGGTAGTTGGAGTTCCTGTGCTGGCATTTGGGCGTGATGCTGTGGAAGTGCTGGTACTGGGCATTTCTTATGGCCTTTTGCTGGCGGCAGCTCTAGGACTGGGCCTTTGGTTTTGGGGTCTATTGCTGGCAGCAGCGCTGGTATTGGGCCTGGGAATTTGATCTTGGGGTATATTGCTGGTGGCTGCCTGGTTTCCAGAGCGCCGTGCTCTTTTAGGAGGGATACATTCTTCCTCTGAATCGTTTGCCGATCCACTACTTTCGATCGGTTCAAATGCTGAATTTGATTCACAATCGGAATTGGCATTTGAATCTGATGAGAACTCCCCACTGCTCTCATCAGTCATGGAGAGGATCTGGAACGCCTCCTCACTTGTATAGAATCTTTTGGACATTTTTTCTGATGGGCTGTGTGACAGGTGACAAATTACGGTTACTGATGGGAGACAGGTGATGGGTGACAGGTGACGGTCACTGATGGGCGACAGGTGATGGGTGACAGGTGACGGTCACTGATGGGCGACAGGTGATTGGTGACAGGTGACGGTCACTGATGAGTGACAGGTGACGTGCGACGGTCACTGGTGGGTGACAGGTAACGGGTGACAGCCACTGATGGCAGTCTCTGATGGTGACTGGTGCACTTTATGGGACTGATAGGTGACAGATGAGGGTCACGGATGGCTCACTGATGACGGTCACTGATGGAGGTCACTGATGAAGGTCACTGATGACGGTCACTGAAAGGTGACAGGTGCACCGCCGACAACAGTCTCTGACGGTGACAGGTGCACTTTGTGGCACTGACGGGTGACAGGTGCACTTTGTGGGCACTGACGGGTGACAGGTGCACTTTGTGGGCACTGATGGGTGACAGGTGCACTTTTATAAGTACTGATGTGGTGACTGTTGGGTGACAGCTGTAATTGGGGGGGGGGTGACAGGTTCTCTTTGTGGTGTTGGTGCAGTACACTACAGAACACACATAGATCGGTCACTCACTGCTCCCGGCTCTTCTCTACTCACACTGGAAACAGAGTGTGAGGAGAGAAGAGCCAGTGACAGCTAGTACCCGGTCTTTGTTTACAGTTAGTGATCGGCTGTGAATGGATCACAGCTGATCATGTGGGAACACGCCGCCACCGACATGACCGCGTGACCGCGCCGATCACGCACATGCACGGTCTAAAGCGGGGAACACTCCTTTGTGATCGGCCGTGATGTAATCGCGGCCGATTACATGGTGAACAGCCATGCCCAATGGCTGTTCACCCCTGTCGGTGACGCGCTGCATCCCGGGGACACCGACAGAGCAGGGCTGCGCGCCCGCGATCGCGCACATGCCCTGTGTAAACCAGCCGCCGTCATATGATGGCGGCCCAGAACAAGAGCCGCACCGCTCCGCCGTCATATGACGGTGGGAGGGCAGCAACAGGTTAAAGAGGAGCTTCATTCGGGGTAAAAAAATGTAAAGTCAGTAACTACAAATACTGTAGCTGCTGACTTTTAATAAGAGGACACTTACCTGTCCAGGGATCCAGCGATGTTGGCACTCCGAGCCAATTCTCCAAATGGCTTTGGGTGCAGGCACTGGCATCTTCACTAAGGGTAACCGGCAGTGAAGCCTTCAGGCTTCACAGTCAGTTTCATACTGCGTATGTGGGAGTCACACTGCGCTTTCTGAATGGTCCTGCTGTTATCTGAGACCTGTGTGTGCCCCAGACGGCAGCGGGGGGCAGGATTAGGGGCCGAAAATAACCAGAGAATGCGGCGATCTTACCCGGAAGTGGGAGCGGATACCTGTCAAAACTCTGTCCCCCCCAAAAAGTACCAAATGTGGCAGTGGAGGGGGGAGGGTGCAAGCAGAGTTTCCCCTTTTGGGTAGAGCTCCACTTTAAAGTAAGACTTGCTTTAAAAAACCAGGCTGGACTTAAGGTGCTAAAAGGCCCCAGTTTATAGCTACACAGGGTATGCAGATACAGTTGGGCTAATTTAATAAGACTTCTTTCACATAGGCAGTGGACTTCATTGCTCTTCTGAAAAGAGATAGATCGCTTTTTATCTGTGTTTGAGTGTAGGTTTGCAGGTGTTGACTTCAATGGGCACATTTGACAAGTGGAATGCCTACCAAACATGGCACATCAAGTTAAAATTGTTGCATGTGAAGCATCGTGGCCATGACAAGGTGAGCAAATGGTCAGTATGTCAGCTTGTAGACAGACAGTAAAAACACTATTTAAACACCAATTTTTACTGCCCCTCTGCGGTCTGTGTAAACGAGGCCTTAAGGAATAACAATTAACATTATACAATTAATTGTGTGAATATTTAATAATCCAGTTATGTGAACAGCAAGTTCCTGTTCATTTTGAATACACTGTCATGTGTAGATAAAACACCTAAACAGGAATTTGCTCTTTACATGATTGGATAATTTAATATTCACACTTTTTGTTGTTTGAAGATTCTCAATTCCTTAGGTAAATGAGTCGGTAAGTCTCAGTATCCCAGAGTCTAGAAAATAGCAATCAGACAGTTAAATACATTTTGGCAGACCTCGGTTATTTTACCCTAATAAGCTGGCACTGGAGATGTGTATTGTGCCTCACCCCGCCTAAACATTATATGTTGACCCAGTTGACCATTCTTGTTCAGAGATGCAGTGGTCAACAAATAAGCTTGTCAAAAGGCTCCCAGTGTGGATTTAAACTGATCAGTCCATTTACTCATCCACATAAATGCAGAAATTAACTTTTATAGGGCAAGAGTGTATGTAGAAAAAACAGTTTCTCCCTTTACAGCTAATCAGTCCTTGTGGAAAAAGAAGGTGAAATTGCTCACCGTTTAAAAGCCAACATTAGTGCTTACTAGGATGTACAGTACACAGACAGTACCTCCTGGTGCATTACAACTAAAACATATTTCACTCCAACATGGAGCTTATTTGTAGCTTTTCCCTTTATTTGGCTGCAGCTTTACTAGTATGAAAACAGAGAGAGCATTACATGTTCTCGGTTTAACATGCACTTTCAATTATCTGAGGTTAGACATGTGCCATAGTGCTTACCAGTGGAAGGCAGATTGCAAGGTCACATCTAAAAACAGACTGTAGCCACTGTTTTAACTGTCACATGTGTCAATGTACTACATTCCCAAACTGAGAAACTTGGGGAATAGGACCCCATTTTTATTCCCATATTTCCATTTCCATGGGGGAGATGTGGAGAGATGGAGGCCTATAACACTTGATTGACGGTTCAGTGCATCTCTCTATGATTCCTGATGAGGTGGACCAACTGCCTGGAGAAATGCATTGCATTCTACCTGGACCCCAACATTATGATCAAGGTGCAAGATCAAACTGTTTCTGTATATTTTGTGGACATACTGTATGTAGTATGTTGATGGGTGAGGGCAACCGGGGGATTATATGAAAGTATGTAAAGTATGAAATCACAATACTAATACTACTAAATTTAGCCATACTGGGGCTCTAAGAAGCTCTCTAGTGAAACTTAAAAAAAAATTGACTGTTATACGTGAGAAGATTTTTAACAAATGAAAAATGCTGCATATGTGTGATAAATCTAACAAGTACCTGTAAAGTCCCAATCTGTAATCAATATTTCAATGCACTTTCATAAAGAGTTAAACATCAGAATTGCCAGTAGGTTGTGGAAAATTAGGTCAGAAGTTGAACCCCATTAAATGTCTCTCTAGTATTTGCATAATATCAGAGCATCATTTCACAAGCGAACCTGACATCACACTTTGCTTGATCTGCATTTGCTCTCCACACTCTAAGTGTAGAGCTTCACACTCTTCTGCGTACACAAATTCATAAATTAAACATAATTAGGGCATTAAGTTTGCTGGTAATAAAAAAATTTTCAGTGAGAAACAAATAAAGTTTGCAGCATTCTGGTGAGATGAGACTGTTAAGGTAGGCGCATACCTTTTAGAGAAAATGTTATTGCAATATCATGCATAAAATCAGACATACAGCTTTATTGTTTCCAGCCAATATATAATTTGAACTTTAATTTTGCTTTTGGAGAAGACAACATCTGAGCTTAAAATCTAAAATCAGCAATGAATTTAGAAAGTTTGGGAGGTACTTAATGTAGCTTACTATGTCATGAAAAAAATATGTAGGCATATCATTGCAGATATCTCCCTTTAAAAAAGCTAGTTGCCTTTCTGTCGTGTTGATGCTTTGGCTTTAATGGACTTAGTCAATGACCTCAGAAAAATAGAAGAAAAACTGCGCTAGAAAGATTACATAAAGCTGCAGCAATCAGAGAGGTAAACACAACAGACAGAAAAAATATATAAATGCTGTGCTAAAATTACGTAATTAAAATAATCTATGTGAAAAATTATTAATGAAGAATATATTCGAGTCCTAATCGATAGTCCCAACAGTTGAAAATTCAATAAAAATAAATAAAATGATCTCGATGGAAACCCATTTATGGTAATGGTACAACTGATTAAAGTCCAAAAATAAAAATCTCAACTGTCCAATCAATAGCACTCAGTGATAAAACAAAGCAGAGTGTGTATATTCCCAAATGATGAATGACATGCTTACCAGATTGCAAGCCAAATCGGGCAGGTGGCTTAACCCAGCCTGGGCCTTGGTGTAAACCAGTCACAATAGGGTATGACAATTCACACTCACGTTGAATGTGCGTTGAATTCACGAAAATTGAATTATCCCAAAAAGAATAAAGTGACAACATAGCGTAATACTGACACATAAATTAGTAATTAAATAGAAAAGAGTGACACTCACATGGTGAAAAGAAAAAAAAATTCCATTAATTAAACACCCAGTGTTGTATAAAATTAATTAGCCACGGATGCCACACAAAAGGCCTCCTTACCAGATAACAATTGATAAGTGCAAATCATAAAGGTGATTGAGCCAACTGCGAGTGAGAAGATCACTCACGGAACACCTCACGGAAAACCTGCTTACCAGATGGTAAATATCAAGTTGTGAATCTTGCAGTTGTGTGAAACATCAACCGAACTTCTTACCAGATGCCAGATTCTAGAAGGCAAATCGATATTCAACCGGATGGACAATCAGCTTAATAGATAGAAGTGTGGATAATCCGTCCCCGCAGCCTCAACCGAGGGCTCCACGATTCACATGATGTAAAGGAACAATGCCCAAAAAAGATGGAACAATGCCAGAATAGTGTGATATCGTATAAACTAGTTTATTAAATAAAAAATCACTTACAAACGATCTTGTTTAAAAATGACAAAGGATAGAACGATGCTGGCCGGCAAAAAACAAACTCCCGTCCTCCTCAATGGGGCGACGTGGTGACGTCAGCACATACCTCACAGACGCGTTTCGTCATAAGGTGACGTTTTCAATGGGGAACGGGCAGCGTGCTGAACAACCACCATTTATGTGTACACCAAGCCTCGCCTTGAGTCCCGCAAAGAGAGTCTCAAAGTGCCATCTTAGGTGTGGGCGCAGCCATTAACTGCTATTGAAAAAGGGGGGGAAATAGAGGAAATGCTACTCCATCTTAAAGTTATTTTAAAAATGTACTATATCAAAGGCATGACAGGCCATTAATATACATAAGGGAATCAAATTCATTTAGTCAAAAATAAATTAAGATATAAAAATAAAAATAAAAAGTTTTAATCCATAAACGTAATTTAGGCAATCACCCAAGATAATAAATGACTGCTAGCACCAGATTGCAAACCAGTGCAAAAAATACAATAAGAGTATAGAACCATAATAAATAGCCATTATTATTATTAAATTATACCAGTAAAAAAATAAATTTTTATAATTAACATATCTGATAAAAATTTAAAATAAATTAATAAAAATGATTATTAAATAAACTAAAAAAGGGAAAAAATCACTTGGATGATGAAATGATAATAGCAAACAAAAAAGGGAGCCACTAAAGACAAAAGCAAAACCAGATGTTATGAGTTATCAATGAAAGCATTAACGTCCACATCTACACAATTACAGACCAGTTAGCCTAACATCAATAGTATGTAAACTCTTGGAGGGGATGATAAGGGACTATATACAAGATTTTAATAATAAGAATGATATCATTAGCAGTAATCAGCATGGATTCATGAAGAATCATTCTTGCCAAACCAATCTATTAACCTTCTATGAGGAGGTGAGTTGCCATCTAGATAAAGGAAGGCCCGTAGACGTGGTGTATCTGGATTTTGCAAAAGCATTTGACACAGTTCCCCATAAACGTTTACTGTACAAAATAAGGTGCGTTGGCATGGACCATAGGGTGAGTACATGGATTGAAAACTGGCTACAAGGGCGTGTTCAGAGGGTGGTGATAAATGGGAAGTACTCAGAATGGTCAGGGGTGGGTAGTGGGGTTCCCCAGGGTTCTGTGCTGGGACCAATCCTATTTAATTTGTTCATAAACGATCTGGAGGATGGGATAAACAGTTCAATCTCTGTATTTGCAGACGATACTAAGCTAAGCAGGGCAATAACTTCTCCGCAGGATGTGGAAATCTTGCAAAAAGACCTGAACAAATTAATGGGGTGGGCGACTACATGGCAAATGAGGTTCAATGTAGAAAAATGTAAAATAATGCATTTGGGTGGCAAAAATATGAATGCAATCTATACACTGGGGGGAGAACCTCTGGGGGAATCTAGGATGGAAAAGGACCTGGGGGTCCTAGTAGATGATAGGCTCAGCAATGGCATGCAATGCCAAGCTGCTGCTAATAAAGCAAACAGAATATTGGCATGCATTAAAAGGGGGATCAACTCCAGAGATAAAATGATAATTCTCCCGCTCTACAAGACTCTGGTCCGGCCGCACCTGGAGTATGCTGTCCAGTTCTGGGCACCAGTCCTCAGGAGGGATGTACTGGAAATGCAGCGAGTACAAAGAAAGGCAACAAAGCTAATAAAGGGTCTGGAGGATCTTAGTTATGAGGAAAGGTTGCAAGCTCTGAACTTATTCTCTCTGGAGAAGAGACGCTTGAGAGGGGATATGATTTCAATTTACAAATACTGTACTGGTGACCCCACAATAGGGATAAAACTTTTTCGCAGAAGAGAGTTTAATAAGACTCGTGGCCACTCATTACAATTAGAAGAAAAGAGGTTTAACCCTAAACTACGTAGGGGGTTCTTTACTGTAAGAGCGGCAAGGATGTGGAATTCCCTTCCACAGGCGGAGGTCTCAGCGGGGAGCATTGATAGCTTCCAGAAACTATTAGATAATCACCTGAATGACCGCAACATACAGGGATATGTAATGAAATACTGACACATAATCACACACATAGGTTGGACTTGATGGACTTGTGTCTTTTTTCAACCTCACCTACTATGTACTATCTACATTCAACCCATAGGGTACATATGTTCTGATCCTATGGATCCAAGCCATTTCAAGATTGGAAATTTCCCGCACCATAGAGCTCCCCCGCCAGTAAGGTTTATATTTATCAATCCCTAAAAAAAGGGTATTGATGTTATGATGGGTATGATGTGCACTAGACGATAATGCTTTGAAACCGAATGGTTCCTGAATCCAGATAAAATGTTGGTGATATACTCATTGAGCCTGACTTGAAGGGGCTGGTAAGATAAAGAAAGGCCATAATCACTCTGTTGGTGTTCATACATACTAGCTGGATCATGACCTTCAACAAAGGGATTCCTATCACTCAATGGGAAAAATTTGTTATGCGTGGGTACATTATAATCCCAACTGCCCTCATAAGGGTCTTGATAGGGTGGTCTCTCAAAGGAGTCATAATTTTGGTTAGACCTCCACCATTCAGGATAACCTCCATTCTGACCACGACTTCTATTGGCGTTTTGATGGCCCGCCCTCTTGGCGCTGAATAGTGCCCACCTCTCCATGGGGGAGGCTGAGTAAAATGCGACCCACCACCACCCTGGACATAATTTGGCCTAGGTGGGCCAAAACTTTGAGAATGGTTAGGTAGGGCATTATTAGATTTATGGACCCCTGGCACTTTATAGGGGGATTGATACCTCTGAGGGCCCAACCCTCTGTGATTTGATAGGAGGACCCTTTTTATTTATTTTGGGATGTTGGGGTGGTCTAAATGTTCCACCTGAGGTATCCCCATAACCCTGGGTGGACACCTCCATCTCAATATTGGCCTGACCGGCTGTATCCTCCAACATTTTCTTCTGCCAGTCAAAAACAACATTATTATAATAATCGTTCAGATCGCAATTATACTTTTTCTTTTTACACTTTACACTTATCAATTGTTATCTGGTAAGGAGACCTTTCATGTGGCATCTGTGGCTAATTAATTTTTTTACAACACTGGGTGTTTAATTAATGGAATTTTTTTTTCTTTTCACCATGTGAGTGTCACTCTTTTCTATTTAATTACTAATTTATGTGTCAGTATTACGCTATGTTGTCACTTTATTCTTTTTGGGATAATTCAATTTTCGTGGATTCAATGCACATTCAACGTGAGTGTGAATTGTCACACCCTACTGTGACTGGTTTACATCAAGGCCCCGGCTGGGTTAAGCCACCTGCCCGATTTGGCTTGCAATCTGGTAATCAGTTGGGAATATACACACTCTGCTTTGTTTTATCACTGAGTGCTATTGATTGGACAGTTGGGATTTTTATTTTTTTTTATTTTTAGACTTTAATCAGTTGTACCATAAATGGGTTTCCATCGAGATCATTTTATTTATGATTTTTATTGAATTTTCAACTGTTGGGACTATCAATTAGGACTCGAATATATTCTTTATTAATAATTTTTCACATAGATTATTTTAATTATGTAATTTTAGCGCAGCATTTATATATTTTTAGTCAATGACCTGATACAAGTATAATTCCCTGTATACACGGTCAGACTTTCCAACGGAATATGTGCGATCGGAGCTTGTTGTCGGAAATTCTGACCATGTGTGGGCTCCATCGGACTTTTTCCATCGGAATTTCCGACACACAAAGTTTGAGAGCAGGCTATAAAATTTCCGATAACAAAATCCGTTTGCGTAAATTCCGAGTGTGTGTGGACAATTCCGATGCACAAAGTGCCACGCATGCTCCAAATAAATTAAGAGACAAAAGCTATTGGCTACTGCCCCATTTATAGTCCCGACGTATGTGTTTTACGTCACCGCGTTCAGAACGATCAGATTTTCCGACAACTTTGTGCGATCGTGTGTATGCAAAACAAGTTTGAGCCAACATCCGTCGGAAAAAATCCATGGATTTTGTTGTCGGAATGTCCGATCAATGTCCGATCGTGTGTACAGGGCATAACTGTAATGTTTTTTGGCATTTTTCAGACACTCATCTGCTCTCTTTGGGAGTATGACACAAAGTACTGTATCTAGACAAAGCCCCAGAATTAGCTTTTTTTTGAAGGTTAGAAATAGTAGGCCCCATATATGTGTCTCACAAAAGGTCTACTTTAATATATTGTGGCAACACTCTGCAAACAGACTCTACAAAAAGCTGTTAATTCATCTAATTATTGAACAAGTGCATGTCTAATGCAGCGTACACACGGGCGGACTTTTCGACCGGACTGGTCCGACGGACTTCCGACGGACTTCCGACGGACTTTCCAAATGAACGGACTCTCGCACACACGACCAGACTTTCCGGCAGAATAGGTGACGGTCTTCCCGACGGACTTTCGACGGAGTTACGGCGGACTTCCAAATGAACGGACTTGCCCACACACGGACTAAGGTTTGTTCATTTTGAATGTGATGAGGTATGACGGGACTAGAAAAGGAAGTCAATCTCGCTGCTTTTATCGGCGAGATTAACACCTTGCAAGCCCCGTCGTAGAGCATACAGGCCCTCAGGTCTGGTATGGATTTTAAGGAGAACCCCCTACACCTAAAAAACGGTGTGGGGGTCCCCCCAAAATCCATACCAGACCCTCATCCGAGCACGCAGCCTGACCGGTCAGGAAAGGGGGTGGGGATGAGCGAGCGCCCCCCACTGAACCATACCAGGCCGCGTGCCCTCAACATGGGGGGGTGCTTTGGGGAAGGGGGGTGCCCTGTGGCCCCCCCACCCCAAAGCACCTTGTCCCCATGTTGGTGAGGACAAGGGCCTATTCCAGACAACCCTGGGCATTGGTTGTCAGGGTCTGTGGGCGGGGGGCTTATCAGAATCCGGGAGCCCCCTTTAATAAGGGGGCCATCAGATCCGGCCCCCCACCCTATGTGAATGAGTATGGGATACATCGTACCCCTACCCGTTCACCTGGGGAAAAAAGTGTCAATAAAAAAGCACACTAGACAGGTTTTGAAAGTAATTTATTAGGCAGCTCTGGGGTTCTTCTTCTGAATTCGGGGGTCTCTTCCGACTTCTCCGCTCTCTCTCCGGCCTCTTCTCCCAGTGTCCGGTTCTTCTCCCGCTCTCCAGCCTCTTCTCCGCTCTCCGTTCTTCTCCGTTCGTCTCCACCCCCTTTCCTGACTGCGTGCTCGGATAAGGGTCTGATATGGATTTTGAGGGGACCCCCACGCCGTTTTTCTCGGCGTAGGGGGTTCCCCTTAAAATCCATACCAGACCTAAGGGACAATGTCGCCTCCTTCTCGCGCTCGCTGCAATAGGAAAATGTGTTTTTCCTATTGCAGCGAGCACGAGATGTATAGTACCCTGTCGCCGAGATCCAGCTTGATAGGATCGCACTGGAAACATTCTTGCGGGCAGATGCTGTAGCTGCCCTTGCATCGTATTTGGTCCGGAAAGATTTGAAACATGTTCCAAATCTAAAGGCCGTCAGATTTTCGACCAAAAAAGTCCGCTGCAGGTCCAATGAAGCTCACACGCGGTCGAATTGTCCCCCAGACTTAGTCCGTCGGACCAGTCCGGTTGAAAAGTCTGCTCATGTGTACGTGGCATTACATGTTTCAAATCTAAAGTCCGTCAGGTTTTGGACCGAAAAGGTCCGTCGGAAGTCCGATGAAGCCCACACACGGTCGGATTGTCCAACGGATTCGGTACGTTGCACCAGTCCAGTCGAAAAGTCCGCTCATGCGTACGTGTCATTAGCGGTCTTGTCTACATGGCATGTCTGACTCCTGTGTCACATACTAGTTCTGGGGCAGTAAAAGTGAACCTATATGTTTCAGTTTTGTTCATGGTGAATAATATAAGCTTAAAGTAGAAGGAAAGGAAAAACGTTTTTTTTTCACTTTGGATAGAGTTGTCACCAGAATTAGCATTCCCATTGGAAGATTTCCCCTTTATTCTTGTGCAGATGACAACACAAAATGTAGGGTTTTCTTTCACCTTTTCTCTTTATGATAACAGTAACCAGGACAGATATAGGGCGTAGACATACTTCCTAATCCCTCTCCACTCTATCAAAAAAAAAAAAAAAAACAGAGATTAATTTAGTAAAGGAGAGAAGGCTCTTAGCAAAGTGAATGTTCATTTTGCAAAATGTAGGTTTACTTAGACCCCTTTCACACTGATTCGCTTTACAGGCGTTTTTGCGCTAAAAATAGCGCCTGTAAAGCACCTGTAAACTGCCTCTTCTGCAGCCCCAGTGTGAAAGCCTGAGTGCTTTCACACTGGGGCGGTGCGCTTGCAGGACAGAAAAAAAAGTCCTGCAAGCAGCATCTTTGGGGCGGTGTGGGAGCGCTGTATACACCGCTCCTCCACCGCCCCTGCACATTGAAATGAATGGGCGCCGCTTTCAAATCGCCTTAAAAGCACTTTGAAAGAAGCGCTAAGCGGCCTCTTTTAACCCTTTTTTAACCCTTTCTGGGGGGGGTTAAAAGCGCCTCACTAGCAGTGCCAAAGCAAAACTAGCATCGCTTTACCGCTATCACCCGCACCGCCCCATTGTGAAAGGGATCTTAGATTGCTAAATAAGGTTAATCTTTGTTCACTTTATGTAGCCGTTCATGTGCATACGAAAAGGATTTCATGACTGAATAAGTAAGTGAACACAGCTTCAAATTATTCGGCATAAATACACAGAAAATAAACAAACAGTGCTTAAGATTCTCTAAAAATACACAAACAACAATATGCAATGCTAAATTTAAAACTATTTGTATAAAGTGTGTATCATAATAATAAAGTCTCTGTATGAACTATGGTCTCTGTGTGATGTCAATATTCCTCGTTTTCCAACTTCAAAAAGTGTATCCCAGATATCTGCATATTAGAGACAATTTTACTCTTTGGTGCTCCAACTATGCCCTCCATCCTCCAGAAAAACACCCTCAGATCTGCTGGACCGCAGATTATAAAGGGCTTAATGCGCTCAAGAAATTTCCAACAAATAACATCTACTATGCAGTTAAAGAGCTCCTGCCTCCTTAACACATCAATTCCCATGGTATCGTCATATGTTATCCATAAAAACTTAAGAGAGAGAGAGAGAGACATACCCATAGTGTATTATCATCGTATTAAAAGAAATAATGATAAAAACAATTGGTGTGCTCACATTTTCAATATGCTCTCAGCACTACGAACATTAGCAGATAATATTTTTTTCTCGTTCAATAATTTTATTGAAGAAAAAGCAACAAAAAACATAACATACATTATACAATGGAAGACCATTGTGACGGAGTAGGTATAAATCAGGCACAGAAAAGAATCCTAGCTGAACATAGCCTATCTGCTAACATACCACAAAGTAAAATTCTAGAGCAAGATGACTATGGCTTATCCCATTATAAGATGAAGAGGCCAGCTGGGGTTTACAAACTAAGTTAGAGCAATCTTAACATTCAACAGTCTATGAAAAATGGGAAACTATGTTTGTCCGTCTACTGTGTAGAAACCTAGTTACACCAGTAGCGAAAGGAAAGGGGAACGAAGAAGAGAAGAAATTCCCTGAATGTAGAGCTTCCCCTGATAGGGTGTCGAATAGAACAGAAAGTTGTGTTCCTCTTACCATGGCAGAAGCACAGATACTTCAAAATCTGGTGGTAGACAGTGTTTAATTCATGGCCACCATAATTTGTCGATTTATTAAGGTGCTCTTTTTCAAGGGCTTCCATCTTTAAATGCGGCAGAGTGCAATTCATTCTGTGTTTAGTCTTGGCCACAGTCCAGGTAGGAGCTTTCCATGCCTTAGCTATTGTCTGTTTCGCTGCTGTCAAGAGCTGGGTTAACAGTTTAAATTGTTTATGCGTTTAAGATTCCAGCCTCAGGTTTAGAAGGGCAGTTGCCAGATCTGGTGTGAGAGAGCGTTCGAACATCCCAGATGCAAGTGTAAAAATGGCTTTCCAAAAATCCTGCGCCACTGGGCAACTCCATCATGTGTGCAGGTGTGTACCAAGTTCAGAACAGCAATGTGATCAGAAGCGAACTTAGCGATTCCGGCGGGGACTAAGTACCAACATGTAAGCACTTTGTAGTTGGCTTCAACCGATATTACGTTTGGTAAGGAGGCCTTGGTTGCTGACCAAATTTCTGATTCTAAATAAGTCCTCTAATATGTGGTTCCCATGTGCAGATACAGTGGATATAAAAAGTCTACACACCCCTGTTAAAATGTCAGGTTTCTGTGATGTAAAAAAATTAGACAAAGATAAATCGTTTCAGAACTTTTTCCACCTTTATTAAGCAATCACATTCAAACTCATGTTAAATATGGAGTCAGTACACACCTGCCATCATTTAAAGTGCCTCTGATTAACACCAAATAAAGTTCTGCTGTTCTAGTAAGTCTTTCCTGACATTTTCTTAATCGCATCCTACAGAAAAAGCCATGGTCCGCAGAGAGCTTCCAAGGCATCAGAGGGATCTCATTGTTAAAAGGTATCAGTCAGGAGAAGGGTACAAAAGAAATTCCAAGGCATTAGAAATACCACGGAACACCATGAAGACAGTCATCATCAAGTGGAGAAAATATGGCACAACAGTGACATTGCCAAGAACTGGATGTCCCTCCAAAATTGAAGAAAAGACGAGAAGAAAACTGGTCAGGGAGGCTGTCAAGTGGCAACATTAAAGGAGCTGCAGGAATATCTGGCAAGTACTGGCTGTGTGTTACAACAATCTTCCGTATTCTTCATATGTCTGGGCTATGGGGTAGAGTGGTAAGACGAAAGCCTTTTCTTAAGAAAAACATACAAGCCCAGCTAAATTTTGCAAATACACATCTGAAGTCTCCCAAAAGCATGTGGGAAATTGTGTTATGGTCTGATGAAACCAAGGTTGAACTTTTTGGTCAGAATTCCAAAAGATATGTTTGGCGCAAAAACAACACTGCACATCACCAAAAGAACACCATACCCACAGTGAAGCATGGTGGCGGCAACATCATGCTTTGGGGCTGTTTTTCTTTAGCTGGAACAGGGACCTTAGTCAAGGTAGAGGGAATTATAAACAGTTCCAAATACCAGTCAATATTGGCACAACACCTTCAGGCTTCTGCTAGAAAGCTGAACATGAAGAGGAACTTCATCTTTCAGCATGACAATGCCCCAAATCAACAACGGAATGGCTTCCCCAGAAGAAGAATACATTGTTTTGCATAGAAATTTGGCTTTTTATATTGTAGGCCTGCAATTCTTAGGAATAACTCACTTAAATCTGTCCAACAAGAGTCTAGTAGACATTCCGAGTATGATAAGTTTGAAACACGAAATCATAAATTATAATATAATAAATAACTATAAATAATTATCAAAAATAATAATATAATAATAATAAAATGTATTTAATAATGTAATCTAATCAAAAACACTGAAATTTGTTCAGTCGTAGAATTGTCGCTGTCGTCACTTTCAGTGTCTAATGACAAATTTCCCCACAAATCAATTCGATTGACAAATCTAGATGCATGTAGAGTTGCCCAAAAGAAGCAAACCCATGGTTCTGCAAAATACGTCGGAACACTCCATGCACCAGCATCCTTCAAGCTTCTTTATACTTTTTTGCTGCCTGCATTGCTGATGCAATTTTAACCACTTAAAGTGGAGGTCCACCCTGAAAAAAAAAATTAAAATCCATGTAAATTGAATAAAAAAATACCTAAAAAAATGGAGGAAAAAAAAACATTTTTTTAACTTACGTGAAATGGCTGTTACTAGGCAGTCTTCCTAATCTGCCTCTTCCTATGCCGCGGTGATCTTCAGTCTTCTCCTCCCCACAACACATCGCATCCCATTCACAAAGCGCTGCGCGACTCGCGCATGTGCAGTAGGAAATGGGCAGGAAAGCCGTAAGGATGGCGGTGCTGGGACCCGAGAGCTGAGGGACGGGTTAGCCTCGGGCGGCCGACATCACAGGCACCCAGGACAGGTAAGTGTGCTTATTTAAAGTCAGCAGCTACAGTGTTTGTAGCTGCTGACTTTAAATTTTTTTTTTTCCCGGCCAGAATCCCGCTTTAACAACCGGCCCATAGCCGAATGATGGCTACAGGGCGGTTGCATAACTCTGGTAGGGCGTACAGTGACGTCCTCCCAGAATCCCTCTCCCCCTGGGGCGCGCACCCGACAGCATCCGTGACCGCCGGGTCCTCATCACGGATCACGGTAAACAGCTGCTGATCACGACCGTTTACCATGTGATCGCTCCATCAAATGATGGAGCGATCACTTGTAAACAAACCGGCGTGATGTCATGACGCCGGTTCCTCTCTCCTCTCTGTGTTCCGATTAGTACAGTGTGAGAGGAGAGGGGGAGAGATCGGATGGCAGCAGCGCTGCGGGCTGGATCCGTAGTGCCCACAGCGCTGCTCTGTGACAATTGCATTCACATCCAGCCACCCATCCATCCATGCTCAGCCATCCCTCCATACTCTGTAATACCCTGCACTACTCTGCAATACTCTGCAATGCTCTGCAATACTCTGCAATGCCCTGCAATACTCTGTAATACTCTGCAATGCCCTGCAATACTCCGCAATGCCCTGCAATACCCTGCAATACTCTGCAATACTCTGCAATGCTCTGCAATACTCTGCAATGCCCTGCAATACCCTGCAATACTCTGTAATACTCTGCAATGCCCCGCAATACTCTGCAATACCCTGCAATACCCCGCAATACCCTGAAATACTCTGCAATACCAAGCTGTACTCTGCAATATCCTGCCATACTCTGCAATACCCAGCCATACCCAGCCATACTCTGTAATATTCTGTGATACCCAGCCATACTCTGCCATACCCAGCCATACCCAGTCATACTCGGTGATACCCTGCTATATTCAGTCATACCCAGCCATGCTCAGCCATGCTCGGCCATGCTCGGCCATACTTGGCCATGCCCGGCCATGCTCTGCCATGCTCTGCCATGCTCAGTCATACTCGGCTGTACTCGGTCTCTGTATGTGGCCAGGCTGTGGAAGTCTCACACATGTGGTATCGCCGTACTCAGGAGGAGTAGGAAAATCTATTTTGGGGTGTCATTTTTGGTATGTACATGCTATGTGTTAGAAATATTGTATGAATGGACAACTTTATATTAAAAAAAAATGTGTTTTAACCACTTCCCGCCCGCCGTCATATGACGTCCTTGACTTTGTGTGGGGATATCTGAATGATGCCTGCAGCTACAGGCATCATTCATATATCAGCTTTTTCAGCCGGCGATTCCCTACACCATAAGAATGATCATAGTGGCTATTTCGCTGCTTGATCGCTCTTACAGGAGGTGAGAGGGGACATCCCCCCCCTCCCACCGCCCTCTGGTGCTTCTTCAGACTCACTGCTACGATCAAAGCCAGGATCATTTTTTTTTATTTATTTCAGGCTTCCCAGCCTAGAGGTGAGATGTGGGGTCTTATTGACCCCATATCTCACTGTAAAGAGGACCTGTTATGCCATATTCCTATTACAATGGATGTTTACATTGCTTGTAATAGGAATAAAAGTGATCAAAAAATTAATGTAATTGTAACCAGTAAAAAATTTTATAGCGTCGCCTCTGGGGATTCTTAAGTAGCAAAGTTTGGCGCCATTCCACGAGCGCGTGCAATTTTGAAGGGTGACATGTTAGGTATCTATTTACTCGGCATAACTTCATCTTTCACATTATGTAAAAACATTGGGCTATCGTTACTGTTTTGTTTTTTTTTTAAGCACAAAACTGTTTTTTTTTCCAAAAAAAAGCGTTCGAAAATTGCTGTGCAAATACCGTGCGAAATAAAAAGTTGCAACGACCGCCATTGTATTCTCTAGGGTCTTTGCTAAAACAACATATATAATGTTTTGGGGTTATATGTAATTTTCTAGCAAACAAATGAGGATTTTTTTTTTAATTTAAATATTCTTTATTAGATTTTTCTTATTACAAAAAAAAAAACAACAAGCAAAAATAGAAAACATTATACTTTTCACAACAGCTTATGGAGATTATCAGTCCAATCAAGTAATATAAAAATATTTTACATTCTAAACCTCCTATATCCCTTCCCCCTCCCCCCCCCCCCCATCCCATTCCCACCCACCCTCCCCTATCCCTACACAATATAAAAAGGTTGCATGTACGTCCTCATGTACTAACATCACATCCACTCCTTAACCTTAATTCGCTGGTTCTCCTTTGTCTCTGTGCTATACTGACGGTCAATCCGATTCCTTAGGCACATTTCAGGTTAAGTCCAAATCAGGGGACTATACCTGACCACTGTAACCAAGAACTCCAAATTTTTGTAAATTTATCATAACTACATCTCCTGATATATACTGTTTTTTCTGTCCATACTAGTTTATCCACTGTCCTGAGCCAGTCTTCTGTGGTTGGGGGCATACTGGATAGCCAGGATTGTGCTATTAGTTTCCTAGCTTTGTAAAGGCACCTTCCTATAGCGATTTTCTTATTATTGCACTCCCCGCTTTCCCCAAGCAGGCCAAGGATACATACCCTGGCCTCCTGTTTCAACTTGGTTTTAAACCTAGTTTCTATAATCCTGATTATCTCTGACCAGTACCTCGCCAGCCTTGGACACCTCCATACCATGCGTATTAGGTCACCAGTATCCAGGCATCTAGGACATTTGTCATCCAATCTACAGCCAAACCTAAATAATCTCTTAGGGGTATAATAGGCCCTATGTATCAGAAAAAGGTGTGACACCTGTTGCGATGGGGAGACCGACACCAATGGACTGGCCTTCAAAATTCCCTTCCACTGACTGTCGGTTATCTCCCCCACCTCCCCTATCCACCTTTCCCTGATATCCAGAGTCGTTTGCAGATCAAGCAACCTTACAGAAATTTGTCCGCTTACAATTGCTATCAGACCCTTAGTGGAGTTTGCTCTAATAATTTTGTTTAGGAGAGGTACATTGCACCATTCCAATGGGCAGTTGCTAAATTGACTGTTAAGTGCATGCCTGATCTGCAAATAAGTGCAGAAAGTATTATTTGGAATCCCATATTCACGCCTTAGCTCAATGAAAGATTTCAGATCATTACCTTCAAATAACTGCACCAATCTTCGTATTCCATGGCGAACCCATATCCAGTTTTTATCCAATGTTAACAACTCCCTCAAACCCCTATTGTCCCATATGAGCGAGAATTCAGTATAACCTCCATACCCCATAATCCTCTTAGTGGCCTGCCAGACTTTAATGATCATTTTATATGTTGGATATCCCTCCTGGAGTATCCCAGCCTCTAGTGCTTCTACCAGGGACCCGTATGGGGTGTCCTGTATCATAAATTTCGCATTGTGATTCGACCAGCCCTGATTTTCGCAGCCACCTAGATGTTGTAATTGTGCCGCCAAGAAATAGCTATAGGGATGTGGTACTGCCAGTCCCCCTTCCCCGACAGGGCGCTGAAGAGTTTGTAATTTGATCCTTGCCTGCCCTTTCCTCCATATTAATTCCCTAAATATGGTATTTCATTTTTGAAACCAGATCTTCCCGATCCAGACTGGGGAGTTGTGGAGTACGTATAATAATTGTGGCATCCAAACCATCTTGATCAAATTAACTCTACCTGCCAGGGATAGCGGGAGTTGGCACCAAATAGCACTTTTCCTTCTAAATTTTTCCAATAAAGGGACTAAATTGTCTCCTATATATTGTGCCGGGTCAGTTGTAATAACTATCCCCAAATAGCGCATTTTCTCCACTACCCTCAGTCTCGGCATACCTCCCCTTTGACTATTACGTGTTGAGTCTAGTGGGAGCAATGTTGATTTATCCCAATTCACCACCAGGCCTGATGACCCACCAAATCTTTCCACTAATTGTATTGCCGTTTCCAAGGAAGGTCCCGTGTCCCCAAGAAAAATCAGCACGTCATCAGCATAAAGTGCCACTTTTTCCAACTCATTCCTCTCTCCAAATTCTTGTATTCCAGGCGAGTGTCTTATTACCTCTGCTAATGGCTCCATTGCTAGCGCGAATAACAAGGGCGAAAGTGGACACCCCTGCCTCGTCCCTCTCTCAAGGGATAGCCACTCCGTATATTCACTATTGATCTTTAACCTAGCTTTTGGATGGAAATACAAGGTCTTCACCCACTTGATAAATTTCGGGCCAAACCCAAACTTCTCCGGAACCCACCAGAGATACTCCCACTCCAGGCTATCGAACACCTTGGCAATATCCAAAGCGAGGACTGCTCTCGAGCTCCTAGTCCCTGCCGGCGACTGGAGGTTCAGGTATGCCCTTCTGATGTTAATGCTAGTGGATCTATTTGGGATAAACCCTGACTGGTCCGGGTGCACTAGCTCTGATATATACTTCTTTAGCCTAGTGGCCATTATTTTTGCCAATATTTTTATATCGGAGCATAATAGCGAAATGGGTCTATATGATGCTGCTTCAAGGTGGTCTTTCCCCTCTTTCTTTATCAGGACTATGTTGGTTTCAGTCATTGAGGCGGGCAGGGTACCGTCCGTAATTGCCCAATTCAATATCTTCATCAGTTCTGGAATTAATGCCTCCCCATAATACTTATAGATTTCAACAGGCAGGCCATCAGGACCTGGGGCTTTCTGATTAGGCATATCTAACACTGCTTGCTGTACTTCCCCAAAAGTTATGGGGGAGTCCAGACTGGCCCTTTCACTTTCAGAGAGGTGTGGCAGGCTAACGCCCTCTAAAAAATGTTCTATCTCTCTTACTTCTAATTGTCGTTGCGATTTATATAGATTACTATAATATTCAACGAATACCTTTTTAACCATCAAGGGGTCTGACGTAGCTGCCCCGCTAGAGGTTCGAATCGTAGCGATCGTTGAGGAGGGTGAGTTAGTATCAGCTAATAATGCCAGCATGCGACCCACTTTTTCCCCCTCCCCAAAGTATCTCTGCCTCTGGAATAGTCTCTTGTTTTCAGCATTTTTAAGCATATCCATCTTATACTCCTGCTGCTTTTCTACCCAAAGCTGCTGTTTTCCTGGACTTGGGTCCGCCACGTATTGTTTTTCTAGTTCTAGCACCTCTTTCCTAATCTGATCCCCTTTTTCTCTTGATTGTCTCTTAACCCGTGTTATATTCTGTAGGAGGATACCCCTCAGGAACGCTTTGAGGGAGTCCCAGACCATCCCCTGCGACGCCGTACCTGAGTTAATTACCAGAAATTCATTTATTTTTTCCAATATATCTTCTTTTTTTCCTATAATCTCCAACCATATAGGATTTAATGCCCATACTCTCTCATTATATCCATTATGGATGTTTATTGCCAGCGTCAAAGGAGAATGGTCCGATACCCCTCTCGGCTTATACTCTATTTTCCCTATAAGGGGAAGCACCCCCTTGTTTCCCACTGCCATATCTATGCGAGAGAGAGTGCGATGCAACTCAGAGTAGCAAGAGTACTGCCGCTCCTCCGGGTTGCGGATTCTCCAGAGGTCGCTCCACCCCATCTCTTCAAACAGCTGAGTAAGCCGTCTTTCAGCTGCTCTGTTCTCCCTTACTCTTGGGGGGAACCTGTCTATTTTCCCATTAAGAACCATGTTGAAGTCACCCACCACTATAAGTGGAATATCACCCTTATCCTCAACATATTCTAAGAGGCAATATAGAATCTCCATCTTGAAGGGAGGGGGAATATACACATTAGCTATAACAAAAGATTTACCCTCTATTGTACAGAATAAGAAGACATAGCAGCCCAGCGGATCTGTCCTAACATCCCTACAGGAGAACACTATCCCCTTTTTTCCTTGTCAAAAGAAGTTTATTGAGTATACAATATTATAAAGATACATAAAGTAAGTTTACAAGGATCTATAAAGTAAGCTCATTGTTTTACAGTAGGGATTATATAGGTAAATATCATGAAATTTCAAATATTAAACATTGGGTTCACGTAAACCTAAATTAAAGATATATATCATTTCCTTAGTTACTTTTGTAGGTATTTAAATGATTTATACCTACTATATATATTGTTTACAGGTAGAGTGTATATAGGTCAAATAAATTCTGATAATGAGCTTTAATCGTAAGGTGGAGAAAAGGAAAGAGAAAGAAGAAATGGGTAGAAAGGCAGAGGTATGGTCCACAAGGTTGTCCCGCTCGTCAGTTTATTATTCTTTTTAGTTCTCTTTGAAGCCTTAGAATGGGTGTCTCTGTAAGTCATTTAATCTGTTACCATGGCAACAGGACAGAGTCATTGAAATTTGACAGGAACTGTTGTTTTATCCAAGGATGCCAAAGTTTTTCAAATTTTGGAATTTGATTTTGATCGATGGCTACCATCTTAGCATGGGACATTGTATTATTCATTCTGTGAATTGTTTCTGCTAGTACCAACGTAGGAGATTTCCATGCTTTGGCCACTGTTTGTTTTGCAGCCGTTATTAGTTGGATCATAAGTTTGAATTGAGAGAGTGTTAACCATTCCGGTTTTAGATTAAGTAAAGTTATATATGGATCTGGTTGTATTATTTTTTTAAATATTTTAGATGCAATCACGAAGACTTCCTTCCAGAAGGTTTGGATTACTGGGCACGTCCACCATATGTGTAAATGTGTGCCTATTTCTGGGCATCCTCGAAAACAAAGAGCTAAGGTATTAGGTGAATATTTTGCCACTCTAGCGGGTACAAGGTACCAGCGAGTTAGGACTTTATAATTTGTCTCCAGTGCTAAGATGTTGGGTGAGGATGACTTAGATGTGAGCCATATGTTAGACCAGTCCGTGTCTTCTAAAGTTCATCCCAGGTCCTCCTCCCACCTCTGAACGTAAGAGGGTCTATTAAGATTTACTACTCCATATAATTGATTATAAAGTGATGAAATTGTACCTTTAGCAAATGGATCTTTTGTACAGATTGATTCAAAAATGGATAATTGGGATAATGGTTTATCCCCCTTTAGGAATGGTGTATAGAAATTTTTGATTTGGAGATATCAAAATATCTCAGAGTTTGGTAGATCATATTTTTCTCTAAGCGATGGGAATGAAAGGAATGATTTAGATGCTATGAAGTCATTTAGTGTCTGAATGCCTGATGTTGTCCAAGCTTTAAAAGAATTTGGGTAGATCCATGCCGGATAAAAGGCCGGATTTCTGATAAAAGAAAGGAGAGGATTGTGTGGAGATTGTAACTGATATTTGGTTTTTAGTTTATCCCAGAGAGATAAGAAGTGTTTAGTTATGGGATTATGAATTTTAAAGCGGTCTTTAGGATCAAGCCATAACAAGTTTGATATTAATAGAGGGTCATTTTCTGAAGCCTCTATAAATACCCATAATGGGATTTCCTGTTTTGCATGGTATTTGGACAAACTGGCCAAATATGCTGCTCTGTAGTAGTTAGTAAAATTAGGGTATCCCAGGCCTCCTTTATTTTTGGGAAGATGTAGTGTGTGTATAGAAGAGCCCCATATAAATGAAGTTGCTCTTTTTTGTACTATTCTCAAAAAATAGGAAGGAATTGGAATAAGGGAGGACTCTGAATAGATAAAGCAATTTGGGTAGAATAGTCATTTTGATTGCATTAATCTTCCCTATCCAGGATAAAGGAAGTTGCGACCATTGTTTTATTAGATTTGTGATCTGTCTTAATACAGGAGGATAATTGGTTGAGAATAAGTCAGAATGAGATGCTGTTAAATGAATTCCAAGATATGGGATTGATTTTTCTGCCCATGTGAATGGGAGTGCAGCCCTAGCCGGGATCAATTCCATGTTTGTGAGCGAAATATTAAGCACTAGGCATTTCTTAGGATTAATCATAAGGCCGGATAGGGCTACAAATCCATCAAGAGCTGGTATTAAGTTAGGACCAGAGACCTGTGGTGATGATAGATAAAGTAATATATCGTCTGCAAATATACATAATTTGTGTGTAATACCTCCTACTTCAATGCCAGTTATAGTTTGGTTTGTTCTGATGTATTGGGCCATGGGTTCGAGTATAAGGGCAAATAATAAGGGAGATAATGGGCAACCCTGTCGGGTACCTCTTTCGATATTAAAGGCATCAGATTTGTATCCAGCGTATTTTATATAGGCTTTGGGTTTATTATATAATGCTTTGATCCATGTTAAAAAGTGGGGTCCAAAACCCCATTTTTGTAATGAATATTGCATATATTGCCAGGATACTGTGTCAAATGCCCTCTTAATATCAAGAGATAGAAAACATAAAGGGATTTTCCGTTTTTTAGGAATATGTGCCAATAACACTGCCCTGCGTATATTATCGCCTGCCTGTCTATTTGGCATGAAGCCTACTTGATCTCTATGTATTAATTTTCCTATAATGCTATTGAGGCGTTTTGCTATTATTTTTGCTAATAATTTAATATCAAGGTTTAACAGAGAGATAGGCCGATAATTCACACAGGAAGTATCATCAGAAAGGGGTTTTGGGATCATACAAACAATTGCCATTAGTGTTTCTTGCCGAAAAGAATGTCCTTCTAGAAGTTTGTTAAAAGTTTCAGTGAGAATGGGAGAGAGTATTTCTGAGAATGTTTTATAGTATAAAGCCGAGTAGCCGTCTGGGCCTGGTCTTTTGTTAAGTTTTAAGTCTTTTATGGCGTTAGCAACTTCATCTATAGTTATAGGCTCATCCAAACTGCTTTTTTGATTCTGAGACAACTCAGGTAAGGTTATTTTTGAGAAGAAGGATTCAGCCTCTGTAGGATTAAATTCATTGTTTTTCTTGTATAAAGTTGCGAGATGTGAGTGAAACTTATGGACTATTTTAACTGGATTACAAGTATAAACATTTTTTGATAATTTCAAACGTATTGGTTTGAAAGATTTGTTAGTTGAATTTAATGCCCGAGCCAAATATGTACCTGGTTTGTTTGTATTCATGTAGAAATTGTGTTTGGAGCGTTTGAGGGATTTATCAACTGACTCAGTGAGAAATAGATCGTATTCCAATCTAGATTTTTCCAGATGAGATTTTGTACTCTGAGATGGATTATCTTGGAATGATATGTAGGCTGCATTAAAATTGAGTTCTAGTTTTTTTGCTAGATTTTTGCGTTCCCGTTTAAATAGTGCCATTTGTCTTTGTATTGTACCACGCAAGACAGGCTTATGAGCTTCCCACAGTGTTATTGGGGAAATGTCTGTTGTATTATTAATTGATATGTATTCCTTTAAAGCTTGTTCAATGGCCATCTGATGTAGTGGGTGTTCGAGCATTATGTCCGCTAAGTACCACGTTGGGTCATGTGCTTTTGGTATGGCTGAGGCTATAGTAGTGTATACTGCATTATGGTCAGACATCGGAATTATATCTGATGCAATAATTTCTGGTATCATTCCTATTGTTAGAAAAATATGATCTATTCTGGTGAAGGTTTGATGAGGGTGCGAGAAATAAGTGAATTTCTTTTTCATTGGGTTAATTTCTCTCCACGAATCTACCAGATTGTATTTGGAAAGAAGTTGAGAAAAAGGTAATCTAGAGGTTATTTTGGATGGTGTAAAAGGTGATTTATCTAGAAATGGGAGGAGGACCTGGTTCGAATCCCCGCACATTATCACTGTTCCTATTTTGTGTGTATTAATCACTTGTAATATATGTGAGAGGAATGGTGTAGGTTGTTTGTTAGGAGCGTAGTAGGAAATCACCGTGATTGCTGTATCCATTATATAACCCATGAGTATCAGGTATCTACCTTCTGGGTGTTTAATTTCTGATGATAAGGTGAATGGTGTGGATCGGTAGAATGCAATTAGAGTACCCCTTTGTTTGGTACAGGCAGAAGCCGTGTAAATTTGTTGATAAAAAGGAGAAATATATTTTGGAGTAGAATCTTTGGTGAAGTGTGTTTCTTGGAGGCATACTATGTGAGCCTTCTTGTTATGGAAAGTACGGAAGGCTTTGGTCCTTTTTTGAGGGACATTTATTCCCTGAACATTCAGGGAAAGTATATTCAGTGGTGCCATGGCAACAGATCAAATAGTTTTGACTTACTTTTTGTTATGCAGAGCTGACTGCGCAGATCAACCTGTGTGGACTGAAGAGATGAAAAGATAGAAAAGAAACCAGTGAATTCTGGAGTAAAGAGTAAACAAAAAACATATGAGATTAGATGATACATTGTATAAATTATTTTTTGCAAGTAATCACAATTTACCCGTGAAAGAGAATAAATATCTCTCTCAGGGGAATAAGTGCCTTCGTCACACTCCCACATAATATGGTTGGGAGAATGAGGAGGGCTAATGGGGGTACACGGATCTTCCGCTTACAGGAGAGAAGTGCTATGTCAAAAGACATCAAAATGATGATTCATTAATTGGAGTGCAGAATATAGTTTTTGTTGAAATTATTTATTCCAGGGTGGTTGTATATGGTTAGTCTTGCCCTAGGCTAAATAATTCAGTTAGAAAGGTACTGTTAATAACTTTGGTATTGATGAAGATAGTTTGAACTATTTTGGGATTTTAACCCTTTTAGACTAAACAATTACATATTTTATTCATATGTAACTGTTTAGATATGTTAACTCATAAAATTGAGGTTGTATTGCTTCAGATTAGAATAAACAAAAACATAGTTCTAGGAACTAGTTAGGTACTAATATATTTGTTTTAATAAAAGAAAGGAAAAGCTTCCATTACTTCTGGATTATTGAACATATTTGTCCTAAAAACTAATAAATCTATTGTTATTACCTGAAAATATATAACTGAACAAGAATTTCCTTATTTCACTTATATATTCTAAGGCTATATGAATCAGAAGTAATAAGAAATATAACTGGAATGTAACTTGATCCCATACAGTGTGTGACTATCAGAATGCAGTTACATTCAGTTATAAATACAGGTTTTTTTATAGAGAACCATCTCTTAGTATAATAAATGAAGAGATATCAGGAATTAGGATGTCAGTCCATTGAATCTTCTTGGTCCATGGATGATGTGGCATAACGGCCTCTTTTGTGAGAGTGATGATTCCCATTTTGTTCTGAAATTTTCTGGGTGCTGCCTGAAGGTGAAGATGATGCCATTCTTCTGCATGTGGGGGTGTTGCTGCTTGTGGGTTCTGTCAGATTTAATTTTAAAAGGGTTTGTTGTAGTTCATCTGCTGATCTGCTTCTGTAAATTGTACCTTGGTAGTTAAATCTGACTGAAAAGGGGAAGCCCCATTGATACATAATGTTGTGGCGTTGCAGTTCCATTAGTTGGGGTTTCATGGATCGTCTTTTAGTAATAGTAAGTTGGGATAGGTCAGCAAAAATTTGATAATTGTGTCCTTGAAAATTAAGTTCCTTTTTTTCTCTTGCAGCAATTAGTATTTGTTCTTTCGTTCTGTAATAATGAAATTTTGTGATTATATCACGTGGGGGTCCGTCTTTCTTTTTGGCTGTGAGGGCTCTGTGTACTCTGTCCAGTTCTAAACGTTCAATAGGGATATCTGGCTTTAGTTCTTGTAATAGAGCAGTAATAGTAGATTGCAGGTCTGTCACAGTTTCAGGTATTCCCCTAATGCGCAAGTTTGAACGTCTGGCTCTATTTTCGTAATCTTCGAGCTTAGTTTGAAGTATTAAATTCTCTTCTTTTAATTGTTCCAATTCTGTTATATTTTCTTGGGTTGTAATTTCAATTTCATCAATTTTTATTTCTAAGGCTGCGGTGCGGTTTCCCAGCTCTCTTATTTCTTTGGTTAGGCTGTTTGTTATTTGGTCTGAGGTTTGTTTTAAAGCCTTATGAAGCATCTTTTCAAATTGTAATAATATTACTGGGGATGCTGAGGAGGCTTGTGGAGAAGTTTGTGAGAGGATTTGTTCTGTATCTGACTCAAATGGAGAGTCTTGCTGTGACATTTTCTGTCTGTGTGAGCGCCCTGATGCTGTATATTGTGAGGTGACTGGAGCTGCTTTAGTTGCAGTGAGTGCCTGTGAGCTCTTTGTGAGGTGATTTTTATTTCTGCCATGGCTTCCTCCCAGTACCATATTTCCTGCCCAAACTTTCACAGTTTGTTCCCTGGGGCAAAAAGGTTCAAATGGATACCTTTTGAGCCTGCAGGCTCCGCTTTGTCCTTCTCTTCTCTCCTCAGCGGTGTGGAGCTCTAACAATGCATGTCTGCTCCGCTAGGCTCCGCCTCCTGTCCCCCCACTATCCCCTTTTTAACCAGTATACATACTCCTCTCGCGTAGGAGGTGTGTACTGAGTGATATTGTGCTTGAAACTTTTTATTCCAAATTAAAGATTTGGAGTCATTGGTGAGGTGCGTCTCCTGGCCAGGCCCGCACCCTGTGATTCCAGCTCTGAACATACGGTGGCTCTTTTAATGGGGTCTCCCATACCCCGGATATTCCATGAGGTTATTCCTACCATTCTAACCCTCCTTTAAATTGTAAACATACATACAAATAAATAAATATACGTCTCCCAAACAAAAAAAAAAGGAGAAGAGGAAAAAGAAAAGACCACCAGGGACTTGGGCCTCTTATGATAGTGAGCACTAAAACCCCCCTTAGTTAAACCCTCCAGTGCCAAATATATGTTTACAAACTCATATACAAAATTTCCCGTCCCTTTTAATCCTACCAGGTTTTCCTTTGCTATTTTAATATGTGAATAAATATTACAAAAAAGCTCAGTGATGATTTTATCTTTACCCTCTGTGTATTTAATACTAGTGCATAGCAACCCATTGATTTTGAATACATTTTACCTAATTCTGTACCCCTGTGCCCCTCCGCCCCCCTCCCCCCCTGCCTTTCTTGGCCTACCCTAGGAGCATTCCTTGTGACCCATTTAGCCCTCCCAACCAACTCATTCCCCCACTCTTTTCCCCTTTTCCTCAACCAACCAGGGACAGAGGAAAAAAACTTTCCCCTGTTTGACTTTTCCACCCCCCTCCCAGTACTCTCCCTCCCCCCCTCCCCAATCACCAATAGCACTATAACCCACAAAACAGCCATCCTCCACCTATTGTGAACTCTCGTAAACATTTTTCTCCAACACATCAATCACCCTCCCCCCTCCTCCAGTCCCTGCTGCAAAAAAAAAAAAAAAAAAACACCCAACAATCAACTGATATTACTCCGACCCTACAAATTCTTTTTACTTTCTTCCAGCCATTTTGTGGCCCTTTCAACAGAGTCAAAGAATTGTGTCCCTCCTGGAGCATCGATACGTAATCGCGCCGGATAGAGCAATGCATAGGATACTTTCATATTCCTCAAGCTTCGTTTAATTTCAGCAAATCCTGCTCTTTTCTTTTGCAGATCTGGGGAATAATACGGGTAAATTGAGATTCTAGTATCTTTGTAGAAAATGTCTCCCTTTTCCCTGGCTTTCTGCATTAATACTATCTTGTCCCTGTAACTAAACAGCTTCAAGATCAATGGCCTAGGGCGGGAGCCTGGAGATTTCAACCTGGTGGGCACCCTATGAGCCCTCTCAATGGCAAAAAAATGAGAGAAAGTCTCCGCCCCAAAAATCTCCCTAAGCCACCTTTCCAGGAACACTTCTGGACAGGACCCCTCGCTTCCTTCTGGGTGGCCTAGTACCCTCACATTCTGTCTGCGGAGACGATTCTCCATTTCATCCATTTTGCTTTTATGGGAGTCCAGCTGGGTCTGCATCACTCTAAACTCTTGCCTCATGGGATGTAAGATATCCTCTACTTGGCTTAACCTCTCCTCCAAATTAGAAGTTCTTTCCACGGCTTTCTGTAATTCTTGACTCATAGAACACAGTTCTTCTTTAAGGCCTCTTAACTGGTCGCATAAATCACTCAGTGATCCCCTGCAAGCATTAAGTGCACTCAGAACCTCTTTCAATGTGGGTTCAGTTTCAGTTTCACTGAGTACTTCAATATCAGAGTTGCCTTCACTCATCTTCCCCGGGGGGTCCCTTTCAGGGCTTTTTTTTTTATTCGCCGCTTTCGTAGTTGTTGATACTGCTGATGTAGTTTTGCTTAAACTCTTTCTATCCCCTGTGCTTCCCGTCTTCTCTTGGGATTGCTGAGCACCCCTAGCTGGGGAATGCGAGGGAGTATGGGCGTATTTCTCCAATTTGGATGCCGCTGATGCGGACGCTGCGAGGTTCCCCTTCTCCTTAGCTGCCCGGGTGGCCTGCGCAAGTGAGCTCTCATGGGGCTGTTGAGGATGCTCCTCTCCCTTTTTTTTGGTCATTTTTTACTTATCCCAGTATAACTGCCAATAGTCCCGATAAGCTATGCCGGGGAGGGTGCCCAATATTAGTTCCCCTATTTCACTGTTCCTCAATAAGCGGAGATACTATTCAAGGGTCAGTACAGCATTGAAATAAAAAAATTAGCCTTCAGCAGTAAGTTCTCTGGTGCTAATCAGTAACTCCTCATACTACTATACTGCAATACCAAGAAAGAGGTCAGTTCTGTTTGTTACCTTGGTACTGCTCCGGAGCGGTATCAGCCGGCACTCATCACAGTCAAGCCCATCCAGTGAACCCCCCTGTTGTCCCGGGCTCCATCCTGCGTTCTATCTGTTTCCTGAGTAGGTCAGCCTGTACGCCGTCGCTTCACTTCCCTGACAGGACACGTGGAGCTCCAACTCCCGCGAGAGTGCAGTGCGTTGCCAGGCGACCACTCGAGTCTGATGCATACAATCAGCCGCTGCTTGGCTTCACAGCTGAGCCAATCACACCGGTACTATCAGCCGTTTCCCTGATAGTTCAATACCGGAACCCGCCGGGTAGGGATACTTCCACAGGGCTAAAGCAGAGCCAGCAGAATAGCGAGGAGGACACCAGGGATCACGGCAGTAGTGGATTCAAAGTCGGATCAGACCGACATAAGTAACATGGGTGTCAGCAACAGGGAGCTGGAGCGTGGAGAGAGCTCACACACCTCCGTTCACCTTCTCATCCGGTCACGCCCCGCAGATGGAATTTTCACAAATGAGGATTTTTACATGAGGGGAGAGAAATGTCAGAATTGGCCTGGGTGCTCCAGAACGCCTGAAGGTGCTCCCCTGAATTTTGGGCCTCTGTATGTGGCCACGCTGTGTAAAAGTCTCACACATGGGGTATCGCCATACTCAGGAGTAATAGCAGAATGTGTTTTGGGGTGTAATTTGTGGTATGCATATGCTGTGTGTGAGAAATAACCTGCTAATATGACAATTTTGTGAAAAAAAAAAGAAAAAAAAAATCTTGATTTTCCAAAGAATTGTGGGAAAAAATGACAACTTCAAAAAACTCACCATGCATCTTTCTAAATACCTTGGAATGTCTTCTTTCCAAAAAGGGGTCATTTGGGGGGTATTTTTTCTGGCATGTTAGGGTCTCAAGAAAATAGATAGGCTGTCAGTACTTCAGGTGTGATCAATTTTCAGATATTGGCACCACAGCTTGTAGACTCTATAACTTTCACAAAGATCAAATAATAATCACCAATTTGTACTTATTTTTACCAAAGATATGTAGCAGTATAAATTTTGGCCAACATTTATGAAGGAAAATTACTAATTTGCTAAATTTTATAACAGAAACAAAGAAAAATTCATTTTTTTACAGAATTTTCAGTCTTTTTTCTTTTATAGCAAAAAATTAAAAACCCAGTGGTGATTAAATACCACCAAAAGAAAGCTCTATTTATGTGAAAAAAAGCACAAAAATACAAAAATTTCATATGGATACAGTGTTGTATGACTGAGTAATTGTCATTCAAAATGTGAGAGCACCGAAAGCTGAAAATTGGTCTGGTTAGGAAGGAGGTTTAAGTGCCCAGTGGTCAAGTGGTTAATAAAGTGTATGTAAAGTTTTTGGATAAAGCAGATAATTAAGATTTAGCTAATTCAAGAATAGGCCTTCCTCATCCATGTATAGGAAGACCATAATTGAGAAATGGAAAGGGGATACAGTGGTTGCCACCCTAATAGAGCTGATATAGTTACATTGGTGCAACAGTTTCAGAGAGAGATCAACACTACTACTAGAAACCAACATACTCCTGAGTGAGGAGTCGTATCTCGTCCATTAAGGATGGTATACCGTACTGCAGAATAATGTTCCCCCCATGACTTGTCAGTGACTTGGAATTCATACAGTCAAGGGCCCAGACCATTTCTGTGTCAGACAGGATCCACATGGAAGCAGGACCCTAAAATATCCACAAAAGTTCACTGCACAGATGGTTTGAAAGTACGTCTGCCTTCCTTCTGGCTGTCAGCAGAAGTTACATTAAAACTAGGGACCCTGTTTTGAAAGTGAGTTATTTCAAGAATGATATCACTCTTTGAGCAATAAAGGATAAGTTCACCTTATAACAATAAATGCACATCTTGTTTGCGGGTGCGATGCAGGACTCCTGCAAGTTTTGTCATTGTATCTGTCTGCTCGTACCTCATATGGGCAAGCAGATACACACTGACAGGAAGAGACAACAAACTACCAGAGTGCTCAACAGCGCCATGGTAGTTTGTTAAGAACTACTGTATAAGCTGAAAGCCGCAAAGACTGTCGTTACTTGTAGTTTCCATTCACAGACCATAAAGTGCTCTGGATCTCCAAAATGCTGCTAGAAACAAGAAGGTTGAAAATGTGTTGGTTTTCTATTTCTTTATAAGCACCCTGACATCACCTGGCAATTAAAAAAGGAGGGTACAATTATGCCTTAAGGAAAGGCAGATTAAAAATGCTCTAACATAAGATATTTTTCCTAATGTATTAAAAAATTGAACAGAACAGCTGTTAGCTAATAGTTAGAAAATATATTTTCTACTACTAGATCAAACTTCTGAAGCAGTGGAGCCTTTTAAAGCATAAAACAAACTTAAGTGATTTGATTAATTAAATGGTTATCTTTGACCCCTGTTGTGCCAACTGAATATTAAAAGTTTGGGTTCTTTAATATATATAATGATACATTTTGAAATAATTAAGTTAGTGACAAAAATGAACCATGCTGCTTGATGCAATTGATATCACAAAAATATATAATCAAATAAAAAATACACATTTTTCTTTCCTTAAAATTGATAGCAAAGAAAAAAAAACTTAATGAAATTCCTCTTCAATTCCTTTGTACCTCTGTTTTTATATATTTATTATCCTTTGTGTCTTCTCTTTTTTCCATAAATTCCACAGCCTGATCACTCCTTGATTAAAGGAAATGGGATGTAGAGGAATGAAACTATGTCAAAGACAAAATGATTTCAGCACAGTAAGATCCAAGAACTCTACGACATGCAGAGAGGGTCATTAAAAGCTCATATTATCTTTAAAATAAAAATCTACCACAAACAGAACTAATAGCTTCATGCGAACAGAAAAAGATGAACTCTGGTTCATATGAATGTGAAACCTTCAGTAGTATATAGTAGTTCAAGCATTTAAACTGAATCTGGTTGTTGATGAATTACACTATATAGTGGTTTAGGTGTCATGTGAAGCTTTTTTGCTACCAAGAACCCTTCTCTTTTTGTTGTAGAAAATAAAACCCATCATCATTTTTGCTGGAATCAGTTACATTTGCCACCATTCACCACATTGCCATTTAGATTGGCATTGTTCCCTATACCCCTACTAAGCTCCTGAGATCTTCACCGTGTAGCCCTGTCTAGTATTTACAGAAAATAGTCTCTGCATTGTTAAGCTCCTCCTTCACATGCACCCCATACTTCCTATCCATTCCTATGGTTTGGTCCATACTCTTATGGACAGCGGGGGGATGCTATGGGTAGAGACAAGCCAAAAAAATTAATAAAGCAGTCATCATGCATGCTTAGTCATAAGCTTAGATGTAGCTGGGACTTTTTCCTGCAAAGGCCATGTAGCAGCTGGCAGAGCTGCAAAGCGAAGATCTCAGGAGCAGGCCTGTGTTAAAGTAATATTAATGTCTCTTTTAAAAAAAAATAACAAACAAGTTTTACTTACCATCCCTGTGCAGTGGTTTTGCTCAGAGCAGCCCTGATCCTCCTTTTCTTGGGTCCCTCGCCGGCAGTCCTGGCCCCTCCCCCCTGCGGAGTGCACCAGAGCAAGCCGCTTACAATGGGGGGCACCTGAGCAGGAACACTTCTGAGCTCTGACTCTTCATGTCCATTAACACACAGAGCCACAGCTCGGCCCCACCTCCTCTCTTTTGATTGTCTTAGTATTTGGGATTGACAGCAGTAGGAGCCAATGGCCCCCGCTTCTGTCTCAGCCAATGAGGAGGCAGGGTCACCGGAGAGCAAAGGCACTAATGCGATATCACTGGATCGAGAGGGGTTCAGGTAAGTATTGGGGGGGTTGGGGGGCTGCTGCACAGAGAAGGTTTGAGCATTTAGAACCACTTTAGAACCACTTTAAGTGTTTGGTAGGTGGCTCCAACTAAGGGGGATACGGGACAGCTTTACTAAAGCAAAATGAAAACAATTTCACTAAAAGTAAAGTTGTTCCATAAGTTTCAGTAATATTTGCCTTAATTATAATGTGATGTGTTATAGCCACTAGCCCTGATATGATTTAATTATTCACCAATTGCAGAAGGCAAATTATTTATTTTATCAATAGAATGCCATTCAAATTTGCGGTTCTAAATCACAGCAATCCAGTAAAGGAAATTTTCAAAATGCTCAAACAGATAGACTGGGAATAGATGGAGTCATCACATCAGTCATCATTGCCTTAATCAGCCAGTGTACTGGTCACACCAGTGCAGCCATCATCAGTGCCCTGATGAGCTAGTGTATCTGTCACACCAGTGCAGCTGTCATCAGTGCCCTTATCAGCCAGTGTACCTGTCACACCAGTGCAGCCATTGAAATTAGTAATCATGCATTGTATATCACTCTCCTCGCTCTTCCTTGCAGACAACTCCAACTGCGGTATCCAATGGTATCAAAAAGACAAAATTACTAAAATAGTGTAATACCACTTTAAGAAAGCTATTACCAAAAATTGATAAACCACTCACATTCTTATGCAATTAAAGTTGAAACTGTGTTGATCCTTTCACCTTGTGTCAGTCCAAGCACTTATATCAAACCTTGCTCTGTTCCTTTCATAGTATCCCCTCTCATCCACAGCGATGTTAACCAAGATGTCCATGCAAGAGCTTAATAAATGGCCATAGTGCAGTATGTTCAAATAAACAGGACATTCATTTTTTTCCCCCATACACTTACAAACAAACAAAGGTAAAAAAAACGTATGCACAACAGCATAAAAGATGGCCGCCAGAGCACTTCTGGTGCACATCTGATGGGAAAATATACATTTTTTTCCCATAAATTTTCTCAGTTGTATATGCCTAAAAAGCATATTTGCATTGATGAGTCCATCATCCACTCTACCGGCAAGCTGGCAATCAGTCTATCCCCAATAAAATGGCCAGATATGAGGTGAAGCTATACAAATTCTGTGAGAGGGCCACAGGGTATATGTATGCCTTCCACATTTATGAAGGGAAAGATAGTCAGCTGGAGACCCCTGATTGCCCAACCTATATGGGGAGCAGTGAAAAAATTGTTTGGGACTTTGCATTGCCGTTATCCTGACCCTGGTCAGTTAATCGACCATGTCTCTGCTTATCTTCTGAACTGACCCTGGCATGTTAATCAACCATGATTTTTTGCCTGCTGTCTGTACTGATTTTTTGCCTGCTGTCCCAGTGCAAGGCCCTGACACTGTAGTAGTGGGATTAAAGACAACACAGAGGTCTCACATATGCAGAGTGAGGGGCTTCAGAATATTGTTTCCAAGTGGAGAAAACTAAGCTTTCTCTGGATTTTGCAATTCCTGGTTCAGGGTCTGGAGTCTGGAGGCTTCAAATGGCCTTTGGTGGGAAGAAACCTTTACCCCTGTGTCCAGGTTTTACCTGACCAATGGCCTGGACCAATCCTATGGCTAATAGCTGTCCGCATTGCTGCCTGAACTGACCCTTGCCCCTTTATTGACCATGTTCCTGCCTGCTGCCTGGACCAATCCTTTGGCTGTGTTGACCATGCTTCAGCCTGCTGCCTGAACGAATCTATGCTTGCTGCCTGGACCATACATCGGACTGTTTGCTGACCATTTCTCTACCTGACACCAGAACTGGCCCATCTGCATGTCCCACTGGCTACATTTCTGTGAGACACCTGTCCCACCCATTCTCTGCAAACAACTGAACTGCTAGAACCACTGGTAGATTTTTGTTTATCCTTTGCTTAGCCTCCTGTACTTCCTGGCCAGTGAACATAGCATTGTGCTATGGGGGATTCATGTACCAGTAGGTTAGGCCTGTTGCAGGTGAAGCTACACTAAGCCACTTACCACTTGTGGTCATTGTCCTGGTGCTCCAGGGCCTCAAAAATGTGACAGGTAGTCAGAAAATTGAATGTGTCATTTATGCCTCTGGAAAGCTTGCCGGTGCTGCTTGGACGTTGTGCCCCTCTATATGGCTAGGCTGTGAAAAAGACACATGTGATATTGCCATATTCAGGAGGAGTAGCAGAATGTTTTTTGGGGTAAAATTCTAAATATGTATATGCTGTGTGTTAGAAATATTTTATAAAATTGACAACATCATTCTACGTTTTTTAACAAATTACATTTTCAAACGACTCATTATGCCCCTTAGAAAATATGTTGCTTATTTTTTTGGGTGTTTCCATTGTGCTGGTGCTCCAGAGCCTCCAAAAATGTGATAGGTAGTCAGGAAATTGGGTGTGTAATTAGGTGTGCTCGATGAAATGCCTGAAGGTGCTCCTTGGATATTGAGCCTCTCTATCTGGATAGGGTGTGAAAAGGTCTCACACATGTGGTGGTATTGCCATACTCAGGAGGAGTAGTAGAATCATTCGGGGGCTCGTCAAATGGGCAAACAGCCAATGTTTGGCCCAAACTCATGCTGGGGCCGAACCATTCGCCCAACTCTAGTTAAATGTAGCACTACCCCAGAAGGAGTCACTGAAAATTTGCCCAGGTTCTTTTCCCAGTTAATAGCCCTTCAGCCAGGCACACATTCACAGTCACTCTTTGACTTTGAGGTGTTTTACTTTTTGTTGTTTTTTATTTTGGAGTATCTGGGATAGGGTTAAGGGGATTGAGTGGGATACTCCAAAAACAGAACTATGTCCAGGTTGAGGACAGTAAACTTATGTCTGCAAAACTGAAGCAGAAGTCCTTGCAATAGCAAACCGTGGACTTAGCATGTAGAAGAAGCAGTTAAAAGCAGGATTTTTTTTTAGAGCACTAACAGTCCCTTCACAAAGACCTGGATAGACTAAGCTCTTCGGGACACCAACCTACGTCCCTTTTGGTCAAACACACACAGCTGAATCTCCAGAACAAGAAGGGTGGCAGCAGCCCAAGAGTCTCTAAGATCTCTCACAGCAGTCTGTACTCACAAATGTTCAGGGAAAGTTGGTTGCCTTCTTCCAACTTCCAAGCAACACAATCTCTGGACAATCTCCTTTAGATTTACCAAACTATATAATTGTCAGAAACCATGAATCAGACAGAAGTACACACTTGCTTAATAATAATAAAAGTAAATAGAACAAACGTAGTCAAAACATAGCCAAAGTTTGGTAACAGGAACAGATAGCCACACAAGCCAGGAAGCCAGGGATCAGTGTAGTGGAACAGCAAGCAGGATCTGGAGCCAGAAGGGACATCAGCCAAGCAAGTTTTTAACAGGCACACAGGAGAGAGTATCTGTGATGTTGACCAGACGAAGGCAGAGAAGATCTGGGCTGGACAGCTTAAGTAAGCAGGACTGACGAGCAGGATATCATCAACAGGTGAGTCACTGTGGAGAGATAGGAGCTGGAAATTAACCGACAGCTGAGCGGCCAGCTCAGAGAAGGAAGGGCTGAGCCCAGCCATGACAATAATAGGAGGACACACCATCTATCCAATCACTCTGTATCCAATCAGACAGGCTCTTGCACTACATCAGGGGTGTCCCGTGAACATGTCTGAAGAGATGCTGTGGAAGCCAGGCAACTGCACGCATGGAGAAATGCCCAGGATATACTGTAACATAAAAGAAGGGTTGTGGGACTTTAAATGAGGCGCATGGCGCCATCATGCACCTTCATTCCTCTATCTAGTCTTTGCTGGGACACACTAAACTTCATACGTGGATTTTGATCCTTAATTTAATTTTTGGAGACACTATTTTGTATCAGACCACAACATTGATACCCCCACCCGCATAGGGCCATGCCTGTATCTGCCTATGTCTCCATGGGTTCACTATACCACTTCTCCCGGGAAAGAGACTCCCAGTTGTCCCCCATTGTCCAGTACCGCATGCTTGAACATGGAAGCTTTTTATATTTAGTATGCATCCGCTCCTGAGGAAGTGGAGCGAGTCCACAAAACGCGCAAAGCCTTTTGGATGCAACTATATATTTTATACCAACAATCTGCCATGTTTTCTACTTTTAAATACTACTATGAGAATTTCTGCTATATTTATAATCATGTGACATGAAGTACAATATTATTATGTGTTGCAGTGTTATAACAACATTGTGGTTGTATATACATGAAATGCAATATGATATGATATTTATTATGTGTGTATATACATTGATTTTTCTACTTCCATGTGTGTATCAATTGCAATGTGCTATTTTTTTCTGTTTCTGCATTGTAATAAAAATGCTATTATGCTTTGGATAATTATTTAGTCACGTGTCTTATGCCTCATCTAAAGTCCCAACCCCCTCTCTTTCTAAATGCCTGGGATTCTGTGAAAACTTAGTTGATGGATGAAGGGTGTGTGCTAATGAGATCAGCTAAAGTAAAGTAATCTCCTTCCTGTGTCATACTGGTTTCTCTGTCTCAAATCTATACCAGGGAGTCCCTAAAGCTTTCTAAGGAATATAGCAAGGGCTACGGTAAGGCCTTTTTCTCAAAATCAAAGAAAGCTTGCATTTTTCTGCAACTGAGATACATTAATGGTATATTGGTATATAGGGGAGCTAAATTTTAGAAACAAAAAAAAAAGTGAACTTAACCTTCAACCCTTTTGCTGCCAGGTCTGTATGTCATACAGACAGGACAGCGGGGGGTTTCACACACAGTGGCTGCAGCCACTGAGATTGTGTGTAAAACTGACAGGCAGAACTTAGTGGAGAAGATAGCCTTATACGCCGATAATGTGGTCTTATTTTTGGATGATCCCGCCACGTCTCTGTCTCAGGCCTTGTCCATTCTAGATCATTTTGCCACTTTTTCTGGGCTGCATGTAAACTGGCACAAATCTACAATTCTTCCCCTGAGTAAGGATTTCTGTCAGTCTATCAAAGCCTCCACAACTCTACATAGGGTGTCAAAGCTTAAATATTTGGGGCTTACCATTACCAATTCAGTCTCAGACTTTATTAGGTTGAATGTGACACTCATTATATCAATTTTTAAGAAAAAAATGTGTGCTTGGCGAAATCTCCCTCTCTCCTTTATAGGAAGGGTGAACTTGCTTAAATGAAACTCATACCCTTCTTGCTGTATACATTGCAGAATTCACCCATTTGGTTTCCTAAAGCAATTTTCAAATCTATACATGGTTTAGTGTCAGAATTTATATGGCAAGGGATGGTAGCTAGACTTAAGCTTGGAGTGTTGCAGCAGCCTTGGAAGGAGGGGGCCTAGGTGTGCCAAATTTTTACAAATACTTCTTGGCAGGACAGTTGGTGATAGTCAATAGATGGCTCACTGGTCCATATGATGATGCTGCAGTTGCCCTTGAAGCGGCGCTAGTAGATTCATATGAAGCGTTGGCCCATTTGGTATTTAGAGGTCCTAGATCACCCTATGTCTTGACCACTTCTATGAGGTCAGTTTTTTGTGCTTGGATAGTTGCCCATAGTGAGGAATTTGGGGGTCCCTTCCCACTCTCGCCTCATACCCCTTTGTGGAGAAATCCTAATCTGCCCCATTTTTTTTGCATTTGAAGATCCGGTGGTCTGGATGAAATTTGGGATTAAAAAGATTGGCCTGGGATAAGTCTCAGATACTCCCTGTTGATCTTGGAGTCCCATCAAAGACGCAGGCCTCTTCCCCATTAATGCGTGTCAGTGAAATCAAATACTTAGGTATAAAAATTACACGTTCTCCGGAGGATTTTATTAGACTAAACCTGAAGCCGTTGTTCCAAACATTAAAAACTAAAACACAACTGTGGTCCAGACTACCATTGGGAGTTATGGGTCGAATAAATTTGACAAAAATTATTCTGTTGCCCAAATTTTTATGTCTTCTGGCACGCACCTGTCTATATACCCATGAGATTTTTTAAATCCATAGAAGCGATTCTAAACACATTTGTGTGGGGTAAAACATGACACACACTGTCCTGGCAGGTGCTGAAAAACCCCACTGATTTAGGGGGTACAGCACTGCCAGATTATAATTTGTATTATTTAGCAGCGCAGCTGTCCCATTTTTTCCATATAGATAAAGGAGATAAGGAACGGTTCATGGCTCTAATTAGCTCTCAAGCCACACGAATACACACCCACCCCTTTCAGCTCATCCTTAGAGACAATAGAGAACGTGGTAATCTGGACGATCATAAAGGCAAAGGCCTGTTATACAATTATTGCAGGATATGGGAGATTGTCGGCCGCAAACTTAAGATCCCCCCAACACATAGTCAGACACCATTATGGAATAACCCAGACCTCTCCGAATTATCACATCTACCGGATAATGATTTATGGATTTCTAATGGGGTGGTTTACCTAGCAGACATGTGCAATGGAGACGTTCTCAAATCATTTCAACAACTGAAAGACCAGTTTGGTCTTCCCAACTATATGCATTTCCGATACCTCCAGCTCCGTCACGCTCTCCAGGCCCAATTTCGAGACTCCTCACCAAACTTGGAGCAATTGGATATCCTGGATGTAATAAATGGCCCGGAACACCAAAAGTTAATATCCATATTTTACTCATGCTTACTACGCCCTACTGCGGTAACAATTGCCTATAAGCTAAAAGATCGCTGGGTGGGGGACGTGGGTGAGATGGAGGAGGAGGAATGGGAAGAAGTCCTAGACGCCTGCAAAAAAGTCTCTCATAAGCCTTCAGATCGCCTCACACAACTGTTTATTTTACACAGATCCTACCTGACCCCCCCTACGATTGGCCAAATTTAGAACTAACCATAGCCCACTTTGCCCTAGATGTGCAAGTCCTCAGGGAATATTTTTTCACCTCCTTTGGCTATGTCCAATGATACAGGATTATTGGTCCCAAATAGTTAAATTTATTCATGATAAAATGGGCTCTCCTCTAACTCTATGCCCGAAACAATGTTTATTGGGGGTGTTCCTAAATCCCGAGTCGGATAAATTCCGTCACATATTTCTACAGCAAACATTGTTTACTGCCAGAATGCTCATTGCAAGGAAATGGCTTAGAGCAGCGCCGCCCAATATCAAGGAATGGGTTGCATCAGTTAATGCTGTTTTGCCATATAAAAAAGAAATTTATGCTCATAGAGGCTGTCCCACAAAGTATAATAAGAGCTGGGATACTTGGTTAAATGAAGCCTCCACTTGTGATGAACTAGATGCTATACCATCTGACTAAATTAGGGATAAAGAGCTAATACTGTTAGTAGATCATAACAAATTAGATTACTGAAGCGAATCAAGCATGATTATGTGTATAAATGTATCCGTTGTATATCCATCATTTTGCTTTAAAAACTGGAAGGTCTCGGTACACTTGTTATCCATAATATACTGTATACACCTGATACCTGTACCACGAATTTATTGTCCTGTACATATGAATAATCTTTTAATAAAGAACGCAATTTGTAAAAAAGATTGAATTGTCGTCACAAATGGGCAGCTGAAATCTTTCGATGAACTGAAGTGTTTAAATCAGTTGCCAAATACCAATTTTTTTTCAGTATATACAACTAAGACATGCATACCAAACACATTTTAACCACTTGCTTACTGGGCACTTAAACCCCCCTCCTGCCCAGACCAATTTTCAGCTTTCAGTGCTCTCACACTTTGAATGACAATTACTCAGTCATGCAACACTGTACCCAAAAATTTTTTTGTCCTTTTTTTCATACAAATAGAGCTTTCATTTGGTGGTATTTGATCACCTCTGGGTTTTTTAATTTTTGCGCTATAAATGAAAAAAGACCGAAAATTTTGAAAAAAAATGCTTTTTTCTTCGTTTCTGTGATAAAATTTTGCAAATTAGCAATTTTTATTCATAAATGTTGGCCACAATTTATACTGCTACATATCTTTGGTAAAAATAACCCAAATTAGTGGATATTATGTGGTCTGTGTGAAATTTATAGAGTCTACAAGCTATGGTACAAATCATAAAAAAATGATCACATCTGATCACACCTGATGTACTGAGGCCCATCTCCTTTCTTGAGACCATAACAAGCCAGGAAAGTACAAATGCCCCCCAAATGACCCCTTTTTGGAAAGTAGACATTCCAGGGTATTTAGTAAGAGGCATGGTGAGTTATTTGAAGTTGTCCTTTTTTCCCACAATTCTTTGCAAATTAAGGTTTTTTTTTATTTTTTATATTTTTTTCAGAAAATTGTCATTGTAATAGCTTATTTCTCTCACATGGAATGTGCATACCACAAATGACACCACAAAATACATTCGGCTACTCCTCCTGAGTATTACAATACCACATGTGTGGCACTTTTTCACTAACTGGCCACATACAGAGGCCCAACATGCAGGGAGGATCATCAGGTGTTCAAGGAGCATAAATTACCCATCTAACTTGTTGACTACCTATTACATTTTGAAGGCCCTAGAGCACCAGGACAATGGAAACGTCCACAAAATGACCCCATTTTGGAAAGCTAACACCCCAACATATAATCTATGAGGCATAATGAGTCTTTTGAACGGTTCATTTTTTTCCAGAAGTTTTTGGAAAATGTGGAAAAATATGAAAACGCATTTTTTTTTACACAAAGTTGTCCGTTTATAAGATATTTCCAACACATAGCATTTACATAGCAAAAATAACACCCTGAAATACATTCTGCTACTCCTCCTGAGTAAAACGATACCACATGTGTGAGACTTTTACACAGCCTGACCACATACAGAGACCTAACATTGAAGTAGCACCTTCAGGTGTTCTAGGAGCATAAATTACACATCTCGATTCTCACCCACCTATTACACTTTTAAAGGTCCTGGAGCACCAGGACAATGTAAACGCCCACAAAATGACCCCATTTTGGAAAGCTAACACCCCAACGTATAATCTATGAGGCATATTGAGTCTTTTGAACGGTTCATTTTTTTCCAGAAGTTTTTGGAAAATGTGGAAAAAAATGAAAACGCATTTTTTTTTACACAAAGTTGTCCGTTTATAAGATATTTCCAACACATAGCATTTACATAGCAAAAATAACACCCCGAAATACATTCTGCTACTCCTCCTGAGTAAAACGATACCACATGTGTGAGACTTTTACACAGCCTGACCACATACAGAGGCCTAACATTGAAGTAGCACCTTCAGGTGTTCTAGGAGCATAAATTACACATCTCATTTCTCACCCACCTATTACACTTTTGAAGGCTCTGGAGCACCAGGACAATGGAAACGCCCACAAAATGACCCCATTTTGGAAAGCTAACACCCCAACGTATAATCTATGAGGCATAATGAGTCTTTTGAACGGTTCATTTTTTTCCAGAAGTTTTTGGAAAATGTGGAAAAAAATGAAAACGCATTTTTTTTTTATACAAAGTTGTCCGTTTATAAGATATTTCCAACACATAGCATTTACATAGCAAAAATAACACCCCGAAATACATTCTGCTACTCCTCCTGAGTAAAACGATACCACATGTGTGAGACTTTTACACAGCCTGACCACATACAGAGGCCTAACATTGAAGTAGCACCTTCAGGTGTTCTAGGAGCATAAATTACACATCTCGATTCTCACCCACCTATTACACTTTTGAAGGTCCTGGAGCACCAGGACAATGTAAACGCCCACAAAATGACCCCATTTTGGAAAGCTAACACCCCAACGTATAATCTATGAGGCATAATGAGTCTTTTGAACGGTTCATTTTTTTCCAGAAGTTTTTGGAATATGTGGGAAAAAAATGAAAACGCATTTTTTTTACACAAAGTTGTCCGTTTATAGGATATTTCCAACACATAGCATTTACATAGCAAAAATGACACCCCAAAATACATTGTGGCACTCCTTCTGAGTATGGCAATACCACATGTGTGAGACCTTTACACAGCCTGGCCAGATACAGAGATCCAACATGCAAGGAACACCATCAGGTGTTCCAGGGACACATAGCATGCATATACCAAGAATTACACCCCAAAATACATTATGCTGAGCAAAGAGAAACAAAAGATTACCTGTGGTTTTAGTAGTATAGTTGTCCCCAGGAGGATAGCACTGGTCCAGGCAGCAGGCAGGGACTTGGTCAGCAACAGCGAACACAATTTTTCAGGCAGCAGGCAGAAATACTGTCCATAGTCAGTACAGGCAGCAGGCAGGGATACTGTCCATAGGTCAGTGCAGTGCAGGGTCAGTGCAGGCAGAGATTGTCAGCAGTGCCAAAATATTGGTCTTGGTAGTAGGCACGAACAAGGTCCATGTGCTGTGGTCAGTGCGACAAACAGAGGCATGACAGCAGTAACTCCTACAGGCAGCAGGCAGAAGTAGGGCCTCGTTCAGGACAGAATGGGGACAGGGGTAGAGGCTTCTCCCACCCAAATCTCTTTGAAGCCTCCGAGTCTCCAGACCCTAATCTAGGAATGAGAAAACAAAGAAAATTGTTTTCTTCATCCAGAAAAACTATTCTGGAGCCCCTCACATATGTGAGACCCCTGTGTTGAATCCCACTAGTCCAGTTGCAGGGTACAAGATCAGTCCAAGAGGCAGGCAAGAGGCATGGTCAAACAGTCCAAGGTCAGTTCCAGATCAGGCAAAGGTATGTACAGAATCGTTAGGCAGAAGCATGGTCGAATAACAGTCCAGGGTCAGTTCCATATCAGGCAGAGGTATGTACAGGATCGTTAGGCAGAAGCATGGTCGAAAAAACAGTCCAGGGTCAGTTCCAGATGAGGCAGCGGTATGTACAAAATCGGCAGGCAGAAGCGTGGTCAAATAACAAGCCAGGGTCAGTTACAGAGCAGGCAGTGGCATAAGGGGTGTGAAGGCAGGAACTGAGGATTACGGTTACCATACTTCACTAATAATTTAGTGAAGTATGGTAACGGCGGAAGCATTCACCTATACAGAGGCCTGGTTCGGAAGGACATTCTGCACAATAATAAGATGTGTCTCTTCTGACTCCTGCTCTGGTACACACCTTACATCTTTTTTGGCGTCTTTGGCCTGTTGGTCTGGGAGGGAGTTTATTTGGAAAGTGGCGCTCGGAGAGTCGACTAACAACATCTGATCGGATGTTTACTGGTGGGCCGTTCGGGAATATAAGGGCAGTGTAAATTTCCTCCAGGTAGCCAAGGAAGCGTTGGGGGTTTTGGGTGGATTTGCGGTAAATGATATAGGAGTTGTATATGGCCAATTGAAAAAAATAAATCGCTACTTTTTTGTACCAGTGGTATGTCCTTCTTGAGGCAAGATATGGTTCCAACATTTGATCGTTAAAGTCGACTCCCCCCATAAACAAATTGTATTGATGGATGCATGTGGGTTTCTGGATGGGGCCATTCCTTCTGGGGATTTCCACATAGGTGTTGTTGTGGATGGAAGACAACATATACACATCCCTTCTGTCCCTCCACTTCACTGCCAGAATCTCTTTGTTACGCAGACATGCCGTTTCTCCTTTTCTCAACTTCTTATTAACAAGACTTTGAGGAAAGCCCTTCCGATTTTTTTTCACGGTGCCACATGCTGGCGTCTTCTTCCGATGAAGGTTGTGGAACAGGGGCAGAGAAGTGTAGAAGTTATCTACATACAGGTGGTATCCTTTGTCGAGTAGGGGGTATATGAGGTCCCAAACAACTTTCCCGCTGGTTCCCAAGTAGTCCGGGCAATTAGGAGGCTGCAGCTGGGTGTCCTTCCCTTCGTACACCCTGAAGGAATATGTGTACCCTCGGTCACATAGTTTGTACACCTTCACCCCATAGCGGGCCCTTTTGCTGGGGATATATTGCTTAATTTTAAGCCTGCCGCTAAATTTCACAAGGGACTCATCTACACATATTTGTTGGTCCGGGGTGAAAAGCTGGGGGAATACTTCGGAAAAATAATTTAATATTGGGCGAATTTTGTAAAGCCTGTCAAAATTTGGATCAGTTCGGGGAGGGCACTGGGTATTGTCGCTGAAATGTAGGAACCTCATTATCATCAGATACCTGGTTCTGGGCATTACCGCGGAGAAGAGCGGCATGTGGTGGAGGGGGTGGGTTGACCAATAGGAACGGAATTCGTTTTTTTGAGTGAGCCCCATATTCAATGTGAGGCCCAAAAAAACCTTGAACTCCTCCACTGTCAGGTCTCTCCACTCATAGGGATAGGCATAATATGATGTGGGATTTTGCAAAATAAATTGCTGTGCATACAGGTTGCACTGGGCCACAATTGACGCCAACATGTCCTCCGTAAAAATTAAATTAAAAAAATTAATTGGGGTGAAATTCCCTGTATCCACCTGGACTCCTGGCTGGGCCGTGAAAGGGGGAACACTAGCTTCTCCTGAATTGGTAGGAAGCCACAAGGGGTTCTGAAGTGCAAAGGGAAGGCTGGCATGGGACCTAACCCTTTGGGGCTGGGGTGACACCCCACTGGTACTTGGCCTTTCTTGCCGAGGCACTGCGGTGCTAGTGGATGGCACTGCAGTGCTAGTGGATGCCACTGCGATGCTGGCGGGTGCCACTGCGGTGCTGTCGGATGCCACTGCGGTGCTGGCGGATGCCACTGCCTCCTCACTAGAACGCCTTCGTTTGGCGGGCCGAGTTTCTTCCTCCGAGTCTGTAAGTGTTTCACTACTGAGGACTGGCTCGTAATTTACGTCAGAATCCGAATTGGAGAGGGAATCTGAAAAAGAGAGCTCCGCGTTGCTCTCGTCGGCCGTAGAAAGAATTTGGTATGCCTCCTCGGCGGAAAAGCTTTTTTTGGACATGGCTGCTGGTGGTTTATGAGATTGCACAGCTGTGTGCTAAGCCTGCACTGATGAGGTGGCACTAATTGATGGCACAGATGTGCACTGATGAGGCGGCACAGGTGGGCACTGATCGCACAGATAGGCACTGATGGGGCGGCACAGATGGGCACTGATGGGCACTGATGAGGCGGCACAAATGGGCACTGAGGCAGCAGATGAGCACTGAGGAAGCAGCACAGATGTGCACAGATTTACACTAATGAGGCGGCACAGGTGGGCACAGATATGCACTGATGTGGCACAGGTGAGGTGGCACAGATGGGCACTGATGAAGCGGCACAGATGGGCACTGATGAAGCGGCACAGATGGGCACTGATAAGAAAGCACAGATGGGCACTGATAAGGCAGCACAGATGTGCACTGAAGCGACAGATGGGCACTGATTGGTACAGATGGGCACTGATGAGTTGGCACAGATGGGCACTGAGGAGATGGCACAGATGGGCACTGATGAGGTGGCACAGATGGGCACTGATGAGTTGGCACAGATGCGCACTGATTGCACAGATGCGCACTGATTGCACAGATGCGCACTGCACAGACGGGCACTGATGGGCACAGACGGGCACTGATGGGCACAGATGGGCACTGATGGGCACAGACGGGCACTGATGGGCACTGATGGGCACAGACGGGCACAGATGGGCACAGATGGGCACTGATGATGCACTGATGGCACAAGTGGGCACTGATGTGCACAGGTGGGCACAGATGGCACTATATTGGTGTCACTGTGGGCACTGTTGGGCACTTTTTGGGCACACTTTGCTGTTTTACTACTCACAGAATCTCTCTCTCCTCACACGCTGTCTCTGTGTGAGGAGAGAGAGAGCCGGCAATGATCTCAATTGTTTACCTTTTAGATCATCTCTCATTGGAGGCGGCGATCGCACTGTAAACGGCCGCTGTGATTGGCCGTTTACAGCGATCTGTGATTGGCTGTGTCCAAGGGACACGGCCAACACAGATTTTCCCCGAGGCGCGCTCACGAGAGCGCGCTGGGAATGAGGAAAGGGGACGACGTCAATGGACGTAGTCCCGGTTTTTCAGATCCGCGCTGTTGCCGTCATTTGGCAATGGCCCGGATCTGAGCAGGTTAAACATGTAAGGGCTTCATTCTCAGGGTCTGCCCTTGAATCCTTACTAAGGGAGGATGATCTTCAAAAACCCCTAGCTACAATTTATAAGTTCTTTTTCACTGAGACTGTTCGGCTTATGAGTGTGTGTAGAGCTAAGTGGGAGTCGGTGGTTCCTGATTTGGACACAATGGATTGGGAGGTTGTTTGGGATGCACCCTTTACCAGACTAATCTCAGCACGTGACCAACTGATCCATGCATTGTATTTTACGTTTAAATTTTGCATTGTATATACATGACCCCGGCAAAGATATCTAGAATTTTTGGTTCAATCACCTCGTCTTGCTGGCATTGTTCTGCAAGGGGGGCTGACTGTTTACATATCTTCTGTGATTGTCCTGGTATACAGAAATACTGGAAGGATGTTTTGATGTGTATACAGGAGATGACAACTATTTCTCTAAGTCCTTCTATAAGGCACTATCTGCTCGGACTGGTGGATGATCTGGCCCCACTACAGCATTACGGATCTTACTTACTTTATTATTTTTTCATGCTAGAAAACGCATAGTTCTGTCTTGAAAGAGTTCTACTCCTCCATCAGTAGAGTCCTGGCAGGCTTCAGTGAATAGAGCTCTACCCTTCTATAAAGCCACATATTTGAATAGGGGGCGCTTCTTAAGGTCTGGGGCGGTTGGATGGCCTCACCCCTCACTGTAACAGACTAGTTTTAACTTTTTATTAATTTTATCCTTTCTGTTCCATGTGACCTTCTGACATGCACCTCATCACCTCCAACAAGGTGGGTCGGTGGCCTCTCTATAATATCGAATGGTGGAACACACAATTTGTATCCTCTGGAGAGTATGGGTAGTTTTTCACATGGATCCTTGTGCTTTTGGTTGCTTATGGGTGTCTCTTCTGAGAAGGCAGTGTGGGTCAGGTTGGCAAGCTTCACAGGCAATATTCATGCACATGTTCAAATGTTATGCACTTCTTTTTGGTGTACTACTTGTTTTATTTTATTTTTTTGGGATGGCTCATCATATCGTAATGGGCAGTCCTTGAATGTTTTATTGAATACTGTATGTGTTTTTTGAAAACAATGAAAAGAATTTTCCAAAAACAAACTGACGGGCAGACTCCTGCCTGTCAGGTGAAAGCAGTTGGGTGCACAAATCCGCCCTCGTGTAATTCGGCTTTAATATGGTAAAGTTAAAAATACTAACTCACTAACTCACTGTGTGAAGATAGGTTCAGCATAAGGATTCCATTGTGGCCACACTCCTAAAACCACCTCAAGATCCCGACAGGGGAAGGGGGAGCCGTGGACGTTCAATCTAGCTGCACGGATCCTGGCAGCACATCCAAGGCTATCCACCACCACGCTAGACATGCAGATCCTAATGCGCATGTGCCCGGTCCAGCCGGTGCTGCTTTCCGAGGACACACAAACCCACACGAGCAGGATACAAGGGGGAAGAGAGTGAGGACATCACACAGGTGCCATGCCAATGCGTTTTGGAGGCATGGCCTCCTTCCTTAAGTCATGCCCACTAACTCCCTGGTAACTCGCTGGGAAGAAAGACACCTCTCCTGTCTCGAAATCTTAAAGGGACACAGGGGTAGGGAAGGCAAAAAAATACTTATATACAATATCCAGCAACTTCGCACAGCCATTGAAGAGGAATGGACCAACATTCCACAGGCCACAATCAACAACCTGATCAACTCTATGCGAAGGAGATGTGCTGCACTGCGTGAGGCAAATGGTGGTCACACCAGATACTGACTGGTTTTCGGACCCCACCTGACCTCCCCAATACAGTAAAACTGCACACCTGTGCAATAAGCATGCTGTCTAATCAGCATCTCGATATGCCACACCTGTGAGGTGGATGGATTATCTCGGCAAACATAGTCTCACTAACACAGATTTAGACAGATTTGTGAACAATATTTCAGAGAAATAGGTCAGCTCATGATAAATAGGGGCAAACACAAAAGTGTTGCTTTTATAATTTTGCTCAGTGTACAGTGCCTTGCAAAAGTATTCACCCCCTTGGCATTTTTCGTGTTTTGTTGCCTCACAACCTGGAATTAACATGGATTGTTTGAGGATTTGTATCATTTAATTTACAGAACATGCCCACAAATTTGAAGATCTTTTTTTTTATTGTGACGCAAACAACAAATAGGAAAAAATAACAGAAAAAGTCAATGTGCATAACTATTCACCCCCCTAAAGTTAATACTTTGTAGAGCCAACTTTTGTGGCTATCACTGCTTCAAATCGCTTTGGATAAGTCTCTATGAGCTTGCCACATCTTACCTCCGCCAGGGTTACCTTAGGTCTCTGTGCTGCCTCTCTGATTAATGCCCTCCTTGCCCGGTCCATGAGTTTTGGTGTGCTGCCATCTCTTGGCAGGTTTGCTGTTGTGCCATGTTCTTTCCATTTGGTTATGACAAATTTAATGGTGCTCCTAGGGATCATCAAAGATTTGGATATTTTTTTAATATCTAACCCTGACTTGTACTTCTCAACAACATTGTCCCTTACTTGTTTGGAGAGTTCCTTAGTCTTCATGGCAGTGTTTGGTTAGTGGTGCATCTTGCGTAGGTGTTGCAGCCTCTGGGGCCTTTCAAAAAGGTGTGTATATGTAATGACAGATCATGTGACACTTAGATTGCACACAGTTGGACACCATTTCACTAATTATGTGACTTCTGAAGGTAATTGGTTGCACCAGAGCTTTTTATGGGTTTCATAACAAAGGGGGTGAATACATACGCACATGCCAATTATCAGTTGTTTATTTCTGAAAAATAGTTTTATGTATATATTTTTCTAATTTTACTTCACCAACTTAGACTATTGTGTTCTGATCCATCACATATAATTCAGATTAAAAAAACATTGAACTAAAGGCTGTAATGTAACAAAATATTTAAAAAGCCAAGGGGGTGAATACTTTTGCAAGGCACTGTATATATATATATATATATATATATATATATATATATATATATATATATATATATATATATATATATATATATACAGTGCCTGGCCGTGGCTGGGTCCTGGACGGACGCTATATTGCCCCTCTGTTTGGACTGTGATCCCTTTAAGGGAACAAAAGGGTTAAATCACCTGTCAGAGGAAGTAGGTTTAAAAATGACAGGAAGTTGTAGGTGTGTGTGGAGGAGTATAGAGGAGACTGTAGATGGTGAACCAGTGTACAGCTGTAAAAGTGCACACCAGTGTCCTGCTTGGAAACCTGCTAGAAGTCGAAGTTACCTGTGACAAAAATCAAGCACTGTTTAACCAGTTCCGGACCAGCCACCGCAGTTTTACTGCGGCAGGTTGGCTCGGCTGGGCGAAGTGACGTTACCTTACATCGAGCGCGCTCCCCCTAGGCGGCCGCGATGATCGGATTCGCTTCAGAACCAATCAGTCCCCAGGCCTAGGCCAATGATTTCTGGCCTGGACCTGGTGATCGGTTCTGGTGAATGAAATCCTTCCCCTGCCTGTGTACAGTAAGTGTAGGCAGGGGAAGTGATGTCATCTCCCCTCATGGAAGTCTCTTCGTTCCAGAGAGAGGAGAGAAGACATCTTAGAATAAGTTGCACCAACCCTACACTGACACAGTACACATAGGCACACATTTCACCCCCCGATCGCCCCCTCAGTTAACCCCTTCACTCCCTGTTACTATGTCACCCAGTGCAGTGTTCATTTTTTTCTTTGATCACTGTACTGATGTTATTAGTGACACTAATCAGCGTTAGGGTACTTAGTAGTAGCCCCAGATAGGGAGGGTTAGGGGGGGTCCCTAGACCTAATAAAGGTTTAACCCCTTTATCACCCCCTGTCACCAGTGATCACCGTATTAGTGTCACAGGTTTTTTATAGCATCAGGCCACCCGCTGTATATTACCTAATAAAAGGTTTAACCCCCTGATCACCCAGCAGGTGACATTAGTCAGGTTTTAGTGTCAGTTAAGGACTGTGTCGCCCCAGGCAGCCTCAGATTAGTGCCAGTAGCACTATCACCCACGCACGCACCTCCCTTAGTAGTAAAGTGTCTGAACGGATCGATATCTTTCATCTGACCAGAATTATATTAGCGTCCCCAATAGTTTAGGGTTACTAAAAATGCAGCGTTAGCAGGATTAGCTCAGATACCTGCTAGCACCTGCATTTAGCACCTCTGCCCAGCCCACCCAAGTGTAGTATCAATCGATCACTGTCACTTACAAAACACTAAACACATAACTGCAGCATTCGCAGAAACAGGCATGATCCCTGCGAACGCTAACAGTTTTTTTTGGTAGCAATCGCTGACAGTCAGGTGCTATTTTTTCCTGTGAGTCTCACTTGTGTACCAGTAAATATAGAGGCCAAAATGTCCAATCGAAGGTACAGTAGTGAAGAGGCCTACACGTTTCTGAGCCTGACAGATGAGAGTGAAGAGGAAGTCACCCATCTGTCAGATTCTGGCTCAGAATACGAACCAGTAGACAGCAGCGGCACCCTGACAGATAGCTCTGACAACATAGTAGTTGTCCCTGCCAAGGTCAGGCGCACCGGACCCCGTTCTTCTGCTGTTGTTGAGGTGGAAGAACCACAGGGCTCTCTTGTATGGAGCAGAGAGCCAGTACTAGTGCCGCTCATCCTTCTAGTGAACTGGCAAGCACCAGCAGCCTAGTACATCCTGGTCATACATCCAGCACTGCAGTAACACTTGGTGACGTGGCGAGTCCCATAAGTGCAGTTCAAGCTGGTGAGGTGGCTAGCACAACTAGTGTCCCGCAGCCACCAAGAAGACAAAGAAAGGCCCGTCGAGCCCATAGTGCCCTTCCTGCTGCATTTGCCAATCCGAATTGGGAGCCCACCACTTCTGCAGCACCCGTACTTCCCCCATTCCCTGGCCAACCCGGAATTCACGTGGAAACAGTTGATTTTACGCCACTTGATTTTTATTTGCTGTTTTTCACGAAAGATCTCTATAGATCTGTTGTGGACCAAAGCAATTTGTATGCTGGTCAATTAATCGCCGCTAATCCCCAGTTGGCCCTTGCCAGAGATTGGATACCTATTACGGTTTCGGAATTTAAGACCATCCTGGGCCTATCCCTCCTCATGAGCATAGTTTAAAAAAGTGAGTTGCGGTCACTGACCCAATTCACCATATGCCCGTCTTCTCTCCCTTCATGACCAGGACACGATAAAAGCAGATCTTGCGGTTCATGCATTTCAATGACAATGAACTCTGTTGTCCTTGGGATGACCCTGGATATGATCGGCTCCACAAACTTCGGCCCCTCATAAACCACTTCATCCAACAGTTTGCAGTCTTGTTTACTCCCGATCAAGTTGTCTGCGTTGATGAGTCCCTGATTACGTTTTCTGGCCGCTTGTCTATCAAACAGTATCTTCCCAGCAAGCGTGCCAGATATGGGGTCAAGATGTATAAGCTCTGTGACAGGGCAACAGACTATACATATTGTTTTTAGTTTACGAGAGAAAAGATAGTCACGTGGACCCGGAGAACTGCCCAGACTACATAGGGAGCGCTGGTTGATTGTGGAATTGGCGCATGTGGCTTCCCCCAACGGCTTGTAGAATCCCGACTTAAACGGGGGGAGAGAGCCTGCTTGAAATGTAATAATTTGTTAGCAGTGAAGTGGAGGGATTCACGGAATGTTTTTGTTCTGTCCTCACTTCATGCAGATACGACAGTTCAAATTCCTACCGCGACTGGTGTTGTGGAGAAACCCCTGTGTCCACGAATACAACCTTGACATGGGAGGGGTGGACCTCAACGACCAGTTGTTGGCACCGTACCTAACTGCCCATAAGGCATTATATGCTCTGGGCTGGAGATACCTCTATTACAGAGATTCACTCCAAGCAGCTATAATGTGGGTAGGACGGTTGGATGACTCCATGTGGTGAAGATAGATCACTGTTGTATTGTTGTGGTGAAGGAAAAAAGGGCAGGAGGACTAGCAGCATCGGATTTTGAGAAATATTATCAGGCGATTTCTGTCTCCCGGATTGCAGAGTGGATTCATAACAAGGAGGGGAAAGCTGGGTAAATATAGAGATAATACAAAGTAAGGTGGATTTATGAAAGATGGTTTGGATACCACGGCTGGGATTTAGCTACTAGCACAAACCCACTAACTAGAAATACTTTTAAGATTTGAGATTTGAGGTTGGGGAGATTGCACCATTGGGAATACAATTCACCACTAATGTCTATACTGGGCACAAATTATTTTTAGCCAGGGAAAGAGGAACACATATATTTCACTAGATGGGCAAAATAAGAGGAAATATTATTATGTAATGAAGGGTAATAGGATATTTACAGTATCTCACAAAAGTGAGTACACCCCTCACATTTTTGTAAATATTTTATTCTATCTTTTCATATGGCAACACTGAAGAAATGACACTTTGCTACAATGTAAAGTAGTGAGTGTACAGCTTGTATAACAGTGTACATTTGCTGTACACTCAAAATAACTCAACACACAGCCATTAACGTCTAAACCACTGGCAACAAAAGTGAGTACACCCCTAAGTGAAGATGTCCAAATTGGGCCCAAAGTGTCAATATTTTGTGTGGCCATCATTATTTTCCAGCACTGCCTTAACTCTCTTGGGCATGGAATTCACCAGAGATTCACATGTTGCCATTGAAGTCCACTTCCACTCCTCCATGACCACATCACGGAGCTGGTGGATGTTAGAGACCTTGTGCTCCTCCACCTTCCGTTTGAGGATGCCCCACAGATGCTCAATAGGGTTTAGGTCTGGAGACATGCTTGGCCAGTCCACCACCTTTACCCTCATATTTTTTAGCAAGGCAGTGGTCGTCTTGGAGGTGTGTTTGGGGTCATTATCATGTTGGAATACTGCCCAGTCTCCGAAGGGACGAGATCATGCTCTGCTTCAGTATGTCACAGGACATGTTGACATTCATGGTTCCTCAATGAACTGTAGCTCCCCAGTGCTGGCAGCACTCATGCAGTCCCAGACCATGACACACATGTAGGCAAGACACACTTGTCCTTGTCTTTGTACTCCTCACCTGGTTGCCGCCACATACGCTTGACACTGTTCTGAGTGGAACCTGTCCTGTTAAACCTCTGTATGGTCTTGGCCACCGTGCTGCAGCTCAGTTTCAGGGTCTTGGCAATCTTCTTATAGCCTAGGCCATCTTTATGTAGAGCAACAATTTGTTTTTTCAGATCCTCAAAGAGCTCTTTGCCATGAGGTGCCATGTTGAACTTCCAGTGACCAGTATGAGAGAGTGGGAGTGATAACACCAAATTTAACACACCTGCTCCCCATTCATACCTGAGACCTTGTAACACTAACAAGTCACATGACCCCGGGGAGGGAAAATGGTTAATTGGGCCCTACTTGGACATTTTCACTTAGGGGTGTACTCACTTTTGTTGCCAGCGGTTTAGACATTAATGGCTGTGTGTTGAGTTATTTTGAGGGGACAGCAAATTTACAATATTTACAGTTATACAAGCTGTACACTCACTACTTTACATTGTAGCAAAGTGTCATTTCTTCAGTGTTGTCACATGAAAAGATAGAATAAAATATTTACAAAAATTTGAGGGGTGTACTCACTTTTGTGAGATATTGTTCATATGCTGAAATCACACATAAATGGGGAAACAAGCCACTAGATAAAAGGAGGTATGCACAATTAAAGCACTTTGCACAATCATTACCACAACCCTTGTGGGGAAAAGGACACATGAGGTTAATAGAGAAATTATTTTGCTCCCCTCTTAGTTTCAATTAAAGTATATCTAAAATTTATAAAATTTTGATCAAGGAAGTAGAACCTGAATTTCCCCCCTATTTGGGAAAATGGGAAGAGGAGATAGGTTTTCTTAGGGATGAGGAACATACTGTAAAAGGAAAATCCTTAGAACAGCCTGTTCCTCGTCAAGTGACATAAGGACAGTGGAAATGTGCTATAAACTTCTGGCGAGATGGTACGTGACCCCACAGAGGGTGCACAGGCTCAAAGGAGAAGGCCCCCCAACTTGCCGGATGGGATGTGATGCCCCGGGGACCTTTGCACACCTGTGGTGGGAATGTACAAAGATACAACCTTACTGGGGTAGAATTATAGTAGCGATCCACCAAATAACGGGAGAACGCATTCAGAATGATCCCTGGGAATTTCTATCTCATGATACGAGAAAGACGGTGTGCCAATATAAGAATACCTTAGTTCCATACCTCCTAAATGCAGCTAAAGGTCTGATTCCGAGTTTATGGAGGACCCAAGAAGCGCCGAATATGAAGGAGTGGGTAGTAAAAGTGGAAATGGTGAGAGCCATAGAAGAAACAATTCATACAGTAGAGGATTCATTAGAGATATATTGGAACATATGGGGAAAATGGATGGAGTTTAAAAAATCTGAGGGTTGGAGGAATTTGATGGAGGTCTAGGGGTTCGGGGGGAGGGGGAGAAGAGTGTTTTTTTTTTGGTGGGGGGTTTGGGGAAATAGGGAGAATAACTGTATACTGTAAGTAAACTATGTAATGAGGAATTTTGCCATAGGAATTTGAGTTTTATTATATGTATTTGAGTATCTTTGTTTATATACTAAAAGAGAGAATAATAATTAAAAAAAAAAACAGTGATCTATCTTATTGGATCACTCTACAGCATCTCCTAATCGTTCTGTCCTTCCAAGCCTGGCTGCGGGTTTTTTGGTATGCTTGACCATAGCATAGCCTTTTTGGCATTATGGATGTATGTCTCCATCCTTCTTTTTATCTATATTTTTTTTTTTCACTATATATGTGTTTTTTTTTACAGGATTCCCATTTTGTAGGCCCCAGTACATGTGACCTCTCCACAATTAGAGACAAAACCCCTCTTTATTGATTTGGGGCATAGTCCTTATATATATTTTTTCGATATATGCTCTGGGCTGGAGATACCTCTATTACAGAGATTTCACGCCAAGCAGCTTTAATGTGGGCAGGACGGTCGGATGACTCCATGGGACAGTGTCTTTCTTTTAAAATGAATATGGATGATCTCATGTATGTGCAATTGAAAAAGATGTAAGTTACCAGCACTTTAGACTATGAATTACGGGATGGATGTACTAACTTACTGTTGATTATTTGTATTTGAATTTTATAGATTATATATTTCCTGTTATACTCTGATGAAGGAGACAACACTCATCTCCGAAACGCATTGGTTATAGGATTTTTGTATCAATTTGCATATCTTGATTCTTCAATGTCCATGACCTTGTTCAATATTTCATGTATTTTTCTACAAAATAATTAAAATTATTATTCTTCATTTTTATTGTCTTTTGGTAGTGCCTAAAAAAAACAACCCAGGGGATCTCTTTCTCACTATTCTTCATGGAATGTGGCACACTTTGGAAATCTTACATATTAGAATTCCTTTCTCATAATGCACTCTATATTAGACATGTGCACACTGAAATATTTAGTTTCGGAATTTCGTTTTCGTCTCAAAAATAAATTTATTTAGTTACTCCCGAAATTCGTTTTTATTTATTTCGTTTTTCGTTAAAAATTGCATTCGTCCGAAAATCCAAATTAAGGTCGAATCTGTCATTGAAGGCTTATAGTGTCTGTCGAATGTTCAAAGAAGATTCGACGGAGCAGCTAAACTGTACAATGCCGTATAGTTTACCTGCTCCGTCGAATCTTCTTAGAACTTTCAACAGACACCATAAGCCAAAGTACTGTGTACTTAGTTCTAGCTATTTTACTGCTCCACCTCTTTGGTTACAATCAGCCAATAACATTCATCATCATCATTATTTTTATTTATCTTTTCTCCCCTACGTCGAATCTTTCCTCCCCTACGTCGAATCTTTCCTCCCCTACGTCGAATCTTTCCTCCCCTACGTCGAATCTTTTCTCCCCTACGTCGAATCTTTTCTCCCCTACGTCGAATCTTTTCTCTCTACGTCGAATCTTTTCTCTCTATGTAGAATAATCTTGGACTAATAGAGTTAAGGTTAGGCACATTCGACCACAGGTTTGATGGACACAGATTGTTATTGTCATCATCATGTCGAATCTCCTATCTATATCGAACTGTTGTAGCAACGAAAATGAAAATAAAGCATTTGTTTATGTCGGATCTTTCGTTTTTCGGACTCTGCACTTTCGTTATCGTTTGTTAAAACGATAACGAAAATACCTGAAATTCGGACGAAAATGCATTCGGACGAAAACGAATGCACATGTCTACTCTATATGGCACTTATTACAAACCTAGACTGCACCTATACCAAACCTATACTGCATTACACCAAACCACTACCGCACCTGAACCACATCTACCTTGCACTTGGCTAAAAGTATACCATACCTATACGGTACTTGTGCTGCATAGAGGTTAACTGGGACTGTCATTAAGTGCAGCAACACTCTTATGCCTCGTACACACGGTCGGACTTTGTTCGGACATTCCAACAACAAAATCCTAGGTTTTTTTCCGACGGATGTTGGCTCAAACTTGTTTTGCGTAGACACGGTCGCACAAAGTTGTCAGAATTTCCAATCGCCAACAACGTGGAGACGTCAACCACGTACGACGAGACTAGAAAAGGCCAGTTCAGAACCAAGCGCGGCACCCTTTGGGCTCCTTTTGCTAATCTCGTGTTAGTAAAAGTTTGGTGAGAGACGATTCGCGCTTTTTCAGACTCATGGCTTTCAGATCGTTTTCTGCGGTTCAGTTTGTGCTTGTGGGTTTGTATCTGCTCTTCAGTGTGTGCAAGCAAGTTCCGCGTGACTTTAATTAGTCATTGTGTTCTTGTTCGTTCGTTACTGTTTTTCAGGTCGCTCTTCACAGGCCTTGCTGTTCTTCAGTGCGTTCTGTTACTTCGTTCTGAGCAGCCAACCGTTTTCTAGCCATGTTTCGTATACGTACTCCTCGTAGAGTTCGTGCTGTGCAGTCCATGAACAGGGTGGGGAGGAGTTCATGGACCAAGAATTGGTTGCTTCAGCGTGACCAGTTCTGTCATATGCCTTTGCTCCGTGAGATCCGTGAGAATAATCCTGACGATTTCAGGAACTTTCTCCAGATGACGGACCCCGTATTTCACCGTTTGTTGGCTTTGCTGACCCCCTATATTAGCAGGCAGGATACCTGCATGAGGCAAGCCATCACTCTGGAGCAGAGGCTCGTCGCCACCCTGCGGTACTTGGCGATGGGGAGAAGCCTGCGGGACTTGAAGTTCTCGACAGGCATCTCCCCCCAGGCTCTGGGGATCATTATCCCAGAGACCTGTTCTGCCATCATACAGGTCCTGCAGAAGGAGTATATTAAGGTAAGATTTTTATCCTTTAATATCACATTTTATTGTATTTAATGTTTGATAATGTATTGTATTTCTTTCCTCATTCCCTAATTACCATGATTGTAATATGCTGTGAATGTCCCCTTTGTCCTCATGCATGCTGGATTTTTATGTAATTATTTTTTGTTGTCCTTCATACATTTTTGCCTTCACTTACCTCCCCAGCATGCTCTCCTGGCCCTATATTCACCTCATGTAGTCACTTAACAATGTATTTTATCAGCTCCATAGTAGTGCTTTACCCCAAACACCCCTAAAATGTTTTAAATGTGATTGGTGCTTCAAATTCAGGCAGAGTGTCAGAGGCTTTTTTGGGGGGTCCCCAAATCATTTTGAACCCTCCCTCCCCCAACTGCGAAGTCAGCTGATACCAATTCTCTATCTATCCTCAATCATCTATCTGCTGACTTTGCCAAACCCATACACACTATACCCATCTCTTTTGTGGTCAGACGTATGGATGAATTCCCCAAAGCATGTAGTGCAAGGGCCTGCCTGTATACTTTCCAATGGTACTGTTTAAAGTTTTTGTATTCTATTATTATCTTGATAGGTAATATCAGAATGTCCAAATGTCCTCAAATGTGTACAGTGTGTATTTATATCTTTGTATTATGACACTTCTTACCTGTCCAGTGGGCTGCCAATAGTACTAAGGAGGGGCTGTTCCAAGTAATACCCTGTATTTAGGCATTCATCTCTCAATGAAGTGAAGAGGGTTACCTGTCCAAGATTCCACCCCCCCTATAATGTTAGAATTGGCCCATGAGAGGGGGGGGGAGGTTGAATATGATAGGTGTACCTTATACTTTGGTGTTAATTTCCCCTTAATAAATGCTATCTGGAGGTTGGCCAAGAATGTTTGTGCCTAATCTGCTTGCAATGTTTATGTGCAAAAATAGTAATTTATTTTTGTTTTCCTCAACAGTTTCCTGAATGGCAGACTGTGGCCTCCCACTTTGCCCAGCGGTGGGACTTTCCTAACTGCGGAGGGGCAATTGATGGGAAACACGTCCACATCGTCCCACCACCCAACTTGGGGTCATACTATTTCAACTATAAGGGGTTCAATAGTATTGTGATGTTGGCGGTGGTGTCGGCTAATTACGACTTCTTGTATGTGGACGTGGGGAAGAATGGCCGGATGTTCAATGGTGGAGTCATCGCCCAGACGGAGTTCTACAGGCGTCTCCAGAATGGCAGCTTGGACTTGCCACCTCCAGAGGACAATGTGGAAGGACTCCCATTCGTCTTCGTTGTGGATGAAGCATTTGCGATGGGGGACCATCTTATGCGGCCATTCCCGATGAGGACCCTCACCCCGGAACAGAGGGTTTTTAATTACCGGCTGGCCAGAGCCAGAAGAGTGGTGGAGAACACATTTGTAATCATGGCCAGCCGGTTCCGCCTATTTCTGACACCCATACATATGGCGGAGTATAAACTTAATCATCTAATCCTGGCATGCTGTGTTCTCCATAACTTTTTACGCAAACATTCTGCCAACTATGCTGGCTCAGTTGGGCTTGAGGCCGGAATTCTACATGATCCAACCCTGACGGCGCTTGAAAGTGGCCATCCTGGCTTGCCCTCCCTGAGTGCCCATGATGTGAGGTTAAGATACCTTGAGTTCTTTGTGGGTAGGGGGGCCATCAATATGCCAGACAATTTGTGAAGCATTTATCAAATAAAAAAAAAAGCTAATCTTTGGTGACCTTTACTGCTTGTGTTTGTTTTAGCTGACCCTGACAGCAATGTGGGGAGTCCTGAAAATGGCGTGATTGTGTAACCTTATACAAAGCACTGTTGGGTGTTATTTACTAAAGGCGTAGACACTTTTTATACTACAAGTGCACTTGAAACTGCACTGAAACTGCACTTGTAGTGCAAAGAGGATTTGCCCTTAGGAAATAACCACCATTTTCTCAGAAAACAGCAATTACATCACCACAAAAGTGTTGTAGTGTTGAGACAATAATCCACACATTCTTGATTAACAAACTTTTTAATACCTGCACAATCACAGGTGCATTTCGAAAAGGTTTTTAAAACAAACCAACATGTTTGTTGTATAACAATTTTTGGGGTGGCATTATCAAAAATAGAAATGTCCATTTACGATAAAACAGGCCTGTGTAAAACCAACAAGAAAGACAAAAATCTTGAACTTGCAAAGTTCACATATAATAAAACTTGAAGGCAATATCAGACATGAGTATTTAGGAACTGTGTTTGATATTGTGTTCAGATGGGGTGAAGTCACCCCTTGAAAAGCCAAATTTGAAAGATGCACACCAATTTACGAATGTCAACATGTGCTAGCTGCCATTACGGGGGATCAAGGGATGTGTTTTTTGGGAGCAACCCCTTCCTCACCGCTACTTTATTATTGAGGAAGGGGTTGCACTCCCAAAACGCGTCCCTTGATCTCCCGTGATGGCAGATAGCACATGTTGGCACACTGTGTGCATCCTCCAAATTTGGATTTTCGAAACATCGCTCAAAAATTTTAAAGATTGTAGCACACAAAAAAAGAAAGTGATTTTGTGGGGTTTTAAATTCGCCCCAAAACATCAATGATGTTATTATTTTTTTGAATAACATCATTGATTTTTTTCTTGAGGTTTTCCAATTGTAAATTACACCCCATGATCTCCCCAATCAGGATCTGGGCACTTTCTGATTTGAAAGGATCTCGATCCATAACATTACGATCACCTAAAAAGAGAGTAACCAAACAAAAACAGGTATCAAAAATCTGCCAGCATCCATCTCTTTCTTACCTGAGTCTGTGGTCGCAGACACTCACCTGTTGTGGTGCCAATTTCCACCACATCTTCTTCCTCCTCCTGCTCAGCTTGTGTTTGGGTATATTTCCCCTTCTTCCAGAGGTGGGGGGTCTCTGGTCTCCTCGGATGAGGGGTGTCCTCCGAGTCTTTTCTCCCCTATGTAAAACAAAAATGGTATAATTAGCACACAGATATTTGATGGCAGAACTATAAATAGGAAACCTTGCTTGGAAGTGGGGTACAATTGTCAATTTTAGCAGAGTTCCAAGATGTAGCTTTTTTAGTGTCCTTTGTCAACCTGAAATACTTTACCTGTTTTGTACAAGCTTCACAGATGGAGACCCCCCTATAGTATACACTGGAGCACCTGTGTGCCCCCCCTAATAAAAATGGTGTTCTTGTGTCCCACACTAGTGCTCCAGTGTCCAGATGTGAAAACAGCTGCTCAGTGTCCTCTCCTTACACAGAATCTAGTTTGCATTTCATTCTAGTAACCAAGCCATCTACACAACCAAATATTTTTCATACAAGTAGGCCCTAAAAAATGTAGGAAAATGCATATGGCCTAAACAATGGTGTTTTAGAGGCCGAAATAAAAATGTTTGATACGAACGAATAATGGTCCCATGAACATTAAAATTGCCATTTTAAACTGTACAACAATTAAGAAAAGAATATGGAGCAGCACGAACGTAATAAAGACAAAAAGAATAGGAACACAGCACAACTACTTACTTTTTTGCAGCACTCTCCAGATCTTTCTGTACTGCTCGGGCTCTCTTAATTTCAGGTCCGACCACCGCTTCCTGAGCTAATCTTTCGATCGTCGTACCCCGAAATTCCGGTGCAGACTTTTGACCACTTTCGCAATGATCTTGGCCTTTCTGATATTGGGGTTGTGGTAAGGTCCATACTTTCCATCATAGTCGGCCTTCTTCAGGATGCCCACCATCTCCAACGTCTCCCCAAAGGACATATTTGTGGCCTTAAATCTTCTCCTTCTGGATCGGGACGTGTCCGTATCCGGGCTTTCCTCCTCCTCCTCCTCGTTCCTGTAATTAGCACGCACCTGCTGTGTATCCGCCATGTGCTCTTCCCCCACTGCGCAGAACGAAAAGGGGCGGGGAATAGACTAGAAAGAACGTCAGGGGCGGGCGGAGTTACACGCATGCGCAGTGTGTATAAAGCGTACCACACGTGCGTATTACGTACGATCTGTGAGCGGAGGAAGGAGCATTGGAGGCGCCGATCGTAAGAACGAAGGTAAGAGACATACTTGTGCCTATACTGCTTCTACATTGAGGCCTATATTGTAACAAGATTAGTAGAGTTTGGCCTGACATTACAGTTTGTCTTGTGTTGTGTCTTGCAGTGAATATGGATATCTTACAAGATAATGACTTCATGGCAATATTCATTGACATGTTCAGGGAGCTGCCCTGTCTGTGGGAGATCAACCACCCACATTACAGGAACCAAACAAAGAGGAAGGCAGCGCTGGATTAATTGTTGGAAATTGTGAAGCAGGTGATCCCCACGGCAGACATCACATATTTGAAGATCCTAATTGGTGGCCTGAGGAGCACATATGTAAGGGAGCGCCAGAAAGTCCAGGATTCGCAGAGATCCGGAGCAGCAGATGACATCTATGTCCCCAGGATGTGGTACTATGACAGGCTGCATTTTCTGGCAGGCCAGACTGAACCCAGGTTATCACTCTCCAGTCTTCCTTCCACGCTTCCTTCCCCCCCAGCTGAGGCTTCTGACGCCCAACCTGGGCGTTCCAGGCAGCAACATGTGGAGGAGCCCAGATTGAGCCAGGTATAGCATTCCTCTAAATATTGCTGGTTGTCCAATCAATGATGTTAACTAGATGTTAGTTTTGAGTACTAATTTCTGATTGTGATTGATGATGCAAAAACTAAAACCATGTCCCTTTTTCATACACAGGGAAGTCTCAGCTAGGAGGTGGCCGGGCTGAGCCGGCTGCCTGAACTGCAGGTCCCTCCCCTACACCTGGAAAGAGAAAGTGGCAGGAGGAGGAGTGCCCTAGAGGAGGCTGCCATAGGCCTCTTTTGGAGGGCTACAGAGGCCCTGGGAGCACCACACACCGTGGAGGATGACTTCGCTGCCATCATTGCCTCTAAAATGCAGAGGATGGAGGAGGGACAACAACTCATGTGTGAGTCGTTAATATTAGAGGCTCTTAATAAGGGGATGAGGGCCCAAATTACATCTGATACACACCTTTGTGAACTCACACATGGTCCTCCTCCTCCTCCTGCAGGTCCTCCTCCTCCTTCTCCTCCAGGTCCTCCTAGTCCTCCTCCTCCTCCAGGTCCTACTCCTCCTCCTGCCACATCTCTAACAGCAGAGCCACAGCCAGGAAGGAAGCGTGGAAGGAAGACCAGAAAGTGAGGACCCTGGATCCAGTCTGGTCGGCCAAAAGATGCAGCCTCTTGTGGTACCACAGCCTGGGGACACAAATGTCATCTGCTGCTTTCCGGATCTCTGGGACTTCTGGACCAGACTGCACTTCCTTACATATGGACTCCTCAGGCCACCAATTTTGATGTTCAAGAATTGATGTCTGCCCTGGAGGTCCAAGGCTTCGCTAATTTCTCCTGTTTATCCTGCGTTGCCTCCCTCTTTGTTTGATTCTGATCCCTTAATAAAGGATTTTTGGTTTCATTTCTACTTGCCTATGTGTGTTTTCATTCAAAAAGGACAGTTTGTTTGTGAGGATTCAGGTACATTTCAAAAATACAATGTGAAATTAACAAGGGACACCAACACCAAACAATCTCCTTGAGATTAAATAATACAAGATATCAATGGTGTTGTGGTAACTTGACACACAAAACACACACAAAAATATTTTGGAGTAAAATTAAAAATAAAATAACACAAAGATCAGCCTTTGAAAAAATACAAACCTAAAATAAAAAATAAATCTGCCTTAAAAAAAAAACAAAAAAAAAAAAAAACAACACAAACATATTTTTGTCAGATGTGACAAATCAAAATATATTAAGGGAATCACGATAAATAATAAAGAAATAAGTTGGTGAGAAGTGTGTGTGAATATGAGCAGCAAAACTACTTAATTCTTCTCACATTATAAAGAAGAAGAGAGTGCGCTGTATTAAAACATTTTTTACATTGCACCGTGATGAAAGTGCTGTATCCATTGCAAACGCTAAGTTTACCAGACCGAGCTGTTCCGTGTCGGAATTTCTTCTGAGCATGCGTGGCACTTTGTGCGTCGGAACAGGTCACACATGGTCAGAATTGACGCAATGTGATTTTGTTGTCGGAAAATTTTATATCCTGCTCTCAAACTTTGTGTGTCCCGGAAAATCTGATGGAAAATGTCCGATGGAGCCCACACACGGTCGGAATTTCCGACAACACACTCCGATCGGACATTTTCCATCGGGGCATTAGAGGGCCCCACGGATAGCCAGTAGAAGAACATCTCAAAGGAATGCCCCTCTTGTAATACTTTTTCTGCAAGCCCCCTTTGTTTCCCTGCCCCCTCCACTACCATCCTTTTTTTTTTTTGAGAGAGTACATACCCAGACAGTGAAGGCCTAGAATTGCCACCATAAATGTGCTCTGGCATTTTAGTTCAAGCACTCAGTAGATTACATTTTACTACTGCTCACTGCTGCGCTTTAAGTGGCTTTGCTACTGTTTATACTGATCTTGTTGCCAAATGTCACCTTATGCCTAGTTCTTATTGTTAATCACTTTGTATGCTAACTTGTGTTATTACCATTGTTAATACATTTTATGTTTGCCTAGATACCAACCACATTGGATAACAATATATCACGTTTGCCTTTACTACCTGGTTTAGTGCCTGTTCTTTGATAAAGCACTACTATTGGGTACTGAGTTTTACCTTCAGTGATTTGCTGTGATATTGTATGTTTATATACCCAACCTGATGTGTCAGAGGGGCTGAGGTTCTTGAGAAGGTAGAGTCAAAGAACAGAGGATCCATCCTATCCAGCGGGCTGGGGTAGCACCACAAAAGTAGAATTTTTAGGTGGGGCGATTTAATCGTTGCTGCGTTCAGTGCTGTGTTTTACTGGCATGGGGATGCACAGGTGTTGGCATGCATCCCTGTGCGGGCAGTTGAATAGCAGTGTATTGGGATGAACACAATTGCTGCTTCCAATTGGCTACCGTGCCGGGGCACAGCCCCAAGTACACCCAGGTTGGGTTTGGGGATACACACCCACACAGATGTCATATTGAGAGCAGTGGCTGTATCCATGTAGCTGCTTTGTCCCAATGGACATAAATGGGAGTGCCTGCATGGGGATGCACAGAACATCTGCATGAGGCACTGATGTGAAGGCCTTAAAAATGTATTTTATTTATAAACATTTGTTTTTTGTAGATACATATGCAACCAATTGCTAACAGTTTATATGAAACAATATCACTTTTTTTTTCATGGGCTTTTTTCCCTCTGTTTTCAACTGGTGATCTGGCCATTAACACCACTCCTGTATTAGAGTGTCCCCATGATAAAGTAGCACAGGGGCACCTTTTAGATAGCAGCATTGTCAGTCTGGGGGGAAAGTAATGATAGATCTACTAGCACAGCACTCAAAATATCCACTCGCCTGCTCGCATTTGGCAAGTGGAAATACGCTGAGGGTAGAGCCCATAGTAAAGGATTACGGTGATGTGTGAGTATAGGAGGATCAGGCAGGCAGTTGGTGGTCTATGATTGGAATCTGATCTGTGATCGCTGTGATCTCTATGTCACCGCCCTCCACACAATAAGGTGAATAGGGGTGACGGTGGGAGGGGCGTGTCATATGAGAGCTTGTTGATATGAAAAATTAACTCCAGCAACTCCCACCCTCTGCTGTGTCTCTCACTCTGCATGAACCAAGTAAGGTAGGGAGGGGCAGAGTTGCAGAGGTTGTTTAGAGTGAATGAGGGGGATAGCTGCAGGGGGCTGTGTATTGTGCAGGGGGCTTTGTAATGTAAAGGGGCTGTGTATTGTGCAGGGGGGCTTTGTAATGTAAAGGGGGCTGTGTATTGTGCCAGGGGCTTTGTAATGTAAAGGGGGCTGTGTATTGTGCAGGGGGCTGGGTAATGTAAAGGGGGCTATGTAATGTGCAAGGGGCCGTGTAATGTGCAGGGAAAGGGGGCTGTGTAATGTGCTGGGGCTGTGTACTGTGCAGGGGGCTGTGTAATGTAAAGGGGCTGAGTAATGCAAATGGGGCCATGTAATGTGCAAGGGGTTGTGCAATGTAAAGGGGCTGTGTAATGTAAAGGGGGCTGTGTATTGTGCAGGGGCTGTGTAATGTAAAGGGAGCATGAGGTACAGGGGGCTGTGAAATGTAAACTTACTGAATCAGTGCTGAATAGGGGAAGCTGCTGGAGGTAACTTTCCAAGTTAAACAGAGGGTGATTGGTTGCAAGGTGGTCCTAGCAACCAATCACCAGCTTGTTAATATGAAAAATTAACTCCAGCAACTCCCACCCTCTGCTGTGTCTCTCACTCTGCCTGCCCAAGTAAGGTAGGGAGGGGCAGAGTTGCAGAGATTGTTTAATGTGAAGGAGGGGGGTTGCTCCAGGGGGCTGTGTAATGTAAAGGGGGCTGTATATTGTGCAGGGAGCTGGGTAATGTAAAGGGGGCTGTGTAATGTAAAGGGGGCTGTGTATTGTGCAGGGGCTGTGTAATGTAAAGGGGTCCTGAGGTACAGGGGGCTGTGTAATGTAAAGGGTGTGTTCTTGCATTTTACCCACAGTTATAGCTGCAGTCCTAAAGATTTCTTTTAGGCTGCATGTTTTTTTCTGCATTTTCTGAAAGCACACCAAAAGTCCCACATGCTGCATCTTTGGTGCACTTTCAGAAAACAGGGGAAAAAAATGATTGGGGGGGAGGGGGCTGACACCATGTCTTGCTGCACTAGTTGACACCAACCTTAGTAACGCCACTGACTATCCTCTGTGATCTGGATGATGTCCTCTTGTAGTAGGTGGCAAAGGTGGCTCATCTGCCCAGGATCAGGGTGCCCTCCCACTGGGGCTCTGGAGATATGTGAGATATGTGAAGAAGAGTGCAGAGAGCCCAGATCCAGGAGGGTCCCCTATGACTGGCTGCATACCATGGGAGCGCTGTGATAGTTCCTGCAGGGACTATGGTCAACTGATTGATTGCTCCCCTATGACTGGCTGCATACCATGGGAGCGCTGTGATAGTTCCTGCAGGGACTATGGTCAACTGATTGATTGCTGAGTCCTCCTTGAAGGGGATCCATCCTCCCATCCACACATGCCTCCAGCTGTCTACTTCTCAACCAGTAGTGTAAATGACAATAAGTGCCCCTTTCATTGCTCTGGAGGTGATTATCGCAGTCCTGTCTATTGTGGGGAATGTCCTGGTCTGCTGGGTTATGGCCATTAACAGCACTCCAAAAAATGGCCCCAACAGTTTCCTGGTCTCGTTCGTGGTGGCTGATATATTGGTGGGACTGCTCGCCTTTCTGTTTGCCATCAGCATTGGCTTCGAGACTGATTTCCAGAGCTGCCTGTTCTTGGCCTCCTTTGTTCTGGTTCTGAACCAAAGCTCCATCTTTAGTCTGTTGGCTATGGCTATAGACAGGTACCTGGCAATCAAGATCCCCCTCCAATAGGTGAATTGTGGAGGCGCCCACATGGGGTAGCTTTAAACTTTATTCTTTACAAGAATGTGTGAACCGCCTCCATTGAAAGCCGGCCACATTCACATATTATGCGAATTGGATGCGGTTAAAAACGCATCCCATTCGCATATATGTGAACCCAGCCTAAGTGTTACATAACTGCAGAAACATAAGGTCCCCCACCCTGCCAGAACGGATTGTGCTGTATGGCAAGGCTGTGTAAATCTCAGAACTGGATGGATAGAAGTACAAATCCTTTTCAGTTTGAAACAGATCCCTTATATGTACAGGCATACCCCACTTTTAACTACGCAATGGGGTTTATTTACTAAAGCTGGAAAGTGCAAAATCAGGCTCACTTCTGGATATAAACCAATGAGCTTCCAACTCCAGCTTGTTCAATTAAGCTTTGGTAATAAAACCTGGAAGCTCATTGGTTTCTATGCAGAAGTGAGCCTGATTTCGCACTTTCCAGCTTTAGTAACTAAACCCCATTGTGTACTTAAAAGTGGGGTATCCCTGTATTTCATCTGTATGTGTGTGTTAGCTATTTGTCTGAAAATATACTTTTTTAAACTCTTATAATAGTTGGTAAATGAAAAGACAAAAAGGAAATATATCCAATCCGTTTTTATCTTTTGGGCACAGTTGATTAAAACTCACTCAATGTGGTATGTACGGTAATTATTAAATAACATCACTGTCATGTTTTTTTATTGATAGTGGAGTTTATTAATTGACATCAGATCTATGTTTTATAAAGATAATGAAATGTGTTAAACAACAGTATTATCATGTTTTATATTGATGCTGGAATTAATGTGGTATTTGCTGTATATTATAGCCAAGGTGTCTGACCTCTGCTATTCGAATGATGCCTTTCAGATCATCAGCAAGATTTATTTCTCCTGCCCTCTTGGACGTGCTCCTCTGAGGCTCTTATTTCTGTCATTTACGGCCACATCATTACAGATAATTGAAAACTGCCGCCAGCCATTTAGGCTGTAAAGAAATGGAATGCCATCGATCCTGAGTGTGTGTTCACAGCCTGAAAATGAAAGCAAGGCCAATAATCAGCCAATCGAAGAGGGACTTTTCAAATGTAGTGTCTTTACAATGAAACATTTTTGTATCATTGACCCACTGAAAATCTTTTTACACACTGTAAAAAGAATAATGGAAGTGACAAAAATTCCGTCCATAAATGATAACGATTTTTCATTTAGTTACTATTGTATTAAATTATTAATTATATTATTTTTATAAAAATGAAAAGTCAGCACTTGCAATAATCAAATTATAAATTGACAACAAAATTAGTGCTCATAAATAGAAATCAATAGTCCATATATATGAAAAAAAATCCATAGCTGTAAGACTGGTGAAAACTTCCTCCACACCTGAATGAAAGTGACTCTTGTGAAAATTTTTCAGTTAAGTCCCAACTACTACTGGCACCAACTGAACTGTAAACTGCTCACTCACCAAAGAATATTGACCCCTGAACCCAAGATGGACAATATGCACTTTTGATGACAATAAAGGTGACTTCACAGCTCTATTACACACTATTTTCCAAAATGGGCTCACAGTAACGGTTCCCTGGTCAATCCTTCATCTCTCCATCACAGCTTACAAGAAACGCCTACTTGTAGCAGGGCCTGGACCACGCCGTAGTCATTAGCCAGGGCACTATAGTGCAAGGTGGTTCAGCCCCGAAAGCTGGCCCGAATATTCAGCCGATTGCTGAACTCAAACTCGTCCCCCCCAAACACCTGATGAAGAGGGTGACCCGGAACACACTGTGCAATAACACACACAGAGCTGGGGAGAGAATCAATCACCATCCATGACCGACCAATACTGTCATACAAAGTGCATATTGATCCTCCTGGGTTCAAGGGTCAATATCCTCTGGTGAGTGAGCAATTTACACTTCACATGGTGGCACTAGCAGTTGGATCTTGAGAGAGAAATCATCACAAAAGTAATTTTCATTCAGTGGGGGAACCAGGGCTTTTTTTCAGTGGGAACGTGGGGAAATGCAGTTCCGGCACCTCCAGCACTAAATGTATTTTATGGCAAGGGGTGCTGGGGTGTGCTAGAGGGTATATTGTCGCTGGTGGGGGATCTATTTTTGTGTGGAGGATCTATTTTTGTGTGGGGGGTCTTTTGTTGCTGGGTAGGGTTATTGTTGCTGGGAGGGATCTACTGTTGAGGGAAAGGTCTATTGCTGCTGGCTGCTGGGGGATCTATTTATTGTGGCTGGTAGGGGATTCAATTTTTGTGTGGGGTCTATTTTTGTGTGGGGGATCTATTTTTGTGTGGGGGTCTATTGTTACTGGATAGGGCTATTGTTGCTGACAGGGGGTCTTATGTTGCTGGGAGGGATCTACTGTTAAGGGAGAGGTCTGTTGCTGCTGGCTGCTGGAGGGTCTATTGCTGTTGGCTAATGGGAGATCTGCTGTTGTTGCTGAGGGAGGTTATTGTGGCTGGGGGATCTATTGTTGCTGGGGTGGGGTCTATCAAATTCCATACAAGTTACTTAGTAGCACAAAATGATACTTGGTTCTGTATTCTCTAAAAGGGGTGGTACAGGGAGGTGGGTAGGTAGTGGAATCAAGGGACGGTGCTCAGAGGAGGGTAGGGGCAGAGAAGAAGGGTGACTCAGAAGGGGGGAGTTCTTGCACCTATTCTCTGATAAAAAAAAGCCCTGTGGGGAACCACTAATTTTTCACCAATCTTAAAGCTGCAGACTTTTTTTCATATACAGTATATGGATTATTGCTTTCTATTTTTGAGCACTAATTTTGTTGTCAATTTATAATTTGATTATTGCAAGTGCCTACTTTTCATTATATAAGCATGTTTATAGTGTGCCAAAACAATCAAAGGGGCAGAAGCAAGTTAATTTTAGGAAAGTATTTGTGGTACTAAGCACTAATCATTGGTTTATTTACTTTGTGTTAGAGCCATACCTTTTTAATGATTATAATATTATTTTAACGAAATTATTGGGTTTTTTTTCCTCCCTTTGAAAAAATACTTTTACTTTTTATAATTTGTTTATGACATGTTACAACATTTAGCCAACTTCCTGTCAAGGCTCTGCTATCTGCCTTGAGATTACAGGAGAATGCATATTTGATCATCTGTTCCAAAATGGCGGTCCACCAAAAACTGATATTTCAATTCCAATTGAATACTGGTGCATTAATCCACACAATAAATTTTGTATCTGTTTATAAGATATTTTCATATAGAGTCTGCAAGGGTCACCTGCTGTGGCATTTATCCTGTTGAACTGTTAATTCATTTTATATTTTAGACGGGTAACACTGGGACACACAAAAGTGGCCAGGAACATCCAAAACTCTCCGGTGGGAAGGAATAGAGTTGGAAATTATTGCAGGGGGATCTCACTGTTAGACTATCCAAAATATATAAGAAGCCAGGTGCTGACTTAAAATCACCAGGCTCTATCTGTATCTCAAATATCAATTTTGTGTGGATTGGCCCTATTAGTCATCTGAACCAACTCATGAGGGATGAGCAATTACTATATAAAAATAATGGTGTGTTACTGGACTTTGCTGATTGGTCAATGAAGGGAGAAATCAGTGCCGTGGCCAAAGGGCACGCTGATTGCAGTGGACTGGACTGATGCTGATTTTCTACTATTGTAACACCTTGGATTGAGAGTAACTTGGTTTAAGAGAGTTTTGCAAGACAAGCAAACATTTATTTTTATAAATTTTGACTTGATAAACAAGCGATGTCTTGATATACAAGTAGCGTCATGTCACAACTGAGTATAAAACAGAAGAGAGGTGCCTCTAATTGTAGCCATATAGTTACATTTAATGAAGGTACAACATTTAGCAAATCACATGGTTGATGATTAACAGAGGCACCTCTAAGTATGCAGGCATCTGGGGTAAAGCTTTCCTCATAGACTATACTCTGCACCGTCATCGACGTCATGTCTTCCACGCTGCACTCCACGAGTGATTCAAGCTTCGCTTTCAGATTGCTCTACTGCAGGGTAGACTACACTTAGCGGCGCCTTTCTTCTCTATTATACTCTTTAGCTCCTGCTGGATTTTGCTTCTAATCCCTTGGTGGAGGCTTTCATTTCAGTGGCATCTCCAGCTTTCATATTTAGGGGGGGCACATGGGGGGACAGGGACAAAAGTAGGGGGGCAACTATAAAATGCAATTATATATCCTGGGGCCCTTTACTATGATCCCACAATGGCCCTTTCACATGTTCTGCAGTGAGCCCCCTTCCTACTGTATTGGGCCCCCCAGGGTGGCAGAAAACAAGAGATATATGTCACCAGCATACCAAGAAAATATAAGGGTCCAAAGCAGTGGGAGAACTATCAGGGTTGCAAAGGTTGTCTTGCCACCGGGCCCTGGTGTTCTGCCACTGTGGGGTTCCCCAGCCTCCTCTTGCTGTCCTGCCCCTGCAATTGACAGCTCTGGTCTGGCATCTCTTGGAATTTACAGTCTGTTTTTTCAGTAACTGAGAGTCCTGGTGGAGTCCTTCCTGCAACTCGCTCTTCTCCCTACCAATGAGGATGCAGTGGAAGGAGCAGATTGGGTGGCCGTGGTTGTGTGAGCGCTCGCATTATGCAGTGTCAGCGAGCAGAGGGAGGGGGGAGGAATCACCCGCAGGAGCTGACTGGGGACACTCTCCCTCTTAGACATTGCCTTCTTGTAAAAAAAAAAATAACATTTTTTTTTAAATTGGGGGGCACATGGTGGGGCACAGCATAATGTTTGGGGGGTCAGGGCCCCCTCTGGCCCCCCTAGGGATGCCATTGTTCCATTTGTGGATGGACATTTCATGGTTACACAACCTATCGCATTGCTATAATCTTTTTATATGGACTATAAACTGAAGGATTTATGAATAAATGGTTGTGGAACGAATCATCTGCATTTCCATTACTTCTTATTGGGAAATTCGCTTTGATATAAGAGTGCTTTGGATTACAAGCATGTTTCTGGAATGAATTATGCTCGCAATCCAAGGTTTTCTGTAATATTTCTCTTGTTCAGGGCCGATCCTGGCCCGGGTGCGCGGGGTGCAGTGCACCCAGGCGCCACAGAGGTGGGGGCGCTGAAGCACCAGAGTGCTCCCCTCCCTCCTCCTCTCCTTGTCCGTAGGCGGCTCTCTCCGCCGGTCACCGCCACTGCTGCCGCTGTGCCCATCCCTCCTCCCTCCTTCTGTCAGAGGAGAGCGAGACAGCCGGAGACCGGAGCGGCTGTCTCTGTGTTCAGAGAGAGACCAGCCGCAGCCGCGCAGTGACGTCACGGGGGGGCGGTCCGAGCCCGACGTGTTCCACTTCTCCTGTGTGTAACGCCGAGTCCTGCCTGCTGCCCAAGCCTGACACGCTCTGTTCTCCACCCGGTGTTTTTAATTAGCCTAATGGAGGGGGGTCTGTACTAATGTAGGGGGGGTGATTTGTCCTGGGGGGTCTGTACTAATGTGGGGGGGTTTGTCCTGGGGGGGTCTATACTAATGTAGGGAGGATGATTTGTCCTGGGGGGTCTGTACTAATGTAGGGGGGTGATTTGTCCTGGAGGGTCTAAACTAATGTGGGAGGTGATTTGTCCTGGGGGTCTGTACTAATGTAGGGGGGGTGGTTTGTCCTGGGGGTCTGTACTAATGTAGGGGGGGTAGTTTGTCCTGGGGGGTCTATACTAATGTAGGGGGGTGATTTGTCCTGGGGGTCTGTACTAATGTAGAGGAGGTGGTTTGTCCTGGGGGGTTCTATACTAATGTAGGGAAGGGTGATTTGTCCTCAGGGGTCTATACTAATGTGGGGGGTGATTTGTCCGGGGGTCTGTACTAATGTGGGGGGTGGTTTGTCCTTGGGGGGTCTATACTAATGTAGGGGGGTGATTTGTCCGGGGGGGTCTGTACTAATGTAGGGGGCATGATTTGTCCTGGGGGTCTGTACTAATGTAGGGGGGTGGTTTGTCCTGGGGGGTCTGTACTAATGTAGTGGGGGTGATTTGTCCTGGGGGGTCTAAACTAATGTAGGGGGGATTTGTCCTGGGGGTCTGTACTAATGTAGGGGGGGTGGTTTGTCCTGGGGGTCTGTACTAATGTGGGGGGTGGTTTGTCCTGGGGGGGTCTATACTAATGTAGGGGGGTGATTTGTCTGGGGGGTCTAAACTAATGTGGGGGGGTGATTTGCCCTGGGGGGTCTGTACTAATGTAGGGGGGGTGGTTTGTCCTGGGGGGTCTAAACTAATGTAGGGGGGTGATTTGTCCTGGGGGAGTCTGTACTAATGTAGAGGAGGTGGTTTGTCCTGGGGGGTCTATACTAATGTAGGGGGGTGATTTGTCCTGGGGGGTCTATACTAATGTAGGGGGGTGATTTGTCCTGGGGGTCTGTACTAATGTAGGGGGGTGGTTTGTTCTGGGGGTCTGTACTAATGTAGGGGGGTGGTTTGGGGGTCTAAACTAATGTAGGGGGGTGGTTTGTCCTGGGGGTCTATACTAATGTAGGGGGGTGATTTGTCCTGGGAGGTCTAAACTAATGTAGGGGGGAGGTGATTTGTCCTGGGGGGTCTGTACTAATGTAGGGGGGTGGTTTGTCCTGGGGGGTCTATACTAATGTAGGGGGGGTGATTTGTCCTGGGGGTCTAAACTAATGTGGGGGGGTGATTTTTCCTGGGGGGTCTGTACTAATGTAGGGGGTGGTTTGTCCTGGGGGTCTATACTAATGTATGGGGGGGTAATTTGTCCGGGGGGTCTGTACTAATGTAGGGGGTGGTTTGTCCTGGGGGGTCTATACTAATGTAGGGGGGTGATTTGTCCTGGGGGTCTGTACTAATGTAGGGGGGTGGTTTGTTCTGGGGGTCTGTACTAATGTAGGGGGGTGGTTTGGGGGTCTAAACTAATGTAGGGGGGGTGGTTTGTCCTGGGGGTCTATACTAATGTAGGGGGGTGATTTGTCCTGGGAGGTCTAAACTAATGTAGGGGGGAGGTGATTTGTCCTGGGGGGTCTGTACTAATGTAGGGGGGTGGTTTGTCCTGGAGGGTCTATACTAATGTAGGGGGGGTGATTTGTCCTGGGGGTCTAAACTAATGTAGGGGGGGTGATTTTTCCTGGGGGGTCTGTACTAATGTAGGGGGTGGTTTGTCCTGGGGGGTCTATACTAATGTATGGGGGGGTAATTTGTCCGGGGGGTCTGTACTAATGTAGGGGGTGGTTTGTCCTGGGGGGTCTATACTATTGTAGGGGGGTGATTTGTCCTGGGGGTCTAAACTAATGTAGGGGGTGATTTGTCCTGGGGGGTCTGTACTAATGTAGGGGGGTGGTTTGTCCTGGGGGGTCTATACTAATGTAGGGGGGGTGATTTGTCCTGGGGGGTCTAAACTAATGTAGGGGGTGATTTGTCCTGTGGGGTCTATACTAATGTAGGGGGGTGATTTGTCCTGGGGGTCTGTACTAATGTAGGGGGATGGTTTGTCCTGGGGGGTCTATACTAATGTGAGGGGGTGGTTTGTCCTGGGGGGTCTTTACTAATGTAGAGGGGGTGAATTGTCCTGGGGGTCTTAACTAATGGAGGGGGTGGTTTGTCCTGGGGGGGTCTATACTATTGTAGGGGGGTGGTTTGTCCTGGGGGGTCTATACTAATGTATGGGGGGGTAATTTGTCCTGGGGGTCTGTACTAATGTAGGGAGTGGTTTGTCCTGGGGGGGTCTATACTATTGTAGGGGGGTGATTTGTCCTGGGGGTCTAAACTAATGTAGGGGGTGATTTGTCCTGGGGGGTCTGTACTAATGTAGGGGGGTGGTTTGTCCTGGGGGGTCTATACTAATGTAGGGGGGTGATTTGTCCTGGGGAATCTAAACTAATGTAGGGGGGTGATTTGTCCTGTGGGGTCTATACTAATGTAGGGGGGTGATTTGTCCTGGGGGGTCTGTACTAATGTAGGGGAATGGTTTGTCCTGGGGGGTCTGTACTAATGTGAGGGGGTGGTTTGTCCTGGGGGGTCTTTACTAATGTAGAGGGGGTGATTTGTCCTTGGGGTCTTAACTAATGGAGGGGGGTGATTTGTCCCGGGGGTCTAAACTATTTGAGGGGGTAGTGGTTTGTCCTGGGGGGTCTGTACTAATGGAGGGGGGTGGTTTGTCCTGGGGGGTCTGTACTAATGGAGGGGGGGTTTGTCCTGGGGGGTCTGTACTAATGGAGGGGGTGGTTTGTCCTGGCGGTCTATACTAATGGAGGGGGATGGTTTGTCCTGGGGGGTCTGTATTAAGGGAGGGGGGTGGTTTGTCCTGGGGGTCTGTACTAATGTAGGGGGGTGGTTTGTCTGGGGGGGTCTGTACTAATGGAAGGGGGCAGGTGGTTTGTCGCGGGGGTCTGTACTAAAGCTGTGGGCTCTTGTTTCCCCTCTCCCTCTCCTCCTCGTGCACGCTGCTGTACTAGTGAGTGGCACATGTTTCTTCCCCCGCCTTCATATCGGCCAGGGAAGGAAAAAAAAGGAGCAAAGAAGAGGATTGTGGGACATGTAGTCCCAAGGACTGGCAGCCCCACTGTAACACAGAAACTGCAGCCCACACAGCATGCTCAGCTGAATGGGAGAAAGAGAGCCAGAAGCCTGGGAAAGCTTTCAGGGAAGTGCACCCAGGACTCCAGGGGGAGAGGACAGTGCTGAGGGAACACCATCAGAGAGAGAACCCCGCTGCCCTGCGCCACATGAGGGAAAGCCACACAGCCTGGCGCCATCCCTGGTGAAGAAAGGAATGGAGTCATTGCCAGAATATAGATCTGGGCTCTACCCAGCGGAGTCACCACAGGCAATTCAGAGTGAGCAGACTCCTGATCAGAGGAACCGTTGTTGCTGTATCACTGGGTCAGGTGAGAGGGCCGATCGGCCATTATTTACTGACGTCCATGGCAGCTGCAGTCTCTGACCAACTCTTGTAACATGTCTGCAGTCTCTGACCATCTCTTGTAACATGTCTGCAGTCTCTGATCATCTCTTGTAACATGTCTGCAGTCTCTGACCATCTCTTGTATCATGTCTGCAGTCTCTAACCATCTCTTGTATCATGTCTGCAGTCTCTGACCATCTCTTGTTTCATGTCTGCAGTCTCTGACCATCTCTTGTATCATATCTGCAGTCCCTGACTATCTCCTCTAGTATGTCTGCAGTCTCTGACCATCTTCTGTACTATGTCTGCAGTCTCTGACCGTCTCCTGTAGTATGTCTGCAGTCTCTGACCGTCTCCTGTAGTATGTCTGCAGTCTCTGACCATCTCCTGTAGCATGTCTGCAGTCTCTGACCGTCCCCTGTAGTATGTCTGCAGTCTCTGACCGTCTCCTGTAGTATGTCTGCAGTCTCTGACCGTCTCCTGTAGTATGTCTGCAGTCTCTGACCGTCTCCTATATTATATCTCCAGTCTCTGACCATCTCCTGTACTATGTCTGCAGTCTCTGACCATCTCCTGTACTATGTCTGCAGTCTCTGACCATCTCCTGTAGTATGTCTGCAGTCTCTGACCATCTCCTGTACCATGTCTGCAGTCTCTGACCATCTCCTGTACCATGTCTGCAGTCTCTGACCATCTCCTGTACCATGTCTGCAGTCTCTGACCATCTCCTGTACCATCTCTGCAGTCTCTGACCATCTTCTGTATTATGTCTGCAGTCTCTGTCCATCTCCTGTACCATGTCTGCAGTCTCTGACCATCTCTTGTACTATGTCTGAGGGCTCTTTCTAACAGATTCTCTAACAGAAGCCCTCTCTGTGTGCATCAGAGAGACTCCGCTCCAGGTCTCATTAGTGTAAGCTCTTCCTGTATTTTCTTTATTGTTAAAAGATTATGGGAGGATCCCAGGGTAACAAAGAGTTCTTAGGGGAACATCTCTGTGTTTGAGTCGTTGCCATAGAAACATTTGTAAAGGGGAGGAGTTGGTAAGATGACCACGCCCACGTGGGGGCGCCAGAAATATTTCTGCAACCAGGCTTCTGTGACCCTAGGATCGGCCCTGCTCTTGTTAATACTACTTACTTACTTACTTACTTATTCCTTACTTGTGTGTAATCAGTGTCAGAAGACTTAAGGTTGCCATACACAACTCAAAATTTGGCTGATTCCTGTTTTGTCCCACATGGTCAAAACACAGGTTTACTTTTAATCAATTTGTGAGACAAATTCTTGGAAAAATTGCCTTTGGAAATCATATCATTGAATAGGAATTCTTGGGAAAAACGTGTTTTTACTTATATGTTGGTTAAAAAAACACATTTTGTATGGTAAAAATCATGTGCTGTAATATATATATATATATATATATATATATATATATATATATATATATATATATATATATATATATATATATATACATGAAAGCTGTTGTCCATCTCTGTTTAAAAATTAAATACATGTATACTTCAGAAAGTTTTCCCTTGTCTTGTATGTAGGCGCTGAGCTGAGATCTGGGGACCCTCCAGTACTCCCTTAAAGAGACTGTAAGCCTCACAAAAGCCAATCGAGGTATCCTCTTTTGTATGAAAGCAAGTGATGATGGTTTTAACATGCATGACTGATTTTACTGGACTTTAATTGATTTCTCCTTTGACACATGTATTGTTTGTGAACTTTTCCTAAAGAAACTTAAAGTGATTGTAAAGGCTCGTTTTTTTTTGTTTTTTTTAAATAACAAACATGTTATACTTACCACCTCTGTGCAGTTGGTTTTGCACAGAGCAGCCAGGATCCTCCTCTTCTCGGGTCCCTCTTTGCTGCTCCTAGTCCCTCCCTCATTTGAGTGCCCCTCAGCCAGCAAATTGCTACAAGGGTCACCCAAGCTGAGTCAGAGCTCTGTGTATCCATTCAGACACGGAGCAACAACATGGCCCCGCCCCCTCTCTCCCCTGATTGACTGGCTGACTTTGATTGACAGCCGCGAGAGCCAATAGCGCTGCTGCTCTGTCTCAGGCAATCAGGAGGAGTGTACTGGATGGCTGAGGGGATCGAGGACATCACTCAGGTAGTTAATTGGGGGGTGCTGGGGAGGCTGCTACACACAGAAGGTTTTTTTTATCCTAATGCATAGAATGCATTAGGATAAAAAAACCTTCTGCCTTTACAACTCCTTTAATACCATTTTACCATAATTGTATATTAACCGAAGGCACAGCGAAGCAACTTTAACAATGGCACATATATGTACTGTGAAATTTTAAAAGTTGATTTTGAGATGCCTATACTGAATTTTAGAAAGATAGGAAAAATGAATTTTGACTGAATTTAACCACTTCAGCCTCAGGAGGATTTACCCCCTTCCTGACCAAGCCCTTTTTTGCGATACGAAAATCCTTTTTTTCTCACAAATAGAGCTTTCTTTTGGTGGTATTTGATTACCTCTGCGATTTATATTTTTTGCGCTATAAATAAAAAAAGAGCGAACATTTTGAAAAAAAAGCAATATTTTTTTACTTTTTGCTATAATAAATATCCCAAAAAAATATATAAAAAAACTAATTTCTTCCTCAGTTTAGGCCAATATGTATTCTTCTACATATTTTTGGTAAAAAAAAAAAAAAAATCGCAATAAGCGTATATTGTTTGGTTTGCGCAAAAGTTATCGCGTCTACAAAATAGGGGATAGATTTATGCCATTTTTATTATTATTTTTTTTTTATTATGAATGGTGGCGATCTGAAATTTTTATCATGACTGCGACATTGTGGCAGACAGATCGGACACTTTTGACACTATTTTGGGACCATTGACATTTATACAGCAATCAGTGCTATAAAAATGCACTGATTACTGTGTAAATGTCACTGGCAGGGAAGGGGTTAAACACTAGGGGGCAATCAAGTGGTTAAGTGTGTTTTCTGGGAGTGTTCTAACTGTAGGGGGGATGGGCTCACTAGAACATGACAGAGATTACTGCTCCCGATCACTGGGAGCAGTAGATCCCTGTCATGTTGCTAGGCAGAACAGGGAAATGCCTTGTTTACATCACGATCACGGGCCACTGGCAGATATCGAGTCTGTGGGACCCGCAGGCACGTAGCGATGTACAGGTACGTTGTTTTGCGCACCCGTGCCACTTTGCCGACGTATATTGGTGTGAGCCAGTCGGTAAATGGTTAAAGAAAACTGTAAAGATGGGATTATGTATTTTTTTAGACATTGTATATTATGACTGAGGGTAAATGTCTTATTGTGACAATTAACATCAGTTATTTTTGTTGAAAAATTGCAGACTGAAAGTTTTTGCAAAATAAAATTGACAGATTATTACAAGTTTTCCATCATATTGTGAAAAATAGTTTTTTTTTTCATCTGAGATAAATATACTCTCAAGTCAGGGCCTACATGAGATGTTTGGTGTAGACAAGAGGTATACACAAGAATAGGTAATCCTGGACTATGATCTATCCTTTAGGCCCCACATCCAATCACTGTCCAAATCTTGCCGCCTTAATCCCCGCAACATCTCCAAAATATGCCTCTTTCTAACCAATGACATCACAAAGCTACTAGTTCACTACCTGGTCATCTCTCGCCTCAACTACTGCAACTTCCCTTCTCATTGGCTTACCTTTACATAGGCTATCCCCCCTTCAGTCCATCATGAATGCTGCTGCCAGGCTCATCCACCTCACAAACCGCTCCATGTCTGCTATCCCTTTCTGTCAATCCCTCTACTGGCTCACCCAACGAAAAAAATTCAAAATACTAACAACAACTTACAAAGCCATCCACAATTCAACCCCCAGCTACATTTCTAGCCTTGTCTCAAAATACCAACCCAATTGTATTCTTCATTCCCCCTAAAGTAATGATAAAGATTAGCTAACGTAGGACACCCATTTATTCAGTAGGTATTTACATCAACAGAAAGCTCAGAAAGTCTAACATGGGTATTATTGTTAAGGGTTTCTAAAGCCAAAAACATTTTTTTACATTTTGGATAGAATGGTTAGAACCCTTCATTAGGAGTAATTTAAGTAACAGCTTCAGCTAATTTTGATGTCTACGATGAATATATACCCAGGTTGGGTCAGTAATGATGTTAGATCTTCAAGTTTTGGTTCTTGATGATGTAGCAGAGAGAAAGTGAATTCTGAGGCATCAATGCTCCTAAACCATTGGAGCCCTTTACCAGTTAAGGAGCCTTGGATAAAAGATATGCCATTCTACAACTCAAAGTTTACAGCCAAAACTTTTTGTGTCTTGGATAGAATAAAGAAAGATTAGATCCCCTTGTTGTCTGTGTCCCCTCTAGATAGACCCACCCTCACTATTTGTCCTACTGACCATTATCACCTAGACATAAAGTGATTGAAAATCCAAGCTTTTACAGTTGTAACAAAGAAAAGAAATAAGGGAAAATCTGAGACACCTGTTCCAATGGGAGTTCCCCTCACTTTGTAGAGATTACATCTCACTTCCTGATGCATCTACAGGATGTGAAGGGAAATCTTCCTAAACATGACACAGACAGCAAAAAATAAACTGACACGACTTTGGACTCTGTTACTATAGGCAATTTTTTAGATTAAAACAATAAACATGTTATATGTACTATATTGCTCCGACATAGCGGCCCCAAACCTTCTCATCTTGGGTTCCCCGCTGGCAATCTTGGCTCCTCTACTTTTTCGTTGCTCCTGAGCTGTGTGTGTCTGTAAAGCCGCTTGGCCCCACCCCAGCTTCCTCCGTACAGCATTTTATTGAGAGCAGCAGGGGCCAATGCCACCTGCTGCTGCCCAAGTCCCTGTGTGAAGAGGAAGAAAGGAGAGAAGAGATCCAGCCGTGCACATTGCTGGATCGAATGAGGACTCAGGTAAGTATTTAGGGAGGTGGGGGAGGATAGCAAGCTGTAAAACACTTTTTTACTTTATTGAAAGGAATGCATTAGGGTAAAAAAGGTTTTGGCTTTACAACCACTTTAATTATCCATTGTGTCCAAAGAACATATTCACTGGAAAGTTATTGTCACAGGGTATACAAAAAGCGTTGAAAGGAACATGAATATGTTATCAATAGAAACCAATCAGATATCTTGTTTTATTTTCTAAGCTCCTCAAGAAAAATGACAGATTTTAAGTAATTCTTACAGGCAATAGAAGAGCATACATTTCTGAACTTTTAGAAAGTGCACAGAAATATATAAACCGGGTTAACAATTTATGGAAATATTCACAGAATGTACCTTCCAGTAGGGCAGTTTGGTGATTTTGCGTGCCAACTCATTCCCTGGACATTATGAACTTAAAATAGTAAAACATTCTTGGAATATTTTGCAATAAATGACTAGGCATAAGAATTCATGTCTGTAACACACATTTACAAGGAAATTCTGTGTGTAAAACTATATAGGTTTCTTTAGATGCTGAAATAAGTGAACTCATATCTCCAATGAGTAAATGTTCAGTCACAGAAAGAATAAGAGTATGTCTAGAATGAAGGTAACTTAGTATTCCAAGTCTGTCTCCAGGACAATCACTTCCATATGGTTTGGAGAAGCCTTTAGATAGTAAAAGAATGTTTTACTAGGTTTGTAAACAGTAAGAGTTTTTTCAGCCTTTGCCTTCCACAATGGTTACAGCAGTGGTAGTAAAAGGGTTAAACTAAACCAGCCATTAGAGAAATACAGTAGCTGGACTTGTTACTACCCTCACTATGTCTTCAGGCAGCCAGTTTGTTAAAGCACTGTTTATCGTAAGCAACTGTCAATTTTTTATTTTATTCATTATCACCCTTATTATTGTTTGTTGCGTTTCATTGCTGCTGATCTCCTGCAGGCACTGTGCAGCCACTTCCAGTCTATATACACTCCAGTAATGCCTGAACATTATTTTTCAAGGTGGCCTTTTTGACAGTGACAACAGTAGATCATGCCTGCAATATGTGTTTTGAAATGGCTGCTTGTAGTCTCCATGTGACAGGGTGACAACTGAGGATGGGCTTCAGGTTTGGATTGATGGTGGGTTTGACCCAAACTGTTGCCATTCAAGGTTCGCCAATTGGGTGAACTAAATGGTCAGATTTGGCCAATTCTTGCACCTGAACCTCCAGCTGTTACTGAAGCCTGAAGTGATCCATTTAGTGGAGATATTAGAATTACAGCTGAATGAAGCTTCCCGACCCATTCACCATCTTGTTTCATGTAGCATCCTGGGTGACGTCATTGACCATACTTAATTTCAGGGGACACCACATCATTTTTTTTGTTTTGTTTTCTTTTAGCTTGGGTCCCCTTTCACACTCACACCAGATCTTTATCAAGGATAAGGGGTTGGTATGGATTTGGAGGGAACTCCATGTCATTTTTTTTGTCTTTTTGTCTGTGGTCCACCTTAATTTTGGGGGGTCCCACTTTTTTCTGTTTTTATATGCCCCTCCCCCAATTTACATCAAACCCTTTATCTAAGATAAGGGTATGGTATAGGTTTTGGTTATGCCCCCACTCTTTTTGTTTGTTTGTGTTTTTGCATGACTGTTTTCTTCTGCATGGCTTATGGGCTGGTATGTTTCAGGAAGAAAATGCACATATGGTACTCCTTCTTTTACAGGCCACCCAGGATTCACACCCCAGATAAAAGTCTGGTATGAATTTTTTAAGGCTGACACCACAAGAAAAAAAAAAACATATGTGGACCCAACCAAAAAAGCTTTACCAGACTCATATCTTTGAAAAGGGTCTGATATGAATTTGGAAGTGGACTCCAGACAAAAAGAAACAAAAAACTGCTAAATCCATACCACGCCATTATTCTTGATAAAGGTCTGATTTGGGTTTGGAGAGACACCCCTTGCAGTCTGGCTTGCAAAAAAGGAAGGGGCGGTGAGCATGCACTCCACCTCTCCTGAACCATACAAGGCCACATACATACCATCAACACTAGGAGAGTACTTTTTGCACACAGCCGCCCTGGTGAAGCACTATGTCTCTGTTTTTTCATCTCTCTAAATGTCACTTTTGCTGTAGTACATTCTACAGGTACACCACTTTACATGCAGGTTTAAGGCATTCCCAAAATGTCTTATATAAAGGAATTGTTTATTTTTTATGTTCTCCTTCAAGCCTTATTAAAGACATGTGCCCCCCCCCCCATGGCACTACCCAGCCATCCACACCATGTTTTTTACCAAAAGCTTGCAAAAAGGCCACAAAAAATTATAAGATGTGGTTCAAACCCAGACCGGTTTGGCTCATCACTAGTGATAATGCAGAAGAACAATTGGGGGAAAAGGACAGAATGTTCTCAGCCTATTACAGGAAGTGCCTTAATATGGACCTTTATGACAGCATGACCAGAATTAAAAGAAACCTGTGCATTTCCTTCTGAAAATGCTACAAGTCAGGCTATCTTGCTGATCCAGCATCTTCTGTGTTTCATGAATCAATAACCAGTCACAAGTACACAGATAAGGAGTTAAAGTTTTGCTGTAACATCAGATGCTAAATACTTGTTCCAGGTCTATGATTTGGAAAGTAATGAAACCAGAGTGAGAGACAATCAACTAGCATTTTCAGCAGGAGATCTGCAATACTGGCTTCCATTGTTCCCTCAGTACAGATTTCCTTTAAAATCTGAATTTCCTTTTTCTTTTTCGTAATGTACTAGCCTTATTTCTCTTTTTTGCAGCAACCCATCCAGTATTAACTTTAATGCTGTGCTTTTATGGCTGACCTATCAAAGTACATTGTCTCTTAAGTGAAGGTCCCTGTATGCTGACCAGCAACCCTCTTTTGCCTGTCAGGTGCTGTGTGCCAGCTTCCTTAAAGCTACCTTAGAAGACAGATAGAGATTTCTGCATAAAAAAAGTGTTTCTCTTGAGCTGTTAAGAATGTATCATTTAAAAGGATGGGGTAGCAATTCAAAGGACGTCGTCAGATGTGCTGCACAGTATGTGGTGCAGGATAAGGAACTTAAAGTTGATTTTCATGAGCGGGATGATGGACACAGTGACATTGAAGATACCTAGAAAAACAGAAGTTACTTTTCCCTAGAAAGGAAAGACTCGTTAATCTTGAGAGAGACGTGTCTCTATTTAATAAATATGCAGCCCTCATCACATTTTGAAGTAGAAGCAGATAAAAAAAAATAATAATCAGGACATATATCTATGGACATGAGCAATACTATCCTTCAGGCAATGCTATGGGAATTGGTTCTAATCCTGAATGAAACTGTATATATAGATATGACATTTACATCTTTGTTGTATACATTTCTTTATACATTAGAAAGGGTGACTATAAACCACCCTATTAGCCATCTAAATGCACTGCAATGACAAAAATAGATGCATCAGTCATATGGGCAAAATAAGACATATATTATGGATAACGGTACACCCTGCAGCTTGATGGACATTTGTGGTCCTTAGATATCATTCTATTGTTTACATATTGTCTATATACTGTACCTACTAAAGGCAATATTGTGGAAACCAATTAAAGTGGTAGTAAACACTAAAAATGTAATATATTGCACCTTACCAGTGATTTAATAAGGTGATGGCATTAGTTTTCTTTTTTAGGCTTTTCTCCTTTATTTTCACCTGGTGATCTGGCCAGTAACACACCTCCTGTGTTAGGGTGCCTCCACTCTAGATAGAGGAGCAACAAAGACACCTTTGCACAGCATCATTTTCAATCCGGGAGGGGGGGGGTAGTGTTAGACTAGCATATTTAGATGGATTTGACTAACTAATTATTGCTTAACTCCAACTAACACTTTATAAGCTGATACAGCAACAGATGTATTTTCCTTTTGGGATAAAGGTTTTACATAAATAAAAGCCGATCACTGTAAGCACCCCTGTCAGTGGTAACTGATTTGTCTCAACTCTCTGAAGGGGCCCTTTCACACTGGGGCGGTTTGCATGCTCTATTGCGCTAATAATAGCACCTGCAAACCGACCCGAAAGTGCCGCTGCTTTGTATCCAGTGTGAAAGCCCCGAGGGCTATCACACTGGAGCGGTGCGCTGGCAGGACGGGAAAAAAAGTCCTGCCAGCAGCATCTTTGGAGCGGGGAAGGAGCGGTGTATTCACCGCTCCTTCCCCACTCCTGCCCATTGAAATCAATGGGACAGTGTGGCTATACCGCCGGCAAAGCGCCTCTGCTTAGGCGCTTTGCGGTGGTTTTTACCCCTTTATCAGCCGCTAGCGGGGGTAAAACCGCCCCACTAGCGGACGCATACCGACAGTAAAGTGCCGCTAACAATAGCGGCGCTTTACCGCCGATGCCGCCCCCGCCCCAGTGTTAAAGGGGTCTAACATCCATTTAAGCCAGTCAGTTTGGTCTATTAATAGAATTTGGAAAATAACAGACTTACTGGTAGGAAATGGATGCAGCCACCACATCTAAGACATGGTAAGCTGCAATACTGTTGGAATACAGAATTGTATTTTGTGTAACAACTACTGTACATCAGTATTTAGCAGACATATATTCTTCGGCCAATAGATGGCAGTGTTTATAAGTTTTTAGCTGTATCTACGGTTAAACTCTATGTCTTTTCTCTGTAATAAAGTTCCTGTCTGCAGTTAAGCAGCAGATACTGTAAGTCCATGTGGACTGTTCACTGTGTTCTATAGGGCAATATACAGAATTTCTAACAGGGTATGAGCCCAGGCATAGCCCAGACACACACCCAAGGAAAAGCTGAAAACAAAGTCATAGCAAGCTACCACAAATAAGTGCAAGATACAGCAACAGAAAGTAGACTGCAACAGAATAACAGAACATGGCCAGAAACACAGCTGCAACAAAGCTTTCATTTGCAAATCTGACAAACCAGAACCACCAGTCTTGGAAATTCAAGATATAAATGCTGCTAATAAGAAAAGGTACCTGGAAATCAAGTAAGGCCAGAGCACCCTTCAGACGAGTGGATAGAGAAAGACCAAAAAGCTCAGAGCACAATCTCTCTTAGCATAGAAGATGATCAAATCACACATATATGTAAATGTGGAACTGCTAAAGAAATGTTGGAAGGATTACAAAAAGGTGCATGAAAGAGCTAATCTCAGCTCTCTAAACTGTATTTGATTAGAAAGCTATACCAAACCAAGCTGATGAAAGGCCAGGATATGCAGAATGACATAAGGCACACGTTGGAAATAGTTGAACGCCTGAGAGGTATAGGAAAGAAATAAAAAATTTTCATATTGCATCACTATTACTAAGTGGCTTACCAGAAAGTTATGAAACACTTGTTGCAGCACTTGATGCACATCCAGATGATGAACTGACATTGGAATATGTTAAGGGCAAGCTTGTGGATGAATATAAGTGTAAAAAAACAGAAAGCATTAATAGTGATGGTGCTCCTGTCACAAAGTCTGCTTTATCCACTTGCCGACCGCAATATGTATATATACCTTGCGGTTTGCAAGTGGTATACCGGGATTATGGCTGAAGATATCAGCCAAAATCCTGGTACCATTTTTTTGCAGCCGGCAGCTGGCTTTCTCATGAAAGCATTCCAAGCGGCTAATGAGCCGCTGGAATGCTTTCTGATTCGCACCCCTCCTGCCTCTCACCGATGTTTCTGCCTGTTTGCCTGAGAAAAAATCTGGCGGTGCGGCCAGCTACTCCCATAGGCGATCAAAGAGTACATACTCTTTGATTGACTCTAAGGCCTTGAAGGACTGGAGCGATATCATAATGTTACTTACTGTCAGGGACTTATTGCAGCAAGACGGAGGTGCGTGCGTGCATGCGCACACAAGTTCCAGTCCAACGAGCTGGGCAGCAGCGTGTGTGCAGGGGCACGTGCCAGATGCACTAGACACTGATTGTCACCTATGGGCCTTTAAAAGAACAGCAGCTGCACTTGTGCAATGCTGTTTGATCTGCAGCTTACCGTGTCCTGAAACCTGTTCCTGCTATCCGATTACCTGTATTGACCCAGCTATGCTGACTTACCTGATATGTCCAGTCCTGACCTCAGATTGCCTTGACTCTGCTAGACGTTTTCTGCTTGATATCCTGTTGCCAACCACTGCCCATTCATCTGACCCTGCTCCAGCCTGCTGCCTTGCTCTGTCTGATTACCTGTGTTGACCCGGCTTGTGTCACCCTGCTCCAGCCTGCTGCTGATCCTGCACCATCCAGCTCACCGGGTCCCTGTCATCCGCATCCCGGTCCTTCCTGGTGGTTCATCATCCGGCCATCTGTGCTAGCTACCACAGATCTCACAGGCACTCCTACCTCACTGCACTCTGGAGGCCACTGTCCCAACTCCAGTGGCTCCTGAGCCAGGGCTGTAAGAGAGGTCTCCTCCTACAAGTCGGGCTCTACTTCAAGGTACATAACACTTACAGTCCAGGCTGAAAGTATTTTTTTTTCTTTTAAAGCAAAAGATCAAAAACATTTTTTGGAGCTTTTAAATGTAAATAAGAGATTTGAGGTCTTTTTGACCACAGATCTATCCATAAAGAGATCCTGTCATCCTTATTTTTATTACAAGGGATGTTTACATTCCTTGTAATAGGAATAAAAGTGAAAAAAAAATTAAATAAAGGGACAGTGTAAAAAAAAGTGAAATAAATAAGAAAAAACTGTAAAGTGCCCCCATTCCTCCGTGCTTGCATGCAAAAGTCACGCACGCATATGTAAACGGTGTTCACACCACACGTTAGGTATTAACATGAACATTAGAGCAAAAGCAATAATTCTAGTGCTAGACCTCCTCTGTAACTCTAAAAAGGTAACCTGTAAAGGCGTTTAAAGCATCGCCTATGGAGATTTTTAGGTACAGTTTGTCGTCATTGCACGAGTATGCACAAATTTTAAAGTATCACATGTTAGATATCTATTTACTCAGCGTAACATCATCTTTCACATTTTAAAAACAAAAATTGGGGTAAATGTTGTGTTTTGTTTTTTTTTAAGATTATTAAACAGTTTTTTTTTTAAATGCGTTTGCAAAACCGATGTGCAAATATGGTGTGACATAAAAAAAATTGCAATGATCGCCATTTTGTTCCCTAGGGTCTCTGCTTTTAAAAAATGTATAATATGTGGGGGTTTCAAGTAATTTTCTAGCAAAAAATACTGATTTAAACTTGTAAACAAAAAGTGCCGGAAAAAGCCTGGTCAGCAAATGGCTAAAGACAAAAAATAGGACAAAAAATCGTAACATGTAAGAAGAAACATGTGAATATTTTGTGTGCAAGAAACAAAATCATTTAAAAGAAGATTGCAGAATCTGGAAAGCTAGAATGCAAAAACAAACTAAACTACAAAAGGCCAAAAGTGTGCAGGAATAAACTGATTTTGCTTCAGATAATGAATATGTTTTTCAATCCAAAAGTTGCACCTCATCTTTGCAGGCATTGTGTGATGATTCTGAACCTATGAGTCACATGACAAATGACAGAAGTTTTTTTATTCATCTTGACCAGACTAAGACAGAAACAATCACCGCAGCAAATGGGCAAATAATTGAATTAAAAGGAATAGGAAACTGTTTTATTTACTGTCCTTTGTTTCACCAGAAAGATACCTGTGAAAAATGTCCTCTATGTCCCTGCTTCCCTGTCAGTGAAGAAGCTCACAAAACAAGGCAATGTAGTGACCTTCCAAGATGTCAGTTGTGCCATCTCAAAAGGGGATATCTTACTTGCAAAGGCTAAAATTACAGATGAACTGTATCAGCTGAACTGCAATGAGGTGGTTAATACTGCCAAGGAGGAAAAACATTCTAACTGCATTCATACTCGGCACAGATGACTTGGGCACAGAAGTCCTGACATAATAAAGAAATTAACGGAGAATGACTATGCAAGTGGAATAAAAATTAGTTCATGTGATCAAACAATGAAATATACCAACTGTATAAAAGGAAAAATGACAAGAAAAGCCTTTCCAAAGCAAAGTAACAGCAGAGTTAGGAAACCTCTGGACTTAAAGTAGAACTACAATATAGGAAAAACTTTTTTTTTATATTTTGGATAGAGCAATGGATGGTTAGAATGCCTGTCAAATTTTTGTTCACCATCTGTGTCCCACTGCAGAGATTTCCCTTCACTTCCTGTCCCATAGCCAAACAGGAAGTGAGAGGAAATCCCTGTAAATTAGGGGAAGTCCTTGAAGACCCCCAGGTCATCAGAACTAGTTTCCCCTTTGCAAGATTTCCCCTTAAATGCTTTTCAGGGGACAACCCAAAATTTGGGATTTTCTTTTACTTTCACTTTCAATCACAATGGTAAACAAAACAAATAGAGAGGGAGAATCTGCTGAATGGGGGCACAGACAGCAATAAAAACTGACAAGCATTCTAATCCCTCCTGACTCTTTTCAAAGCTAAAGAAAAAAGGTTTTGCCTTTAGTTATATTTTAATTCATTAAGATCTTTGCGGTCCAATGGAAAAACTGACTCCAGGAAAGAAGAAGTATTTTCTGAACTTTATAGCTGATTACTCCAGGAACACTACTACAATATATCTGTTACACAACAAAAGTGAAGTACCAGAGAAACTTTAACAGTATTTGGCTCAAGTAAGCAACAAATTTGGCAAAATGCCAAGTGTATTGCGCTCAATACACTATGCAATGGAACTGAACATACAGGTGATAACACACAGGCGATTTTCAGGAAGGTTGACATAATATTTCAAACTACTGTACCATACAACCGAGAACAAAACAGGGTTGCAGAAAGAATGAACCGTACTCTATGTGGGAGTGGAAGAACCATACTGTTTGATGCAGATATGCCAACCACATACTGAGAGGAGGCAATTATGACCGCATGCTATCTCCAAAATTGAATACCAGGAAAATCAACTGAGAAAAATCCATATGAACTGTGGAATGGAAAAGCCCCAACATTAAACCATCTAAAAAATTTTGGAAGCAAAACCTATGTGCACATCCCAAAAGAAAAACGTACAAAATAAGATGCTTGCGCAAAGGAAGGTTTGCTTGTGGGGTACAGTGAAACGCAAAAGGTATACCCTGATAGCCCAGTTTGGCCGGATGGCCAGCTCTAGGAAGGGTTCTGGTCGTCCCAAAAGTCTTCCATTCAAGGATTATGGAGGCCACTGTGCTCTTAGGAACCTTAAGTGCAGCAGAAACTTTTTGTAACCTTGGTCAGATCTGTGCCTTGCCACAATTCTGTCTCTGAGCTCTTCAGGCAGTTCCTTGGACCTCATGATTCTCATTTGCTCTGACATGCACTGTGAGCTGTAAGGTCTTATATAGACAGGTGTATGGCTTTCCTAATCAAGTCCAATCGGTATAATCAAACACAGCTGGACTCAAATGAAGGTGTAGAACCATCTCAAGGATGATCAGAAGAAATGAACAGCACCTGAGTTAAATATATGAGTTTCACAGCAAAGGGTCTGAATACTTAGGATCATGTGATATTTTGGTTTTTCTTTTTTAATAAATTTGCAAAAATGTCAACAATTCTGTGTTTTTCTGCTAATATGGGGTGCTGTGTGTACATTAATGAGGAAAAAAATTAACTCAAATGATTTTATCAAACGGCTGCAATATAACAGAGTGAAAAATTTAAGGGGGTCTGAATACTTTCCGTCCCTACTGTATATACTGTCAGTGGTATATTATCCATACTGGGGACAGTGTTTCTGATTTAAAGTGTATCTCTAGCCAAAAAAGCTTGGCTTACATTTGGACAAAGTAGAGAACAGTTAGAAATCCTGTCAGGGTTTTTTTTTTATTTATTTATTTTTGTCCATCTGTCACAGAAACACAACCAGAAGTGAGTAGAAATCTCTCCAAAATTAAGCACCTCCTTTGGAAGATTTCCTCTCATGTGATGTTCCAGCGGCAGTTGTAATATCTTGGATTTCACATCACTTTAAGTACTCATGACAATGGCCACAAGGACTAATAGAGAGGAAGAATCAGACAGAGATTCTAACTCTTCACTATCTAAAACTAGAAGAAAGCTTTGGATAGAAATATAATTTAAACTATAGATTCTTCCCTGTCCTGCCACATCTAATACATGAAGCTTTTAATTCCAGTGTTGATCAAAACATTAAAAAAATGCTAAAGCAGTTGCAAAAATATTGCTTTTGGAAACATAATTGCAAACTATTTATAATAAAAAAAATACTCTTAGATGACTTTATTGATTTCCTTTTTTTAGTTCTGAAAAATGATTTCAACAGTTACTTACAGAACACTTACTTCAAAAATGTATAGAAAAGAGCACCCTCTACTGGGAGAAGCTTGGAATAACAACAATATAGATAATTTTCTATGTAACGGCTGTTCTTATTCAGTAAAGAATGATAACCCTTATGCCAGTGTTGGACCTGCATCGCTACTCTGAAAAGCTATCCGCGTTCATAATTGTTTGACATACAGAGAGGAGGCGATGTGATGCCTCCTCACCATCTATTTTAACCCCATAATTGCCACACAAATGTGCCAAAACTACATATACTGCACACTGTTATTCTATAGCTGGTGTACACCCCACCTGCATTTTAACAGCTGCAGTAAAACAACATGTTTTGTACTCTAGGCATCGTCTATGCCTAAGTAGGTCCATCTACATGTAGTCTTAGGGCTCATTGAGCTATGGTGATCTGCTTTGATTAATGCAGGCCTAACGCAAAGACACATGGATAACAATTGCTCTCTATGTGCCCTGTTCTCACCATACAGGTGCATTGCATAAAACTACATGTCATTTTCATAATCGATTAATCGGCCGAAATCCTAAAAAAAAATATTGTGCCATTTTTTCGTTTCCTCCCGGGGACACCAATAATGGGGTGCTATTCCTCCCGGGAACACCAATGATGGGGCGCTATTCCTCCCGGTAACACCAATGAAGGGGTGCTATTACTCCCGGGGACACCAATGATGGGGTGCTATTCCTTCCGGGAACACCAATGATGGAGCGCTATTCCTACTGGGAACACCAATGATGGGGCACTATTCACCCACTTCCCAGGAACATCAATGAGGCACTATTCCCCCCCTCCCCCTCCCAGGAACACCAATGGGGCACTATGACTATTCCCCCCTCCCTCCCAGGAAAACCAATGATGGGGCACTACTATTCCAGGCAACCACCCCCCGGAACACCAATGATGGGGCACTCCCCCGCCCCCTCCCCAGGAATACTGTTAGGATGGGGCACTGGTCATAAAAATTGTACTGTTTTTACTGTGTTATTAGCCGCTACCTTTCACAATGAATGTGCAGCTCAGCAGCTCGGCTCTCCTCACAGCTTCTTGCCCTCGTCTCTCTGTTCCCTAGAGGCAGCGGGCGGGGCTGAGAAGATCAGTGGGGATGACATCAGCGAGGAAGGAGGACAGGCGCTCCACGGACATGCGGCGGCGCGGACGTGCATGGTCACAGACAGAGGCGGCGAGGACACAGGAGGACACTGGATGGAGGATTTATTTAAAGGACGGACAGGAGCAAGGTGCAGACCAACTAATCGATAATGAAAATCGTTGTCAACATAATCGATAATATCGATTAATCATTTCAGCCCTAATGTCAATGAGCATAAATAGAAAGCACCTATAATGATTATTAAAAGGACGAATAGAATTTTGTCAGTTGATATGGCCTGCACAGAGAAAGGCATGGGAAAACACAGTTCGGTGTGCAGCAGACCACATCAAAACACATTAAAAAAAAGCACATGCCAACACATATGCGTTTTCTGTGCATTTTTATGCAGATTGTGGGGCGAAGGAACCTAGGGCAAAGTATGGCAAAAGTATTGCCATATAAAGATTCTTCCGCATAGCAGACATCCTCCAATGCCCCAATATACCTTTATTGAGCCTCCTTCTCAATATCCCCATCATGTTCTAGAAAAATCTACAGTTCCAAGCACGGTTTGACCTCAACATTATTCTTGGCTTTCCACAATGCACTGCACAGTGTCTGAGCAATCTTTTGTCAAGTTCTAGCACTGCCATATGGAAGCACTACATAAATAAAGGCTTTTATTAAGTGTATATTTGCATAGGGTTCTCAGGTGTCTTGCAGAAGCACTTTAGAAGAATAGAGTAAAGGCTATGTTAAAGTATGACGGAGCACTGAATGGTGCCTGGAATACAAAAAAGCTTTTACTTACATTATTTACTTGAATTCTAATTTTCTACATTTGTACCATCCCCAAACATTGGTTAATAGGCCAGTTCCCTTACTAGGGGCCCTATGTGTTAGTGTGTCTGACACCTAAACTACCCCGTACATCAGGGGTCTCCACACTTTCCGAACAAAGGGCCAGTTTCCTGTCCTTCATACTTTGAGGGGGCCGGAATGTGGACAGTGGGAGTAGAAAATCCCCTGGAATCAATGGGAGTAAAGAATGCCTCATCATTGGTATTAGTGGGAGAAATTTTGCCTCATTGTTATTATTCGGGGAAGAAATAGTGCCCCATCATTGATGTCATTGGAAGGAATATTTCCCCATGGTTGGTAGTAGGGGAAGAAATAGTGCAACACCATTAGTGTCATTGGGAGGAATAGTGTCCCATTGTTGGTAGCAAGGGAAGGAATAGTGTTCGATCATTGGTGTCAGTGGGAAAAATAGTGCCCCATTGTTGGTGTAGAGGGAACAGTGCATTTTATCAGTGGGAAGAATAGTGTCCCAAGGGCCTGATAAAGGAAAGCAAAGGGCCACATCCGGGCCGCAGTTAGGAGATTACTGCCATACATACTCTACACTGCTAGGTCACAGTCTTCAATCAAAGGACGAACATGAACTCTCACTCCACAACCTAGTTACATGGGGCAACAATCCAATGTTCATCAGTTGAGCCCCTCAAGGGCCGTGCCACATTCCAAACCAGACTGCAGGGATATGTGTTTCTGGAAACTTTGATGAGAAAGGAGACCTATCAATTCTGTAAGCCCCCCAGACTGAGCAAAGTCCTTACTCTAAGAGGCCATGCAACAACCAGCAGCAAAGAAGTGACAAATCCATGTTCTTCCTTTTTCTATTTCATTACAGGAACATAGCTGGTAACATTTTCACATGGCAATGTCCACTTAATAAAGTGCAAAATGTTATACTCAGCGCTGCTCCAACAAAGTCTATGAAACAACAAAAAAGTGCCTGTGCAAATATATAGTGCAATCAATAATGCAATAAAGACTATCCAACAATATAAAGTGCTTAGTGCAAATATAGTGCAATCATATAAAGTCCATCCATATATATGGTGTGCTGAACATGTGCAACTTCTACTGTGCAGATCCTGGTGACACTACGTGCGCCCCTCTTGGGTCCCCACTCACCAACAATAATCTTTCAAATCGCCAGGTATATTCTGTATGTAGGTAAGTGTATCCCCTTCCTTCCACCAGAGATCTTTAAATCACCAGGTATATCCTGTGTGTGGGTGGGGGTGTCACCTTCTTGCTCTTCCAATGATGAGGTTTCCATGGTGCGGACATATTGATGCAAAATACTTCTGAAGATGCTCACTGGGAGGGGCAAAACGCGCCAAGCGGGGACACACAGAGGAGACATAGTGACGGTTGTCTGCACGCCAAGGTGGCAAATTTTGCAAGTTTAAACCTCTTTGATGTAAGTGTATTGACAGTTGATTTTAACAATAAACCTAACAGCATTACACTATGCACTGTTTCCCGTTATTGGTATTTCACATCAATACGTCTACACCATGGAAACCTGATCATTGGAAGAGCAGGAAGGTGCTGCCCTCACCCACACACAGGACATACCTGGTGATTTAAAGATCTCTGGTGGAAGTAAGGTGATACCCATACCTACATACAGCATACACCTGGCGATTTAAAGATCACTGGTTGAAGGTGATACCCTAACCCACATACAGGATTTACCTGGTGATTTGAAAGATTATTGTTGGTGAGTGGGGACCCAGGAGGGGAGCACGGAGTGTCACCAGGATCTGCACAGTAGAAGTTGCACATGTTCAACACACCATATATATGGATGGACTTTATATGATTGCACTTTATATGATTGTACTATATTTGCACTAAGCACTTTATATTGTTGGATCGTCTTTATTGCATTATTGATTGCACTATATATTTGCACAGGCTCTTTCTTTGTTATTTTCATCATTATTTTCATCATTAATTTGTTACCATAGTGCGGGCATCTCTTATCAATGTCCATTTAATAACAGCAGTTTGAATGTTTTAACTACTTAATGGGGTTTACACCTGAATAGACCTAGATGCTCCCTGAGCCTAACCCACTGGGGGGGGGGGGTCCTCAGTGTTCCCCACCAGGGGAAGAGCAGTATACAGTGTTCCTATATATTGGCAAGGAAGACCTCAAAACAACCCCAACTTTCCCACAGGGGCCAGGAACAAGAACACTGTATGACCACCTTGCAATACGTCTCACTAACACCAACCAACCTCTAACCGCCTGCCACCCATGTGACCCTTCCTATTTCCCCCCTAAAACTCCTCTATACTGTACATTTTAAATTTAGCATTTTTTTAATTGAATATGGTGGTATTGCAAACAGCAAAGCCAAATGCAGTAACTCTTATGCCCCGTACACACGATCGGATTTTCCGACAACAAAACCATGTTTTTTTTTTCCAAATGAAGCACGGCTAAAAAAGGTTTGCAATCACATGAAAATAGATTCCAGGGGGGGATATAAATAATAATTGAAAATAACTTGATAAACAATGGTAGCACCTCAACAATTTATTAAGCATAATTTGTAGTAGTAGCAATAAATACATAAAACAGTATATAGTAATAAAAGGTTACAATTCAATAATACAGATACAATGTTAATGGTGATATCAATTGCTGGTAAAATTCATGTTATTAAACCTTGGAATCACATGATTGCGATATGTAGCATAAGACTAGGGCTCTACGCATATCGTGGAGATGTCCACTCATCAGGAGCGATCACAATTGGTATGTATCTATAAAAGAGCAAGGGGGCAGAATGAACAGGTGTTGAACACTCGGGAAACACAGGGCAGAGAGGGGATACAAAAATCCACGACACTCTTCCCTGTATGTAAATTGGGTATAGGGCACATAATAATGTTGTACACGACTGGAGGTACCAAGGCAAAACAGGCATCCCCGGGAGCTGAGGCTGCAAGCCATAGCCATACCGAGGCCAAATGAGAGCAATGTGGCAAAATCTGTGATGATGTAGTCCCCATTCAAGTTTCACCCCCCCAAAAAAACCCTTGTTCTCATACATGTTCAATAGGGATGGAGGCAGATGAATCTACCCATTCAATGCCTCATACAAAGTCCCATTCTTTCGTTCTTTTCTTTGTTTCCAGCAATTTAGGGATGGAAGCACACCAGCTAAGTTAGCATATGGACGTTATCTATTTTTACTATCTACATGGCATTTTGACTCTTTGTTGACATTCTGGGTTCTACTTTAAGTATTTATCTATGGTTGTGTCCTGATTGGGCAGCGCCAGGACTGTGTGTAAATGTAACAAGCCAACTGTCAGCTGTCAGATGGAAATAATCTGGTGGCTTTGCAGCTGCTAGACCAATTTCACACATTCCCACGAATGCCTGTTGCACCCCCTGTGCAACCCCCCCCCCCTCAAGTTTCCTGGGCTCCATCAGCAGGTGCCAACAGGTAGAAGGAAAAGAAATCAGCGAACATCCCTTTGCTGATCTCCACTTCCTGTTAATAACCCAGACATGTAAAACATTAACTCCGGGTCTTTTTGTCACTTTGATGAAGTGCGACCTGCACTCCATTAGCTTCACTGGAGGACAGTTGAGACATCAGGGGTCTTTTAGACCCTTGAGGTTTTAAAAAGAGAACCTGCCACCAAAAAAATGCATCACATGGGGATTTTTTTGTACTCTATGTAAAAAATAAAAAGTCTAGTAAAAAAAATTTTTAAAAAATAAAATTAAAATAATACATAAACGTTGATTGCGCTGTACATGTTACATATCGCTATGCACACCAGAGGGAAAGAAATAATTCTAGGCCCATTATTCATGGTTAACTCTAAACTGATGACCTGTAGGGGCTTTTAAAGAGTCCAAACACACAAAACAAACCAAGTGTAGCACTGTTCCCACTATTCCTATTCCAATAGTAACAGGTGAATGTATGTTCTCCGCTCTAGGTGTTGCAGATCTCCCACAAGTCCACTGGGTGGCGGACATAAATCTGAAAGTATATAAGGCAAGAGAGAGCACACGGCAGCCCTAGTGTATTACCGTTTAATTGATAAAATACAATATATAGAAACAAGGGTTGCACTCACAAACATCCGGTGTAAAAAAGCATGAACAGATCCATAGAAGCCTCCTCTCCTTGTCTATAAAGATCAGTTGGCTCACAGCGACTTGCGGCGTGGTGAAGGGTTGTATCTGTAAGCATTCGATAAGGAAACCCAAATGAACTCTCTTGCTGGCCCCCCCACACACACAATCTTGCCTCTTTTCAGGGCAACTAAAACCTTGAGATCCATTGATTTCTCCCTAAGTTTAGCCTTGTTGCACTTTTCTCTTCTACCGCTAGGTGGCAGGGTACTTGGTGGTACTAGATATGAGAAGGGCAACCCAAGGTCAGGTTATGGGTATATGGGGTATCTCACCCAATGGGCAGGGGTTTTCTTGAATCCCTTGGCCTGCTAGGAGAGCCTTCATATACGGGTGGAGTTATTTGATCTATGTTCTGTGCCACCTGGACGGCTGTCTGGGTGGACGTGTGTCGAGTGCCTGGGCTGTTGGGGCCTGAGATTGGGCCTATCCCGGGGGGGCGTCTGGCTACTAGGCTGTCTGAGGGCCTATCCAGAAGCAAGAGAGCAGGGCAGGGTTGGTACTGCGACTTGCAGTCCAACTAGAAGTGCCGGTTCTGCCAGCCAGAGAACCTATCAGTGGTCAGAGATCAAAGGGAAGCTGTCGCCACTAAGGGACCAATCACCTTATTGCCAGGGACCACAGTGAGTAACTGAAGCAAGTACAGGAGCAGTATTCTCACCGAACGGGCACGGCGGAGAATCGGGAAACTTTAGGCAGTGATCAAGTCAGGGACCCAGCCAGCGGAGGTGACGCTTGCAGAGCAGCCTTGTGTGTCAAGCCAGGGACCGAGCAGGCCAGTAGGGTGAAGCTTGAGAAGTATCGGGAGTGCCAAGCTAGGGACCCAGCAGAGAGGCGGGGATGACGCTTGAGGAAGATACCACCATAAAGATTGAAGGAGCTCAAGGAACTCAGTGTCAGTGAATCAGTGGGTCTAGTGAGAGACCAGGAGCTCAGTGGGCTGAAGAACTACAAGGAGAAGTTGTAGTGAAGGTGAAAGAACTGTTACATTTTGTGTTAGGAACTGTTAAAGATTGTTGCCATAGGAGACAGAATTCCTGCATGTGCATATGTGGCTTCTTGCTTGAGACCTTTCCCTGCATGGCTGTCCTCCTATTAAAGAAACGAAGTCTACTAATTGAACTTGCAACTACTCAAGGGTGTCCTGGCTCTAACCCTCTTTCCCCCAAAAAGTTTCTAAGAGAAATAAACATCTCTTTTGCGTTCAAGAAGTGTCTGGCGCCCAATAACTTTATCCACCTTGCACCCACTATGCCTCACAGCCCACTACATACAGATGGAAAAGAAGATTCTGATATAGAAAGATTTCAAATGTGTGCCACATCCCATATAAAACATGAAAAAGAGAACCCCTAAGGTGGGATTTTGAAGGCACTACCAAAAAGAAAAATAGAAATTTACAAATATCATATAAATTTATTGTAGAAAAATACATAGAGTATAAAACATAACGGATACAAAAATTCAGGAATACATAAATTGGGGATACAGAAGGATATCAGCTATCTCTGGCCCTGGAGGTTCTCATTAGACTGAAGGAGGCCGGAGACCTTGCTACACAAGTGCTAATTCTCATTTACTTTATTCAAACTCTGTGTATGTCATATGTATGAAACAATGAAATGTCAAATAAATAAAGTGCATGAATTGATTGCATGCAAAGTTGTGTTATGTGAATATTTCTGGGGAGCCGGTCCATTGCTCTCATCAGATCCTTAAAGGTATCCATGACTCAAAAGAAGTTAAAGTGGTTGTAAATCCAGTGAGTCATAGCAACCAATCACAGATTAATTGATTTAATCTCCTCCTTGCAGCCAATTAACATGGATTGCCTACTAAATCAGTTCAGTATTCTACTGTGATCCCTGCTATTAATCATGCATGGACAATTGGACTCCACCCTAGTCATTTGATGTTAGCATAGAGATTTGCAACATTATAAAGAGGTCTTAAAACTTTTATCACATGCCGTTTTAGACATTAGTATTATTGCCATGATAGTATATATTGCAATAGTGTTTATAGCTGTGATAATATAAGATTGGAGTTAGTGTCAGGGATAAGGGTCAGGTCAGGGGTAAGCTATCAGGCAAGTTTAAAGTAACTCCACTTTTGTGGGGAAAATAATATTGCAAATAAAAAACTAATATAGCATTTACAATTGCTACATAAGCCATTATGTAATTCAATGTTGCTAAACATGTTCCTTTTAAAACAGCAGTACTGTGATTTTCTGTAAAATGTAATGGATTATGGCAACTAAGAGTGTTCTGTACACCGTTGGTGTACAGAACACCTCCAGAAATGTCATTTCCTGCTGGGTGAAGAAATCTGCACTAAGATAAAGGTCAGGTTTTAAGCATCATCAGCAGCAGATATGTCATTTTTGGTGAGACTCCCTAAAGCTGACCATAGATGGATAGGATTTCAAATGAAAATTCTTAGGAAAATTCTCAGAACATTTAAATAACAATCAACAGATTTTGTTTGCTTTTAACATTCGATTTTGGAATGAATGGACTTTACCTGAATGAAAACCACATACACTGTTAGAAATTCCTTGATTCGAGGAACATTTTCCATCCTGCTCCTTGGAATTTTTTTTCTCTTTGTAGTTGAAAAACAAACAAACTTTCTCAGAACATTCTTTTTCTAAGAATTTTTATTTGAAATTATACGCATCTATGGCCAGTAGGGATGAGCCAAACGATCCCCCTGTTTGGTTCGCACCAGAACTTTAGAACATCATGAAAGTTCGGAACCAAATAACCATAACCATCATGAAAGTTCGGAACCATATATACACATGCACACACACACGCATTTGTGTTTGATTTTTGGGGTGCACACCCTAATGCAATAGGCTGTACGCACCTATGCTCTGTGCCCTGATTGGGCAAAGCTTTCATTGCTTCAGCCAGTGCATTGTGGTCGTTCACTGGGCCGAACAAACGGTCGAACGACCCTATAATTCGGTTGTTCGGAGAATGTCCAAACAGCCAAAGTTCAGCCTAAACTCATGCTCGGGCCGAACCGTTCACCCATCCCTAATGTCAGCTTCAGGTTACTTTAGGACACCGAAACCTCTCATCAGAACACTGACAGTGTACCAGCTAATTAAAATGAATTAGTTGCCCCCTATTCGGAATTAGTATCCAAAGATACAAAGTGGAACAAACATCTTTTAGGAACATGTAGGAATCTCAAATTGGAACATGTAGGAATCTGCAACAAAGTTTGTTAAAATCCATGAAATATACATAGATCACCCAGATTGTTTGTTTTCTTCTCAACAAATGTGGAGTTGCTCTTTAAAGGCTAGGGTTATACAGTATCTTACTAAAGTGAGTACACCCCTCACATTTTTGTAAATATTTTATTATATCTTTTCATGTGACAAGACTGAAGAAATTACACTTTGCTACAATGTAAAGTAGTGAGTGTACAGCTTGTATAACAGTGTAAATTTGCTGTCCCCTCAAAATAACTCAACACACAGCCATTAATGTCTAAACTGCTGACAACAAAAGTGAGTACACCCCTAAGTGAAAATGTCCAAATTAGGCCCAATTAGCCATTTTCCTCCCCGCTGTCATGTGACTCGTTAGTGTTACAAGGTCTCAGGTGAGAATTGGGATCAGGAGTGTTACATTTGGTTATATCGCTCTCACTCTCTCATACTGGTCACTGGAAGTTCAACATGGCATCTCATGGCAAAGAACTCTCTGAGGATCTGAAAAAAAGAATTGCTGCTCTACATAAAGATGGCCTAGGCTATAAGAAGATTGCCAAGACCCTGAAACTGAGCTGCAGCAGGGAGGCCAAGACCATACACCTGTTTAATAGGACAGGTTCCACTCAGAACAGGCCTTGCTATGGTCGACCAAAGAAGTGGAGTGCACATGCTCAGTGTCATATCCAGAGGTTGTCTTTAGGAAATAGATGTATGAGTGCTGCCAGCATTGCTGCAGAGGTTAAAGGGGTGGGGGGTTAGCCTGCCAGTGCTCAGACCATACGCTGCGCACTGCATCAAATTGGTCTGCATGGCTGTTGTCCCAGAAGGAAGCCTCTTCTAAAGATGATGCACAAGAAAGCCCGAAAACAGTTTGCTGAAGACAAGCAGACTAAGGACATGGAATATTGGAACCAAGTCGTGTGGTCTGATGAGACCAAGATAAACTTATTTGGTTCAGATGGTGTAAAGCGTGTGTGGTGGCAACCAGGTGAGGAGTACAAAGACAAGTGTGTCTTGCCTACAGTCAAGCATGGTGGTGGGAGTATCATGGTCTGGGGCTGCATGAGTGCTGCTGGCACTGGGGAGCTACAGTTCACAGAGGGAACCCTAATTTTTTCCCAGAGCTCACAATTTCAGATTTAAATTTCATGTCAGGCAGTCAATGACAATGACACATTTGACAAATCATGGTCCAGGTTAAGCTCCATTTGATAAAAAGCAGACACGTTAGAAGGTATGCAAAGCATCGTGAACCATTATTAGTCTAGGGTCCTCAAAAGACTGCTAATTAGACTCTGTTGTAAATGGTCAAGTCACGGAGAGCAGTTGAGGAATACACATCTATTAGACTGGAGGTAATGAGTGATATTGATCTTGACCTGAACTTTTATACATCTCAAACTCTCTACTTGCACTCGTTTTCCATAACTCTTACAGTATTGGAGCTACCTTCCAAAAAAGTGGCTACACCAATATATAGGAAGATACCAATCTATTGGACACCAAGCATACCTAATTTACAAGATCCAGAGGCTTAAAATGAAATGGTATGCCTTATAAGAGCTATACATAAGATCTACAGTATATCATATATGGTATCTAACTAATTGTAACTTCATCCTGCTAAATAATATCTTGGTTTGTGTATTGTAAAACCTTGTCGTTGGGAAATATACAGTATACTGTATGTGTGCAGAATAGCTGGCATTAGGGGTGTGTCTACTTGCCATAAGGCCCCTTTGACACTGGGACGGGAGGTGTGTCGGCGGTAAAGCTTTACCGTCGTTTTAGCGGCAGTATTCGGCCGCTAGCGGGGGTAAAAAAGGGTTAAAAACCACTGCAAAGTGCCTCTGCAGAGGCGCTTTGCCGGCGGTATTGCCGCGCTGCCCCATTGATTTCAATAGGCAGCAGCGGTGTATACACCGCTCCTTCACCGCTCCAAAGATGCTGGTAGCAGGACTTTTTTTCCTGTCCTGCTAGTGCACCACTCCAGTGTGAAAGTCGCCAGGCTTTCACACTGGAGACACAGCAGCGGCTGTTTCGGGTCGGTTTGCAGGCGCTATTTTTAGCGCAATAGCACCTGCAAACCGCCCCAGTGTGAAAGGGGTCTAATAAAACACTCCAACACAGCTACCAATAACCCCTCAGACCCTTTAACTGGATGAAATTAATTTTGTAATATCCTCTCCAGGGTCAGGAAAAAGCTGTTGCATTTGGACGCTGGAACTCTTGTTTAGCACCAAAATACTAAGGATATTGAGAGTCATTTTTCTGAGGGTCAGTGGTTCTGGCGTATGGCATTTGGCTCTTGCAGGAGTAGTACAGTAGTACCTTGGATTACAAGCAGAATTCGTTCCAGAAGCATGCTTGTAATCCAAAGCACTCGTATTTCAAAGCGAGTTTCCCCATAGGAATCAATGGAAACTCAGATAATCCGTTCCACTATATATGTGTATGCAGTATCGCATGTGGCCAGAGGTGTGGGGGCACCGAAAACACTCGGAGACCACTTCGGGAATAGAGTGTCTCCGAGCATCTGAGTGGTCTCTGAGCGCCCCATATTTGGGTGGTCATGACAGCTACACAGTGTAGGTTGGACTATACAGCCAGGAGCAAGAAGCATGAGGAGCGATCTTGAGTCCCTGAGGGCCAGTTTACACCACAAAAATGTGCTCCAGATCTAGTCCAGGTGCATTTCGGATTGTGTTTTAACACTTTTTTTCTGTTTTTGCTTTAATGCATTCCAGTACAGTTCTGTGCAGGAAAAAAAGTAGCATGTTTTACTTTTTTTGGGGGGAACTGAAAAGCACTGGAACGCACTGTGCTGGTATGAACTTTGCCATTGAAACCCATATAAACTACTTTCCATGCTTTTTTGATGCACAAAAAATGTACTGCACTGCATGTGGTGTGAACAGGCTGTAAGGGATTTTAATTGGTATACATATTTTTTTTATTACAGCAGAGATATGGTTACTTTACTCACAAAAGGAAGAAGACATCTTACTGCAGAAATAAGCTCCCTAGTTGTCTGTAGCAACTAATTAATTTACAGCTTTTCTGCTTTCTTAATTCGAGTGGGAAAAAAAGAACCAGCACACAATTACCAAGTAATCATATGCTCTTCACTTTTCTAAACTGAACCAGGAAAACAAAAAAACCTAACATAGCCTAACACAATATCATAACCAGTTACTGTGTATCACTTGTATATACTCCCTTTGTACTGGGAAATTTGCATTGTTATGAGAAAATGATCATAATAAGAAATGTAGTTAAAATAACCTATACTATCTTTAGAATTTGACCTTCCTGTGTCAGATAAAGACAATATTGTAAGTGCTTTATGAACCTTCACCCACATGATAAACATTAAATCTACAACGCTGTTCAAGCTGTAGTTTCTCAAATGATCCACAGGGTGGCGGACTCTACACGTGGAATAAGAAACTTCAACAACAAACAGAAAACTAAAGACAAATGCAGCCACATATTAGATTTAAAAAAATGTCTTCTCAAAACAATTACCCTATATTGTTTTTGCTTGTTAAAAAATGAAATGTGCACCCGCCTGTCTATTCCATATAAAAAAATATTTTCTTCAACCAGGAATTTGCTAGGGATGTAATTGTACAAACTTAGAATTACATGATTGCATGATTTTGCACTTACAGGTCCTTGCGATCTGTAGAGAATTGCTTTTCAGAAATGTTTGACAGGCAGTGTGAAGGCAAGAAGACATCTCCTCACGGCCTGTTTTAACCCCGTAATTGCTGCACCACCAAGCCGCAACTGTGTGCATTATACACAAATGCAGAGTGGTCGCTGCTCAGCCATAACTACTTGAATGGGCCGCAATGTAATGTCACATGCCTGATAAAAGAGTCCTGCGTGGCCCAAAACGTTGCAATTTTTGTGATGTGATTGTTTCAATAAACTTTTGGATGCTTGTAAGCAGGTAGAGTTTATGCTACCCCAGCAGGGAGGGTTAGTGTAAATTGAAATAGTGTGTTTCCCAGGTATTTCTTGGTGAGCTTTCTTGGGTCAGAACCACTGGTACTGTGCTGTATAAAAATGGGACAGGAGTCCGATTCAAAAAGCACAGGGTGCACGAGAACAAGCATGTAGGAAGGTTGCTGCGGGTACAGTTCCTGTACCCTGTCCTGTTAGCCTGCTAAAAATGCTGAGTCCGGAGTGACGATTAATACACATCCGCCCTCAGGATCCTGCTACAGCCTGGTGAAACTTCTGCGACTTGCAGTCCGCCCTGAATACGCCAATCATGGATACTACCACCACATACCTTCCAACTTTTTGGGAATGAGGGACACCTATCAGCAAAAGTATGCAGGCCTAGGACACACCCCTTTCCACACCCCCTTAAAGGAGAATTGTACAAAAAAAAGATTGGTTAAAGCCACAAGTGCTTTTTTTTACCACTACTATATACTATTATATTGGCTTTTGGAATTTACAAATGCAGCAATTTAGAAATCAGATGAAAGGTTTAGCAGTGGGAAACACTTTTTGATAGATAAAAAGTGCATTTTATATACAACTATATAGATCAGACCAAAATGAGGGACAAATGAGGAGGAATGAGGGACAGAGGGACATTGTTCCAAATCAGGGACAGTTGGGAGCTATGTCACAATGGACTCTGCCAATGATGGACTCTTTCTTGTGCAGGTATCGGGCAGCCACAAGCCTTAGTTAGGGATTACGGATGTTAGGAAAAGACTGTACTTTGTTCTGTATGCTGAAAGTTTTCAGTAAAGCTTTTGAAACTTTGCCTTTGCCTGGTCTGAAGTTACCCAAGAGGTGTAATGCAAGTGTAGCGCTGGTAGATTTTCCAATCTACCGCTTATATGTAAATTTAGTGGGTCATCTGTACATCAGCTGTACATAGTTCAGATTCAATTTACTGTTAGATTAGCCTCTGTTCTAGTTTGGCTGTGTTGTGTGCAGTTCCGCATTCTGCCTGTGGGTGTCGTTGTCAGTCTGGGTCAGTGTTGGAAAGCAACAAGCTGAAACATATGAGTGCTCTTCTGTCCGGTAGACAATTCGGCGGAGGTGGTCCTCCGGGTTGCATTCTGGGAGAGAGTATTTATGGGGCAGACGCCATGTTTCTGGGAGCTTTACCTTTTGGCCCTCCTGGCCTAAAGGTATGTGTTAGTGAGTTCTACCTCACGGCCCTCCGGCCTGGAGGGTTGCGTTGCGGCAGCCGTGCGGGTAGGCCCAGAAGCCTGTCTGGGGCCTGCTATCGCTGGGATGGTCCTGTGCTGTCTGTCCTGCGGGAAGAAGCCGGACAATCGGGAAGATCCAGGGGAGGACCCATCTTGAAAGGGACCATGCAAGGCTGGTCTTAAGAAGGGCCTGGTGACTCGATTGGAGGACGCATCTTAAACTAATCTACCGCACAAGTACTGCCGGGTCGGCTTAAAGGTTCTGGTACTGTGTTTGCTGTTTATCGAAAAACTACTACATCCTGTGGCAGAGGATTGTACAGTTTTGTTTCACTCAAGTCTGTGGCAGAGACTTTTTGTTCGTGCTACGTTCCGGCTGCTAGGTTAGTGAGACAGACCTATCCGGGCGGGCAAATATTTAATCCTGAACGGAGAATATATTCACCCCTGAGACTACGATTCATTAGTGCTACACCAAGAAAAGGTATTTGAACTTCCCTGCAACTATTCTTCTACCTCTTTCCTGCTACTTCTTCCAGTTATCTCCCATTAAAGCATTGGAAAAGTACTCAAGTGACTGGTGCCTACATTGTTTGATAAAAAGGTTAACGTGGACTTCAAGTTCAGTGTTGGTGAAATTACAGGTAAAAAGGTGACGGTAACAGCCCGCTTTAAATCAGCAGCTCCACCGTGAGTTAGTGCTACACAAGTAACCAGCACACATAGTCTGCAGTTTTGTCAGCTAAACACATTGGGGTATGAAGATACTGTAACACTACAAGAGTTAATACAGTGTGAAGAAACAGTGATTACCAAGGGTTACAAAGGTATCTCTAGCAGCCTGTCATTATGCGTGTACATGTGCCAGGTGGTATAGCTTCTTGCAAGAAGAGTTGTTATCCGCACTCTCTCTGTGATCAGGTCCATCTTCCATAGTAACAGGAACAGACCTGCACTGCAGAGGTCCCCATCCTGTACACAGGTATGGAAGAGGAAAAGTTAAGTGAAGTGAATGCATTGAGTCTGCGCTAGGTGCACGGTGGGGCTCCATACCATTACTGGAAGTGAGGTAACAGGGATACGCTGGAGAGGTGGAGAGGGCAAGGGCTCTGCGTATCCCTCCTAAATGCATCAGTGACTGTGGTGATGTGTGTTACATCAAGAGAGTCAAGTAGAGTTCAGTTTTCAGTTCAAGTAAAGGTACCCCATGTCTCAGACAGTGACCCTGAACAAGGTTCCTAGCATAGCCCAGAAGAACTCACCTCGGGGTAAGCCTTTCATGTGACCTTGGTGCCCAACAAGGAGGGAAGATGGAGGAACACGACCCTCACCATACATAATATTTTAAAGATACATGGGGTTCTGGCGGTGCGTGCCTTAACCTTGTGCTGATACCAGCTCCCACCCGGGGGTCGCTACAGCACCCACAAAACTATTTCCAGGAACATTTTAATTAGAGGTGTAAAAACACCAGTTCTTCAAATTACATGCTTCAGAGATTGGTTTAAGCTACTGTATATGCGGGGTTACAGAACAGTTATGCCCCGTACACACAGTCGGATTTTCCGACGGAAAATGTGCGATCGGAGCGTGTTGTCGGACATTCCGACCGTGTGTGCGCTCCATCGGACATTTTCCATCGGAAATTTCCGACACACAAAGTTTGAGAGCAGGCTATAAAATTTTCCGACAACAAAATCGGATCGCGTTAATTCTGACCGTGTGTGGCCAGTTCCGACGCACAAAGTGCCACGCATGCTCAGAAGAAATTCCGAGACGGAACAGCTCGGTCTGGTAAAATGAGCGTTCGGAATGGATACAGCACTTTCGTCACGCTGCAATGTTTTAAATAGTTTAATACGGCGCACTCTGTTCATCTTTATAATGTGAGAAGAATGAAGTAGTTTTGCTGCTCATATTCACACAGACTTCTCACAAACTTCTTTCTTTATTCTTTTTCGTGATTCCCTCATTATATTTTGATTTGTTACATCGGACCAAATTTCTTTTCGGTTGTTTTTAATTTTTTTTTTTTTTTCAAGGCTGTTTTTGTCTTTTTTTTGGGTTTGTATTTTTTTCAAGGCTGTTTTTATTGTTTTTTTTTTGTGTTTTACTCCATGATATTTTTGTGTGTGTTTTGTGTGTCAAGTTACCACAACACCATTGATATCTTGTATTATTTAATCTCAAGGAGATTGTTTGGTGTTGGTGTCTCTTGTTAATTTCACATTGTATTTTTGAAATGTACCTGCCTCCTCACAAACTGTCCTTTTTGAAGGAAAACACACATAGGCGAGTATAATTGAAACAAAAATTCCTTTATTAAGGGCTCAGAACCAAACAAAGAGGGAGGCAACGCTGGCTAAACATCATAAATTGGCAAAGCCTGGGACCCCCAGGGCACGCATCAATTCTTTTCCAGCAAAATTGGTGGCCTGAGGAGTCCATATGTAAGGGAGTGCAGTCTGGTCCAGAAATCCCAGAGATCCGGAAAGCAGCAGATGACATGTATGTTCCCAGGCTGTGGTCATACAAGAGGCTGCATATTTTGCCAGAGCAGACTGAACCCAGATCATCAATCTCTGGTCTTCCTTCCACGCTTCCTTCCCGGCTGTGGCTCTGGTGTTGGAGATGTGGCAGGGGGAGGAGTAGGACCTGGAGGAGGAGGAGTAGGACCTGGAGGAGGAGAAGGAGGAGGAGGACCATGGGTGAGGTCAAAAATGTGGGTAGCACATGTTATTTGGCCCCTCAACCCCTTATTGAGAGCTTCCAAAATTAGGAACTCACATAGGAGTCGTTGGCCCTCCTCAATCTGCATCATTTTGCAGGCAGTTATGCCAGAAAAGTCCTCCTCCACAGTGTGGGGGATTCTCAGGGCCTCTGTAGCCTTCCAAAAGAGGCCTATGGCAGCCTCCTCTTCCTGGCACTTTGTCTTTGCAGGTGTAGGGGAGGGACCTGGATATCAGGCAGCCTGATTGGCCCGGCCACCTCCTGGCTGAGACTTCCCTGTGTATGAAAAAGGGACATGGTTTTAGTTTTTGCTTCATCAATCACAATCAGAAATTAGTACTCCAAACTAATATCTAGCTAACATCATTGATTGGACAACCAGAAATATTTAGAGGAATGCTATACCTGGCTCAAGCTGGGCTCCTCCACATGTTGCTGCCTGGAAGGCCCAGGTTGGGCGTCAGAAGCCTCAGCTGGGGGGGAAAGAAGCGTGGAAGGAAGACTGGAGCGTGCTGGCCTGGGTTCAGTCTGACCTGCCAGAAAATGCAGCCTGTCATAGTACCACAGCCTGGGGACATAAACGTCATCTGCAGCTCCTGATCTCTGGGAATCCTGGGCCTTCTTGTGCTCCCTTAGATAAGTGCTCCTCAGGCCACCAATTAGGATCTTCAAATAGGCCATGTCTGCCGTGGGGATCACCGTCTTCACAAATTCCAACAAATTATCCAGCGCTGCCTTCCTCTTTGTTTGGTTCTTATAATCAGGGTGGTTTATCTGCCGCAGACAAGGCAGCTCCCTGAACATATCAATGAAGATTGGCATAAAGTCCTTATCTTTCAAGATATCCATTTTCACTGCAAGACACAACACAAGACAAACCCTAATGTCAGCCTAAAGTCTACTAAACTTGTGCAAATACAGGCCTCAATCTAGAAGCAGTATAGGCCCAATGTTAAATGTTACCTTCACTATCACTATCGGTGCCTCCATTACTCCTTCCTCCATGCACAGATCGTACGTACTACGCACGCGTGTTGCGCTTTATAGACATTGTGCATGCGTAAAACTCCGCCCGCCCCTGACATTTTTTCTAGTCTGTTCCCCACCCCTTCTCATTCGGCACAGTGGGGAAGAGCACATGGCGGAGTCAGAGCAGGTGTCTGATAATTACACCAACGAGGAGGAGGAAAGCCCGGAGCCTGAAACGTCCCGATCTAGAAGGAGACGATTTAACGCATCAAATATGTCCTTTGGGGAGATGTTGGAGATGGTCGACATAATGAAGAAGGCCGACTATGATGGAAAGTATGGACCTTACCCCAACCCCAATGTCAGAAAGGCCAAGATCATGGCGAAAGTGGTCAAGAGTCTGCACCGGAATTTTGGGGTACGACGATCGAAAGATCAGCTCAGGAAGCGGTGTTCGGACCTGAAATTAAGAGAGCACGAGCAGTACAGAAAGATCCGGAGAGTGCTGTAAAAAAGTAAGTAGTTGTGCTGTGTTCCTATTCTTTTTATGCTTATTATGTTCGTGCTGCTCCATGTACTTTTCTTAACTGTTGTCCAGTTTAAAATGGCAACTTTCATGTTCATGGGCACATTATTCATTCATATCAAACATTGTTCGTTCGGCCTAGAAAACACCATGGTTTTGGCCTAATGCATTTGGCCACATTTTTTAGGGCCTACTTGTCTGAAACTAATTTGGTTGGGTTTGTAACTAGAATGAAATGCAAGCTAGATTCTGTGTAAGGAGAGGACACTCAGCAGCAGTTTTCACATCTGGACGCTGGAGCACTAGTGTGGGACACAAGAACACCCTTTTTATTAGGGGGTCCCACACACGTGCTCCAGTGTATACTATAGGGGTGTCTCCATCTGTGAAGCTTGTACAAGACGGGTAAAGTATTCAAGCTTGACAAAGGACAAGAAAAATGCTACATCTTGGAACTCTGGCCCCAAAAAAATTGTACCCCATTTCCAAACAATGTTTCATATTTATAGTTCTGCCATCAAATATCTGTGTGCTAAGTATACCTTTTTTTTTTTTACATAGGGGAGAAAAGAGGACACCCCTCATTCGAGGAGACCAGAGACCCCCCACCTCTGGAAGAAGGGGAAATCCACCCCAGACAAACAGAGCAGGAGGAGGAAGACGTGGTGGAAATTGGCACCACAACAGGTAAGTGTCTGCGACCACAGGCTCAGGTAAGAGATGGATGCTGGCATATTTATAATACCTGTTTTTTTTTTTTTGTTTCTATCTTTTTAGGTGATCGTGATGTTGTGGATCCAGATCCTTTCACCTCGGAAAGTGCACAGATCCTGATCGGGGAGATCATGGGGTGTAATAGGGACTTGGAAAACATCAAGAAAAACATCAATGATGTGCTTCAAAAAAATAAGAACATCGTTGATGTTTTGTGGAGAGTTTAAAACCCCTCCAAATCCCTTTGTTTTTTGTTGTGCTACAATTTTTTAACATTTTTTGTCAAATTGTAGAAAAGCCAAATTTTGAAGAGGCACACAGTGTGTCAACATGTGCTATCTGCCATCACGGGAGATCAATGGACGCGTTTTGGGGGTGCAACCCCTTCCTCAATAATAAAGTAGCTGAGAGGAAGGGGTTGCACCCCCAAAACACGTCCCTTGATCCCTCGTGATGGCAGGTAGCACATGTTGACATTCGGCTATTTGTGTGCATCTTCAAAATTTGGCTTTTCCTGGGGTGACTTCACCCCATCTGAACGCAATATCAAACACAGTTTGTAAATACTCATGTCTGATATTGCCTTCAAGTTCTACCAAATGTGAACTTGGTAAGTTCAAGGTTGGTGTCTTTCTTGTTGGTTTTAAACATGCCTGTTTTATCTTAAATGGACATTTCTACTTTTTCTAATGTGACCCCAAAAATTGATATACAACAAACATGTTGGTTTGTTTTAAAAACCTTTTTGAAATGCACATGTGATTGTGCAGGTATTAAAAAGAATGTTAATCAAGAATGTGTGGATTATTGTCTCAACGCTACAACACTTTTGTGGTGATCTAATTGCTGTTTTCTGTGACAATGGGTGTTATTTCCTAAGGGCAAATCCACTTTGCACTACAAGTGCAGTTTCAACTGCACTTGTAGTGCAAAGTGTTTTTGCCTTAGTAAATAACACCCAACAGTGCTTTGTAAGGTTACACAATCACGCCATTTTCAGGACTCACCACATTTCTGTCAGGGTCAGCTAAAACAAACACAAGCAGTAAATGTCACCAAAGATTTGCTTTTTTTTTTTTTATTTGAAAAAGGTTTTACACATTGTCTGGCATATTGATAGCCCCCCTACCCGCAAAGAATTCAAGGTATCTTAGCCGGACATCACGGGCACTCAGGGGGGGCAAACCAGGACGGCCACTTTCAAGCGCTGTCAGAGTTGGTTCATTTTGAATCCCGGCCTCAGGCCCAACTGAGCCAGCATAGTTGGCAGAATGTTGCCGTAAAAAGTTGTGTAGAACACAGCACGCCAGGATAATGTGATTCAGTTTGTACTCCGCCATATGTATTGGTGTAAGAAATAGGCGGAACCGGCTGGCCATGATTCAAAACGTGTTCTCCACCACTCTTCTGGCTCTGGCCAGCCGGTAATTAAAAACTCTCTGTTCCGGGGTGAGGGTCCTCATCGGGAATGGCCGCATAAGATGGTCCCCCAGCTCAAAAGCTTCATCCGCAACTAAGACGAATGGGGGTCCTTCCGCTGCCATTCTGGAGATGCCTGTAGAACTCCGTCTGGGCGATGACTCCACCATCGGACATCCGGCCATTCTTCCCCATGTCCACATACAGAAATTCATAAGTAGCCGACACCACCGCCAACATCACAATACTATTGAACCCCTTATAATTATAATAGTAGGACACCGAGTTGGGTGGTGGGATGATGTGCACGTGTTTCCCATCAATTGCCCCTCCGTAGTTAGGAAAGTCCCACCGCTGAGCAAAGTGGGAGGCCGCAGTCTGCCATTCCTGTGGCGTGGAAGGAAACTGTGGAGTAAAACAAAACAAAAATTAGTCTTTTTGCACATAAACATGGAAAGCAGATTAGACACAAACAGTCTTGGCGAACATCAAGATACCATTTATTTATGTGATTTTTTTAAGACCAAAGTATAAGGTACACCTATCAGATCCCCCCCTCATGGGCCATTTCTAACATTATGGGGGGGGACTCTTGGACAGGTAACCCTCTCCACTTCATTGAGAGATGAATGCCTATATAATGTGTATTACTTTGAACAGACCCTCCTTAGTTACACTATTGGCAGCCCACTGGACAGGTAAGAAGTGTCATAATACAAAGATATAAATACACACTGTACACATTTTAGCACATTTGGACATTCTGCTATTACCTATCAAGATAATAATAGGATACCCAAACTTTAAACAGTACCATTTGAAAGTATACAGGCAGGCCCTTGCACTACATGCTTTGGAGAATTCATCCATAAATCTGACCACAAAAGAGATGGGTATAGTGTGTATGGGTTTGGCAAAGTCAGCAGATAGATGATTGAGGATAGATAGAGAATTGGTATCAGCTGACTTCGCAGTTGGGGGGAGGGAGGGTTCAAAATGATTTGGGGACCCCCCAAAAAAGCCTCTGGCACTCTGCCTGAATTTGAAGCACCAATCGCATTTAAAACATTTTAGGGGTGTTTGGGGTAAACCACTACTATGGAGCTGATAAAATACATTGTTAAGTGACTACATGAGGTGAATATAGGGCCAGGAGAGCATGCTGGGGAGGTAAGTGAAGGCAAAAATGTATGAAAGACAACAAAAAATAATTACATAAAAATCCAGCATGCATGAGGACAAAGGGGACATTCACAGCATATTACAATCATGGTAATTAGGGAATGAGGGAAGAAATACAATACATTATCAAACATTAAATACAATAAAATGTGATATTAAAGGATAAAAATCTTACCTTAATATACTCCTTCTGCAGGACCTGTATGAAGGCAGAACAGGTCTCTGGGATAATGATCCCCAGAGCCTGGGGGGAGATGCCTGTCGAGAACTTCAAGTCCTGCAGGCTTCTCCCCATCGCCAAGTACCGCAGGGTGGCAACGAGCCTCTGCTCCGGAGTGATGGCTTGCCTCATGCAGGTATCCTGCCTACTAATATAGGGGGTCAGCAAAGCCAACAAACGGTGAAATACGGGGTCCGTCATCCGTAGAAAGTTCCTGAAATCACCAGGATTATTCTCACGGATCTCACGGAGCAAAGGCATATGACAGAACTGGTCACGCTGAAGCAACCAATTCTTGGTCCATGAACTCCTCCCCACCCTGTTCATGGACTGGACTTGTGTCATGTTTATTATTTTAATTTAAAAATGTAAATCTTTACAATCAGTTTAAGTTGTGTGTTAGACGCTTTGGAAAAACCACATGACATGGTCAGTATTTGTGAGCTAACAACAAAGGATTTTCCATCAATTAGATTATTTTACTTGGATGCATGATTCAAGCATTTGATAGACTGAGACTGTGAAGTTTCCTGAAGAGCCAAAACTGACAGGGAATTGGCCATGTGACCATATTAGGTTAATAATGTTGCAAGCATTCCCTCCCCTTTAGAATGTGCAGCTGTGAGTCAAGAAATGCCATGGCTGCAGTTGATTGGGCAGCAGTGGGCAGGGGTGACAGTTTCCTTTCAGGTTCAGCACTGGGCCTCTGTGAACAGAAGGGATTGCCTTCCTGAGAAATTAACAAGTAATCTAATCAAAGTAGTTGGGAGCAGAAGACCTATTGCAGCCTGCATATACCAATATTTATAAGTATATAGATGTACACCAGTATAGAAATAATACAAGCATTACAGATGAGTTTCGCCAGTCCAAAACTGTACTTTAGGGCATGGCAGCCCACTTTTATTCAACAAACGGAAAGTTCACTTATATATCAGTTGCCCACGAAGGGGTTTCTTCCACGGAAATGCATAAATGAAAATACCAAGCCACCTGGCTCACTTGTTGGCAGCACTGCTCTTTTTACCAGTCCCTTTGACTGTCTTGTCTAACTCTCCTGGAACACTTGGCTCTATAGCCTTCAGTCGCAGCGCCCTGCTGCATGGCCCAATTCTGGCCTAAGGATTGGGGTTCTCCCAACACCCCTGTTAGGAGCCGACCTGACTCCTGGAACTGAGACCTGCTGTCTCCTGGCTTCTGGCTGGGTCCTCTGACCCCTCAATGAGACCCTCTGTCTCTTGGTTTCTGGCTGGGGCCCCCTGACCCTCGGTGAGCCCTTCCATCTCCCACACTGGGAGCGGTCTCCAAACTGGGAGCTCTGATCTATTCTCAGACCTGAGTATATAATGACCATTAACAGTGGCGTCACTAGGGTTGGTGTCACTCGATGCAGTAAGACATGGTGTCACCCCCACCCCAGGACAGGCAGTAGGGCATTGAGCAGGCTAGCGCATCGTGCACCTCTCCCGCAAGTGCAGAGTGCAGGTGGGTGCAGGTGGGTACAGGTTGCAGAGTGCAAGTGGGTACAGGGTGCAGGTGGGTGCAGGGTGCAGAATTCCATCACCAAATCGCCATCCTGTATCCTTAGATGCAGACAAGCAAAGAAAGTGTTTCCACCGCTCAGGCTGACACTGACCCAGGTGTAAGTGAAAGTTTCAGAGCAGAAGAGTTCCAGGTGCTGGCTGAATGCTAGACAAGGCAGGCTTGAATGGAGGAGAGGATTTGGATGCCGCACACCGGATGTAGTCAAAAAACTTCACTTTATTGAAAAAATGGGATCATCAAAATAACAAGACTGTCATGCAGAAAGTACAGGTAAGCTGACCCGTTTCGCACTCAGGACTGAGTGCTTACTCATAGCTCAGCGCTATGAGTAAGCACTCAGTCCTGAGTGCGAAACGCGTCAGCTTACCTGTACTTTCTGCATGACAGTCTTGTTATTTTGATGATCCCATTTTTTCAATAAAGTGAAGTTTTTTGACTACATCCGGTGTGCGGCATCCAAATCCTCTCCTCCATTCAAGCCTGCCAAATCGCCATCCTAGACAGGACTGTCTTCCTTCTCCTAGCACAGGCACCCATCCCCCTTCCTGTACAATTAGCACACTTTAAAATCTCCCCTCCAAACGCAGACCTCAGATATAGCGCGGCTCAATCCTAGTGAGAGAGATGCCCCTCATCCCAGCCTCCTCCTCATGACCTGTAAGACACGTCAGAGCAGAGGAGGAGCCGCCTAGCAAAAGCTTTCCATCCCCGGCTCTAGTGTGACAGGCGACAGCTTGTAATGCAGTGGGAGTGTGGGCAGGTGCTGAAAAGCACAGCGCTGTGTCACTTCTAAATACAGAAGCCTGGCTTCTGTGTTTAGAAGTGACAGTACTGACCGGAAAGTACAGGGCAGCGCCGGAGATGGCAGAACTCTCATCCGCCATGTTGGTGTCACCCCTCTGGCGGGTGTCACCCGGGTTCGGGCCGCACCCCCCCATAGTGACGCCACTGACCATGAACACCTGTGTAATAAGCCAGGTTTCAGGCATCTAGCAAAACCTGGACACAGGATGGAATGTCCAGATCCAGAACCAAATAATCTGGAGAAAGCCAAACACACAGCTTTCTCCACTCAGAAATGATAGTTCTGAACCTCCCATTAACCCTAAATGCGAATTCTGAGTCACATTTTCCTGAATTCTTACAGTGACAGAGCCTGTCTCTGTCACAATAGTTATTAATAGAGATACCTCCAAAAGAATGTTGTGGCAAAGTCCAGTTGCAGGGGCCCCTGCAGATGATTGAAATGCAATGTTTATCTCCGTGTCAGAAACCTGAAGACAAGATCAGCGGTTATGGGGAAACCCTCTGTTGTCCAACCAGCCTGGAACCTTCTCACTGGCAGGAAATGTAGTGTGGCACTGAAATTCAGAGTCAGCCTATCTACTCTGTGCTTTAGTCCCTCCCTAGTAGTTTCTAATTTGACATGCCACCAGACCTCTAACTATTAGGCCTCATGCACATTGCTGCTGTTATGCCCCGTACACACGAGCGGAAATTCCGCCAGCAAAAGTCCGATGAGAACTTTTGGTCGGAAATTGTGACCATGTGTATTCTCCATCGGACTTTTGCTGGTAGAATTCCAGACAGCAAAAGATTGAGAGCAGGTTCTCTAGTATTCTGTCAGAAAAAGTTCCCATCCGAAAATGTGTTTGTATGCAATTCGGACGCGCAAAAAATCACGCATGCTCGGAAACAATTCGACGCATGCTCGGATGCATTGAACTTCATTTTCTCGGCTCATCGTAGTGTTGTAGGTCACCACGTTCTTGACGGTCGAAAGTTCAGAGAACTTTTGTGTGACCGTGTGTATGCAAGCCAAGCTTGAGCGGAATTCCATCGGAAAAACCATCCAAGATTTTTCAGATGGAAATTCCGTTCGTGTGTACGGGACATAAAAGTCACATTTTTGTGAGTTTAGGCATTTTTTTTTCTGCCTTTGGACTCCCCTAATGGTATCTTATGTGTCCACGCCCACATGAACATTTTTAGTAGTTTAGTAGAGGATGTTTTCTGAACGCCCTAAAATCGCATTCAGAAGAGGGAATTTTGACAACAAAAAATGCTGAATTATGTTAAACGTGTGTAAACGCTGTTATACGTGCCTAAACACTAGGTGCATTTAGCACTTCAGCATTTATTCATTTCAAAGGCCAGAATAAATTTAAATTCTGGCCAATGAAATAAACACCTATACTACAAACACTGCTAAACTCGCCTAAACTAGTTTGAAAAAATGCAGCTTGAGGTGAGTTTATAACGCTGCCTGCCTGTGAGTGACTGAGCTGAGCAGCTGTCCACCTGCACTGCACCAGCATAGCACCTGTTGGCTGCGCTGCCTGAGCCTGGTGTTGCAGCCTGACACTGTGTCTGTTCTGGAGGCTCGGAAGTGACCCTCTGCCTCACCCTGTCCATTCTGACACCAGGCTGTTTTACAAGTAAGTTGTGCCATCAAACGCAGCCACTGTGCCCAAGCGCAGCCACTGTGTCCATCAAACGCAGCCACTGTGCCATCGAACGCAGCCACTGTGCACATCGAACGCCGCCACTGTTTCTATCAAATGCAGCCACTGTGCCCATCAAATGCCGCTGCGGTTTCCATCAAATGCAGCCACTGTGCCATCAAACGCAGCCACTGTGCCCATCAAACGCCGCCACTGTGCCCATCAAAAGCAGCCACTGTGCCCATCAAACGCAGCCACTGTGCCATCAAACGCAGCCACTGTGCCCATCAAACGCAGCCACTGTGCCTATCAAACACTGCCACTGTGCCCATCAAATGCTGCCACTGTGCCCATCAAATAAAGCCACTGTGTCCATCAAACGCAGTCACTGTGCCATCAAACGCAGCCACTGTGCCCATCAATTGCAGCCACTGTGTCCATCAAACGCAGCCACTGTTTCCATGAAACGCAGCCACTGTGCCCATCAAACGCAGCCACTGTGCCCATCAAACGCAGCCACTGTGCCCATCAAACGCAGTCACTGTGCCCATCAATAGCAGCCACTGTGCCATCAAACGCAACCACTGTGCCCATCAAACGCTGCCACTATGCCCATCAAACGCCGCCACTGTGCCCATCATACGCCGCCACTGTGCCCATCATATGCCGCCACTGTGCCCATCAAACGCAGCCAACTGTGCCCATCAAACGCAGTCACTGTGCCATCAATTGCAGCCACTGTGCCCATCAATTGCAGCCACTGTGCCCATCAAACGCAGTCACTGTGCCATCAAACGCGGCCACTGTGCCCAACAATTGCAGCCACTCTGCCCATCAATTGCAGCCACTGTTCCCATCAAACGCAGCCACTGTTCCCATCAAACGCAGCCACTGTGCCATCAAATGCAGCCACTGTGCCCATCAAACGCCACCACTGTGCCCATAAAACGCTGCCACAGTGCCCATCATGCGCCACCACTGTGCCCATCAAATGCAGCCACTGTGCCCATCAAACACAGCCACTGTGCCATCAAATGCAGCCACTGTGCCCATCAAACGCAGCCACTGTGTGCCATGCAGGTCGGGGCCTGCTGTCACAGTCAGACAGGCTCCACTCCAGGCAGGTACCAGTGTGCGCCGGGCTGGCCAGTTGGTGCCAGCGGACGGCCCCATGGAAGAGGAGGTCAGGGAGGAGAACCCCCCCGCTCTTTTTTCAGCTGCCGCTGGAGATCCTGGTGGAGATGGGACACAGGCTCAGCTACCCCTCCTGGCACTGCTGGACAGATGAGAGCTGGGAAGACTGGTGTTTTCCTATGTGTGTGTGACACTGCCTCCCACCTGTCCCACTGACCCCCCATCTGTGACACTGCCTCCCATCTGCCCCCTACCTGTGACATTGCCTCCCACCTGGTCCACTGCCCCCCATCTGGTCCACTTCCTCCCACCTGTCTCGCTGCCCCCATTAGAGATACTGCCTCCCACCTTTGACACTGCCTCTCACCTGCCCCGCTGTCCCCTGCTGCCCCCCACCTGAGACACTGCCTCTAATCTGTGATGCTGTCCCCCCCATTTTTCCTGCTGCCCCCTCAGCTTTCCCATTGCCCCCCACCTGTCCTGCTGCCCGCCTTCCATGAAACTTCCCCCTCCTGCCCTGCTTCCCCCCTCCTGTCCCGCTGACCTCCTCCCATGACACTTCCCTCCTCCAGTTCCACTGCCCCCCGCCTGTCCCGCTGCCCCCCTTTCACGCTGCTCTTCTCCTGTGACACTCCCTCCTCCTGTCCCACTTCCCCCTCCTAACCACTGCCCCCCCCCGTCCCCCTGCTCCGTTCCTGTCCCACTTCCCCCCTTCTGTGGTAGGAGAAGATGGGACTGAAGAAGGAATGGGATGGAGGAGATGGCACTGGAGGAGGACATGGGATGGAGGACATTTGACCGGAGGAGGAGGACATGGGATGAAGGAGGACGAAGAGGACATGGGATAGAAAATATTGGATGGAGAAGGAGGAGGACCTGGGATGGCCAGTAGGCGGATTCGGTGGGACAGCCAGTGGACGGGCCCTGAGGAATGTTGGCAGCCAGGCCCGGGGTGCCCGGGCTTAAAGATGTGTAAGGGGCCCCACAATTTCTGATGGCTGCCCTGCTGAGCCCTATACTGGTTACTAAGCCCTAAGCTAAAACTAGCTATAGAATCCCAGACCAGAAGGGACAGCTAAAATAACAGGAGTATATAAACTCTCTTGCAATAAACAGGTTCACCTACTAATAAACTGGAAGGTGACTACTACACACATACAGTAGCACAGACCTAGCTATCTGGCACTGTGCATGTGAGATAATAAAAATTGGACAGGGATAAATTTGTCACAAGGATTCAGATACACACAGAAGAAGCTACTCTATCCACTTCCTATAACAACTATATGTTGTTTTTTTTTTTTTTGCACAATACTATGCACTAAATCCTGACTAGTAGGGTGCAGGTCTTTGGGCTTGCCGTGAAAATCTTGAGGAAGAGCATGTTACCTTTTGTAGTCCCACATAATACTTGGATAGACCTTGCAGGTCTCCTGAAGAAAGGGGTTCCCCTAGTTTCAACTGGGTGGACTACAAGTAGCCCAGTCCCCATCAAGATTCTTGCACCGTGGGGGATCAGCATCAGAGTCCTTTGGAGGATGACCATGTGTACACCCTATGCACTTTGTGTGTTCGATTTTTTTTTTGCACCTGGTGTTAGTTTCGAGTGTGCGCACTGTACCCTGGAGCAGTGTGTGATGATGACACTGGGAACCCACCCCACACATACAAGTTTCATCTGAGTGACTTTTTCAGAGGCGGGTTCCCAGTGTCATCATCATGCTTGGATGTTTTTGAGCTACGGGAGTGCCTGATTTGTGGCACCAGAATGTGAGTCGATAGTTTTGTGGGATTTTTGACATGCTGCTCATGTTATTTTTAACCACTTGACGACCAGCTCACATAGATTTACTGCTGCAGGTTGGCTTGATGTCCGCTGTCGACCCAGGATCTGCCAGTGTAAGCAAGCGGATCCCCGTTCTGACAGGAGACATGACAGAAATCTACTGTTCCCAGTGATCAGGAACAGTGATCTCTGTAATTTCCTTGGTAGCCCATCCCCCCTACAGTTAGAACACAACTAGGGAACACAGTTAACCTCTTGATCGCCCCCTAATGTTAACCCCTTCCCTGCCAGTGTAATTTTTACAATGATCAGTGCATTTTTATAGCACTGATCAATGTAATAATGTCACTGGTCCTCAAAAAGTGTCATTTGGGGTCAGATTTGTCTGCCAGAATGTCGCAGTCCCAATAAAAATCGCAGATCGCCACCATTACTAGTAAAAACTATTTTAAAAAGTCCCTAAATCTATCCCATAGTTTGTAGATGCGATAACTTTTGCGCAAACCAATCAATATACACCTATTGCGATTTTTTTTATCAAAAATATGTAGAAGAATATATATCGTCCTAAACTGATGAATAAATGTGTTTTTTATATATATTTTTTGGATATGTATTATAGCAAAAAGTAAAAAAAAAAATGTTTTCAAAATTGTCGCTATTTGTTTATTGCGCAAAAAATAAAAAACCGCAGAGGTGATGAAACACCACCAAAAGAAAGCTCTATTTGTGAGAAAAAAAGGACATCAATTTTGTTTGGGTACAGCGTTGCATGACCACGCAATTGTCAGTTAAAGTGATGCAGTGCTGTATCGCAAAAAATGGCCTGGTCGTTTAGCGGGCAAATCCTTAGGGTCCTTAAGTGGTTAATAAAAAAATTTTAAGCTGTATTTCACTATTTTTAGCCTCTCTCTCTCTATGCTATGGGCAGTCATGTTCCCCCAATCACAACGTATTGCTAATTTGGTGATGATGAGGGCACTGATGCAACTTGGGTGCCGGATAGAGCAGAGGAGGAAAGTGAGGGCAGAAACAACCCCAACAAGGTAGGATGCCCTGCAGAGGTAACCATCATGGAAGAGTAGAGAACAACCACCATATTCCATCAGATTGTGGAGTTGTTATCTCCCAGCCCACTTCCCACAGCTCAGCTGTCTGGGCCTTTTTTAGCACACGTTCAGCCGATTGCACTGTTGCAGTTTGCAATCTCTGCTGCAAGCAGATCAAGCGTGGCAAAAACACCAGCCATTTGGGTACCACATGCTTGCCAAGACATTTAACCTCCCACCCAGTGGCGGCTGGTGAAGTTTTAGGATGGGGGGCGCCAGACCCCACCCTTCCTTTTTGACCCCTCCCACTTGGTGAAAATGGGCATGGTTTCAGCTAAATAGTGGGTGTGGCTCTAAGGTGGTGTGGTTAGCGTCTGAGATGAACGAGGGATAGAGGGAGAAGGAGAGAGGGATGGAGGGACAGCAGGCCCAGATCCTACACAACAATAGAAATATGTGTATTCTAGAAAGTTTAACAATCAGCAGATAAAGATATTCCAAACACCTGGTGTTAGTACTTCAATCATCCCTGCACCATGGTTGTTATGGTGTCAGGATGATTGAAGCACATTATTTCTATTATTACATTGTAAAATTAAATGAAAACATTCAACTCACCATAATGCAGAATCAGTGGGAGCCCTGAGCATGTCACTAGCCACATCGCCTGCCACCAGATGCCATCAGGTGTCCCCAGCGGAGTTCCTCCTTACATGCATCCTGTGTCCCATCAAATGCAGCCTGTGTCACATAAAATGCAGCCTGTGTCACATAAAATGCAGCCTGTGTCACACAAAATGCAGCCTGTGTCACACAAAATGCAGCCTGTGTCACATCAAATGCAGCCTGTGTCCTTCCAAATGCAGCCTGTGTCCCACCAAATGCAGCCTGTGTCCCACCAAATGCAGCCTGTGTCCTATAAAATGCAGCCTGTGTCCCATAAAATGCAGCCTGTGTCCCACCAAATGCAGCCTGTGTCCCACCAAATGCAACCGCCTGTGTCCCACTGAATAAAGCAGCCTGTGTCCCACCAAATAAAGCAGCCTGTGTCCCACCAAATACATTTTTTTTTTTACATTTTTTTTTGTGACTGCCTGGAGGGCGGGCAGGTTCCCTGCACCCCCTATGGATGGGCCACTGCTCCCACCACTCAGCCTTTTGGCAAGAGCATCTGAAAGCCACACACAAGGGACATAATTCTTCTCCTCCTCACTCCTCACCTTTCATGTTCACCCCCGCTATATCTTATGACCTCTCTGTAGCCTCCACTGACAGGGATGATGATATAGCAAAGGGTGCAACACGTCTGCCAGCAGCACACCACCAGCTGTAGAGTATAGGAGGCAAATTTCTTTGCCCCAGCTTCTGCATGAAAAACAAAAACACTCCCTGCCACCCACATGCCCAGCGTCTAAATTCCAGCTTGTCCAAAAAAAGAATGCGTGTGAAGGAATTTTTCTTTTTTTTTTTTGTTTCACTTTAAGCATCATTAAAATCACTACTCCTTTAAAAACAATATTTTTTAAAAGTTTTTTTTCATTGCTACATATCCCCCAGGGCAGTACCCGGGACCCCATACCCTTTTTATGGCCAATAACATATAAGCCAAATGCATATAAGCCTTCAAAATGGGGACTTTTGATTTTTCAAGTTCAGGTCCCACAGACTTTAATAGGGTTTGCGGTTCGGGTCTGAACTTTTGAGATGTTCCAGAGTTCTGGCACGAATCGAACTGGGGGGTGTTCGGCCCATTTCTATTCTTAGATATTACCTATATGCTTGACATCCATTCTACTATCAGATCATTTTGAAGATCCTATCCCACTACTATAAAAATGGGAACCTCTGAAGGTGGTTGTTAGAGGCATAGGGATTGATTTACTAAAAGCAAATAGACAATTCAGTTTGCAAAGGAATTTGAAGGTCTGCTGACTTCCATTATCCAAATCATGTGCATGTAAACATTTTTTTTTCCTTGTACATGATTGTAGCTCTGGGACAAATTCTTTTGCAAAGTGAACAGCCTATTTGCCTTTAGTAAATAATCCCTATAATTGTAAAACACAGTGCTGAAAAGAAAGAGGGAAAACCTAATGAACCTCCAGCAACATTGGAGGCCTCCCATAAAAACAACCGTTGGGTGATTGTTTTACAACAACTCCTACAGAAGAGTGCTGGGAGTATGCTTTAGCTCCCTGCTAGGGCATGTGTCTTTCTCTCTTTCCCTTTTGTTTTATACAAGAACTGTTGCAACCTGGTTAAGCATGGTGCCACCATTTCACTATATAGCAGACTGTTCATCTACCAATCTTCGGTAAAGACAAATCCTTTCTGGACTTTTAATGAGGCATGGACTATTTATTCTGTTCCGACAAGGGACCACTTTTGGACACAGGCTTTTGCTCAGGGGAATGAGAGGATGCAAGGCCAGCAGGAACAGACAGCGTGTTGGATAAGTGCCCTATTATCTCCTATTTTTATCTGGAGCCTGGAGACTAGCTGTAATTACCCTGTATGTGTGTAGAGGCCATCTACTGTATAACATTCTAGATTAACTATATATCATTCTACAACATTGGTTCAGAGTTTTAGGAATAGGTAATATGAGGGGCACAGAGGTGATTATATGAAAACATTATGGCACTCTTTTGGGGGGGTTATGAGAAATGGTCCTCTCCAAACAGGATAGTGCGCTAAACCTGGATGCAAATAAGAGAACCAGAGCCTTTGCTAAGTAGAAGAGTGGGTTTGATAATAAAGGTGGCAGTGTCTCCACCCAGGACAGGGCTTCTGTGAACAGAGTGGATTCCCTTCCTGGGAAATTAAAGTGGAGTTCCACCCTAAAGTGCAAGCTCCGCTTATCTGACTCTTCCCCTCCCCTCCGGTGCCACATTTTTCACCTTTCGGGGGGAGGGGGGAGCGGGTACCTGTTTCCCTACTTCTGAGAAATCTTACTACAGCGAGATCACACGGAAGTTCAGCCCCCCTCCTCCTTCCCCCGCCACGGGCCATTCAGAAAGCGCATGCGCAGTAGGGAACCGGCTGTGAAGCCACAAGGCTTCACTGCCGGTTTCCCTTACAAGCAATGGCGGCGGCAGCACCCGAGAGCCGATGGAAACAACATTGCTGGATTCCAGGACAGGTAAGTGTCTTAATATTAAAAGTCAGCAGCTACAGTATACAGTGTAGCTGCTGACTTTACATTTTTTGCTGGGGGGGGGGGGGGACTCTTTAACTAATAATATAATCAAAGTAATCGGGAGCATTGGAACTTATGCAAACCAGCATATAACATAAATCATAAGTATCTAGATTCACAAAATAAATAATACAAGCTTTATATAAAAAAATATTAATAATAGTACATCCAATGTACAAACAGGTACTATCTGCAAAGAGCAAAACAAGACTCCCGGTGAAGCTGTGAACATATACCTGCATATATACAGTTACTAATAGTGTTTTTTTCCAGGTAAATTTTGCAGCAAAGTTCAGATTGTGATGCGACATCAATATTTGTACTGGAGACCTGAAGACAAGATCAGCAGGGATGGGGAGACCCTCCAACTGTTTTCCAATAAGCCTGGAATGCAGATTCTCACCTGCAGAAACCATAGTGCGGCACTGGAACTCAGAGTAACTCTCAGAGTAACTACAGAGTAACTGATCCACTCTGCATCAGTCCTCAGTAGCTTCTAATCGGTCATGCAGCCGAGCCTCTAACTACCAGAAGTGGCCATGGGATGTCTAACTTGGCTCTAGCCCATGCTGGTTATTGAGCCTTACGTTAAAACTTTAGAATCCCAGACGACTGAGACGAGAATTGACAGGGTTAACTAAAATAACAGAAGCTGCATATAAACTCTATTGCAATAAAAAGGTTCACCTACTAATAAACTGGAAGGTGACCACTACATACATGCAGTAGCACAGACCAAGCTATCTGGCACCGTACATGTGTGATAATAACAATAGGACAGATAAATGTCTGTCTGTCACAAGTGTAGCACTGGTAGATTTACAATCTACCGCAGATTAGGTAAATTTAGTAAACTGTGTGTTAAGAAGGTTAAAAGTTTGCCTCTGTTCCAGCTTGGCTGACGTTGTGTGTGCTTCCGTGCTGACCGGTGGGTGTCGCTGTTACCACTGGTCAGTGTTGGAAAGGCAACGTGTCAAAGTGTATAGATGCTCCTCTGTCTCGGAGACAAGCTCGGTGGAGGTGGTCCTCCGAGTTGCATTCTGGGAAGAGGGTATTTATGGGACAGACGCCATGTTCTAGGGTTCATTTTACAGCCACCTGCTGGCCCTCCTGGCTGACAGGTATGCATTAAGGAGCTACCTCGTGGTCCTCCGATCCAGAGGCCCACGATGCTACAGCGCAGGGTTGGGTCCAGAGGCTTGTCTGGGGCCTACCACCGCGGCCGAGGAATGGTCCTGAGCTGTCAGTCCTGTGTGACGAAGCTGGAAGGCCGAGGAGATCCCAGGGGAGGACTCGTCTTGGAGAGATCACGCAGCGTGCTGGTCTATAGAGGGGCCTGGTGACTCGGCTGGAGGACGTATCCAAAAGAAGTAACCATACAGCATAGTGTTGCCGGTTCGGCTTAAAGGTTCAGGCACTGTGACTGACTGTTCACTGCAGAGAATCTGATATATCCTGTGGCAGAGGATTGTGCAGATTCACCCCCCCAAACTAGTCTGTGGCAGAGACTTTGGATTTGTGCTGTGTACTGGCTACTAGACCGTTAAGAAAGGCCTATCCAGACGAGCAAAGAGTGTGTCCCACGAGGGGAGCGCATTCCACATAATTATCTGAATTCTACCGGGACATTTGTCGCTAAGATTTTGCAAGAAGATATTTGAGTTTCTCCTGAGAGTTTCCTTTTCCGCCTCTTTCCTGCTACTTCCTAAAGTTTGTCTGTTCAATAAAGCATTGAAAACGTACTCCAGTGTTGGTGCGTGTGTCGTCCAGAACTAAACTCGACGGAACCCCTAGACCGGTGCCGGTAAAACCAAGGGAAGCAAGGTGAAGGTAACAGACCCGCTTAAACTAGCAGCTCCACAGTAAGTTAGTGCTACACAAGGACTTAGAGACACACCCAAGAATCTATGTGCAGCAGCAGTTAAACTATTAGAAGTTAGGAATACTTGCATAGTAGTCTCTGCTTCTGGTCTGGGTGAAATACAACAGCAACGAAAGCACCTGTATGTATAAGATCATGCAATTCAGTTCTGTCTGTCTACTTACTGGAATCTCCCCTTTATAGAACATTGCAGTCCTCTGATTGGGGTTTCTGACCCAACTAACAGGGACAAGAAGTACCTGTCTGAAACATACTGTGTGGTAATTACAAGCAAAAGCATTGTCATTTTCAGAGAGAAACCTCATGTACAATTAGCAACATATGAACACCATTACCCTTATTACAATTAAAAGCAAATAAAAGCTAATTACCACAAGAAACTGCTTAGTGCATACCAGCGGTTTATACAGTAAATAATCAACTGATATCACTCACTTCAAGCAGTTTGGACCAGTGAAAGACATTTAATACATTTTATTTTGTTTTGCGGGCTAGGTTATAAATATGCTGGGAAAACTTTTGTTTGTGCTGTGCAAAGCCCTTCCATGTGCACCCTTCTTCAAAAGCTAGTTATAAATTGAGGTGGTTGCCATTTGTGTATGGCTTGCTTGCTGCAATTGGCGTGGGGACACATTGGATGCCTTCAGCTGCTGTTGTGCTTTTTGTTGGGCTTCTAATATGTCCCTGCACTTGCCTCCAGACACAGCTGCCCTCAATTTATCCACCATTATATATGCTCCAATATGGAGAATCTCAAATATTAGAGTTAGGACTGCACAGAGGAGCCATGACGAGGCCATGCGGCTTCCATATGTATATTTGCAAATAGGTGCAACTAAAAACCTCTGTTTTAAACACTATTTGTTAGACAGTGTAGTTTGAGTTTTTTTACAGGCCAGCTGACAAGTGTATGTAGCACTAACTCTCGGTGGAGCTGCTGGTTTAAGCAGGCTTGTTACCTTCACTCTCCTTCCCCCTGTTTTAACGGCACCGGGTCTAGGGTTCCGTTGAGTTTACCTCTGGACGATACACGCACCAACACTTGAATACGTTTTCAATGCTTTATTAAACGATTTACTAAGGAAGTAGCAGGAAAGAGGCAGAAGGGAAACTGCAGAAGAAACTCAAATATCTTCTTATAAGGTTCTTGACAAATGTCCTGGTAGAATTTGGATAATATAATAGGATGCGCTCCCCTCGTGGGACACACTCTTTGCTCGCCTGGATAGGCCTCTCTCACTTGCCTAGCAACCAGTACGTAGCATGAACAAAAGTCTCTGCCACAGACTTGTTTGGGATAAACCTGTACAGTTCTCTGCCACAGGATGTACCGGTTTTTCTTGTAGTGAATGTCAGTCACAGTGCTTGAACCTTTAAGCCAACCCGGCAACACTATGCTGTATAATTACTTTTAGGATACGTCCTCCAACCGAGTCACCAGGCCGCTCTTCAGACCAGCACGCTGCGTGATCCTTCCATGACGGGTCCTCCCCTGGGATCTCCCCGTTGTCCAGCTTCTTCCCTTCTGGATAGACAGCTCAGGACCATTCCTCCGCTGCTGTGGTAGGCCCCAGACAAGCTTCTGGGCCCACCCCTGCGCCGCAGCGGCGTGGGCCTCCGGAACCGAGGACCACGAGATTGCTCTCTAATGCATACCTGTTGGCCAGGAGGGTCAGCAGGTGGCTGTAAAACGAACTCCCTAATATGGTGTCTGTCCCATAAATACCCTCGCCCAGAATGCAACTCGGAGGACCACCTCCACCGAGTTGTCACCGGGACAGAAGAGCATCCATACGCTTCGACACGTTGCCTTTCCAACACTGACCAGTAATAACAGCGACACCCACCGGTCAGTCTGGAAACACACACAACGTCAGCCAAGCTGGAACAGAGGCAAACTTAACCTATTTAACGAACAAATTACTAAATTTACCTAACATACGGTAGATCGCAAATCTACCAGAGCTACATACTCCTCCCACTACAGTAGACGTTGTCCCCAACGTCTGTCCAAAGCAGTAACAGTAACTCCCAAGCCTGGGAGCAAGTATTTGAGTTTCTTATAACTTGGATAGACACAGAGAGAGGAAAAGACAGTAGAAAGACACTATAAGACTTACATCTATAAAACATTATGTTCACATCCGCAAACAAAACCATCCTACGATTGTGCATAACCTCACTATCTGTCTTAGCTGAAAAGCCTCCCAGCTTGATAGGAGATCCTATAATTCCTGAAAAGGAAAACGTATTAAACACACACGCATATGTATACACTGTACAATATTAGGAGCAAAGCCTCATTTTTAGAGAAAATGAGCCTCTCTTCCTTTGATCCATATTGGAATAAACTTAAGCAGTCCATCCCTGTACTATGATTTCTTCAACTAAAGAAAAAAATAAATCCGGTTAGCAAAAGAAGTCCTTGGATTTAAAACACTGAGCAGCATATGTAAATCTTGACCACACAGATTTCTTTACACTGACACTAACTAGCTAACTATTTGCAAAGTTCTTTTGTCCAGAATTACCAATAAAACCGGGGATCTGGCAATGTCAGTGGTTTTCCCGTTTTATCCACAGTGGTAATGAAATAAACAACATCATCTTTTCCGGGCCTGCAGATAACCACTTTGTCAGCATAGATGTGCCGACCGAAGTTCCAGTGCATGAAACATCCACTAAAACGTTTATCCATCTTTGCAGAACATCCAGTCTTTCAGAAAGGCTTAGGCACAGACAAATAGTCCCAAACAGCTTCACTGTACCAAAGTTCCCGTTTAGTTTCAATCACATGCATTATATCCTGGGGCACATAGGGGAACTCCAAGCCATACTCGGCAGCGACACGCTTGTTTAACATCCTCTGCAAACGTGCAAGTTTGGGCAAAGATCTGTCTCTCCCCATACCAGGTGGTACACAAGAATCCAATGACTTGCTCACCATAGACCCAGCCGGTGTCTGTAGTGAACTAGCAACTTTTGGCAAAGTCCCAGCAACAGTACTGTGTGGCTCCACACAGGGTGACGTCTTCCCAGAACTCAGAGCTGTCCATTCAGGGAAAGTCATAGCAGAGGCAACATCTTCACCTTGTGACCATAACAGCTCTTGTGACATTGTCTCAAATAGGTCATCATCCCCGGAAAGATCCGGCATGGATTCTAATTCCGAGTCTCCCAACTCTTCTGCTGGTAGATATTTACTCACAGTCCCAGATACATTCCCCATCAGTGGCTTACCCGTTCCTGACGTGGACTCTGGCAGCTCCGGCTCAGGTAACCTCTGGGTAGGCTTCGGCCACGGCCGCGGGAAGCCTTCACATATCCCACCTTCCTTTGAATAGGCACAACAGGAGTAGGTGTAGTGGACGCAGAAATCAAAGTAATGTCCCCTGACGAGATGACAGCAACAGTGTCTCTCTCCGGGAACATTGTCAGCAACAACAAGCGAAGTGGTGGCCTGTCGTTCTCTCTCCGTAGCGGTAGCAGCTTCTACTGTGGCGATACCTGTTGCCCAATCTATCCGATAAGCACAGGGCGATGTGGTAGGTTGCTCCACCACAAACAAGTACTCTCCACATTGCGGACATCGGCCAAATGGACGGAGATGTACGGCCAATCCTTCACATCGGTGGCAGATCATACCCAGTCCCTCAATATCTCCTGAGGTGTACAGTACAAACCTCCCCTGTGGCTTCAAACGAACTCCAGTATCTGTGAGCAGAGTTCCAGATAGCACAGTATTCATCATGGTGCTTACAGGGAACATTCTTGGTCCCATGATTGGCTGCATCGCCGGAAAAGACATGGCCACACTCTGATCTTCTCAGCACGATCACGAGGCCTTTCCTCTCCTCTGGCGCCAAACACACACACACGTCCCACATGGTAACAAGTAGGGTAGGCTCCTCCCACTTGTTCTTCTAGTCACGTAGCTCCCGGGCCTTCCCTGGCGCCCGCCATCTACGCATTAAGAAACAAAGTCCTGCAGTTTAACCTTTTCTCTTCCTGAAGGATTTTTTCAAAGTCCAGCTCTCTCCGTAAACACAGCTCTCTGGGTTGCGAGAATTGACGGTCAACAAATCCCGGACGACGCCCCCACATGTAGCACTAACTCTCGGTGGAGCTGCTGGTTTAAGCGGACTTGTTACCTTCACTCTCCTTCCCTCTGTTTTACCGTCACCGGGTGTAGGGTTCCGTTGAGTTTACCTCTGGACGATACACACACCAACACTTGAATACGTTTTCAATGCTTTATTAAACGATTTACTAAGGAAGTAGCAGGAAAGAGGCAGAAGGGAAACTGCAGAAGAAACTCAAATATCTTCTTATAAGGTTCTTGACAAATGTCCTGGTAGAATTTGGATAATATAATAGAATGCGCTCCCCTCGTGGGACACACTCTTTGCTCGTCTGGATAGGCCTCTCTCACTTGCCTAGCAACCAGTACGTAGCATGAACAAAAGTCTCTGCCACAGACTTGTTTGGGATAAACCTGTACGGTCCTCTACCACATGATGTACCGGTTTTTCTTGTAGTGAATGTCAGTCACAGTGCTTGAACCTTTAAGCCAACCTGGCAACACTATGCTGTATAATTACTTTTAGGATACGTCCTCCAACCGAGTCACCAGGCCCCTCTCTAGACCAGCACGCTGCGTGGTCCCTCTCCAGACCAGCCCCTGGGATCTCCCCGGTTGTCCAGCTTCTTCCCTTCTGGATAGACAGCTCAGGACCATTCCTCGGCTGCTGTGGTGGGCCCCAGACAAGCTTCTGGGCCCACCCCTGCGCCGCATCGGCTTGGGCCTCCGGAACGGAGGACCACGAGATTGCTCTCTAATGCATACCTGTTGGCCAGGAGGGCCAGTAGGTGGCTGTAAAACGAACTCCCTAATATGGCGTCTGTCCCATAAATACCCTCGCCCAGAATGCAACTCGGAGGACCACCTCCACTGAGTTGTCTCCGGGACAGAAGAGCATACACTTCGACACGTTGCCTTTCCAACACTGACCAGTAATAACAGCGACACCCACCGGTCAGTCTGGAAACACACACAACGTCAGCCAAGCTGGAACAGAGGCAAACTTAACCTATTTAACGAACAAATTACTAAATTTACCTAACATATGGTAGATCGCAAATCTACCAGCGCTACATGTGCTAGAAATTTTTTTGTTTGTTTGTGCTGTGCAAGCCCTTCGATGTGCACCTTACTTCAATAGCTAGTTTTAACCTTGGTGGTTGTCATTTTTCTATACATTTACTACATGAACAGCAAGACTGACTAGGCAAGACATGATATAAGATGTAGCGGCTACTTACCTTACTCAGTTCAGCGATACATCCCCTGTGGTGCACAGTAACACCAGCTTCCTAGTTTTACCTCTGGTATCATGGCTGTAGCCAATCAAGCAAGTCTGTGTCACTTGGCCATGTGCAGACATTCATGCAGCATTTGTCTATGATGTTGCAAAATCCCAAGATGCTACTGAAAGTATGCTCCTGTGCACACCATCTGTCTGCTCTTCTCTCGCTGCACTATTTTCATTTATTAGCTTATTTGAAGGTGTTGTGTAATTGTCCTTGAGTGTTCAGCTGCAATTATTAGTATTTACTCAGGATTGTTTGCGCTGATTATTTTTTGTTTATATGCATCTCCTTGCTCCCCTTCACTTCCAAATTTCTGTATCATCCATTCTACAACCATCTTGTCTGAGCTATCAACACACTGATAACAACCTTCTCAACCCCTTACAGTCTGGCCTTCACTCATACAACTTCATAGAAACTGCCCTCCCAAAACTCAAAAACAACTACTAACTGCTAAAACTAACTACTCTATATTCCATACCTTTGATACAGTTGACTACCCACTCCTCCTCAAAAAACCTCTACACCCTTGATTTCCAAGACTCTGCTCTTTCCTGGTTCTCCTCCTACTAAGTGGTCCTTCAATGTCAGCTTCAGCTCTATCCAGTACTTTCCTCTGCCTTTTTCCAGTGGGTCCCCCACTATTCAGTCCTTGGACCCTTTCAATTGTCTATCTACATCTCTTCCCTTAAGGTGGTCATACAAGGATCGAAATTGACCTGATTCAGTTGGGACGGTCAAATTTTGATCCATGTATGGGCAGACTGGTTGTACACAAGTTGATCTACCAATCGACTTGTGTACAGCCAGTTTGTCAGGTTTATCTTGATCGATCAGTGCCACCAGCTATAGGTGGTAGCTCTGATCACTGTATTTTAACAGCAGGGAAATCTCCCCAATGTCAGCATTCAAAGGCTTGGCAGGAGTGATTTCCCCATACACCTTGCAGGTTGAATGAAAAAAAAATGAATAATGGGCTGCCTTAGTCCTCCCACAGCTTCCAATATAATCTCTGTGCTGAGGACACCCAAGTCTATCTCTTTTCCTCAGCTCACCTATTGAGATTCCATACGCATCACTAATTTACTTCCTGACATACAGTATCTCACAAAAGTGAGTACACCCCCTCACATTTTTGTAAATATTTTATTATATATTTTCATGTAACTGGCAACACTGAAGAAATGACACTTTGCTTCAATGTAAAGTAGTGAGTGTACAGCTTGTATAACAGTGTAAATTTGCTGTCCCCTCAAAATAACTCAACACACAGCCATTAATGTCTAAGCTGCTGGCAACAAAAGCGACTACACTCCTAAGTGAAAATGTCCAAATTGGGCCCAAAGTGTCAATATTTTGTGTGGCCACCATTATTTTCCAGCACTGCCTTAACTATGGAGTTCACCAGAGCTTCACAGGTTGCCACTGGAGTCCCCTTCCACTCCTTCATGGTGAGATCACCGAGCTAGTGGATGTTAGAGACCTTGCACTCTTCCACCTTCTGTGTGAGGATGCCCCACAGATGCTCAATAGGGCTTAGTTCTTTGAGTTCTGGAGACATGCTTGGTCAATCCATCACCTTTACCCTCAGCTTCTTTAGCAAGGCAGTGGTCATCTTGGAGGTGTGTTTGGGGTCGTTATCATGTTGGAATACTGCCCTGCGGCCCAGTCTCCAAAGGGAGGGGATCATGCCCTGCTTCAGTATGTCACAGTACATGTTGGTATTCATGGTTCCCTCAATGAACTGTAGCTCCCCAGTGCCAGCAGCACTCATGCAGCCCCAGACCATGACACTCCCACCACCATGCTTGACTGTAGGCAAGACACACTTGTCTTTGTACTCCTCACCTGGTTGCCGCCACACACGCTTTACATCATCTGAACCAAATAAGTTTATCTTGGTCTCATCAGACCACAGGACATGGTTCCAGTAATCCATGTTCTTAGTCTGCTTGTCTTAAGCAAACTGTTTGTGGGCTTTCTTGTGCATCATCTTTAGAAGAGGCTTCCTTCTGGGATGACAGCCATGCAGACCAATTTGATGCAGCGTGCGGTGTATGGTCTGACCTCCCATCCCTTCAACCTCTGCAGCAATGCTGGCAGCACTCATACGTCTATTTCCCAAAGACAAACTCTGGATATGACGTTGAGCAAGTGCACTCAACGTCTTTGGTCAACCACGGGGAGGCCTGTTATGAGTGGATCCTGTCCTCTTAATCTGCTGTATGGTCCTGGCCAACATGCTGCAGCTCAGTTTCAGGGTTTTCGCAATCTTCTTATAGCCTAGGTCATCTTTATGTAGAGTAACAATTCTTTTTTTCAGATCCTCAGAGAGTTCTTTGTCATGAGGTGCCATGTTGAACTTATAGTGACCAGTATGAGAGAGTGAGAGCGATAACACCAAATTTAACACACCTGCTCCCCATTTACACCTGAGACCTTATAACACTATGTGTCACATGACACCGGGGAGGGAAAATGGCTAATTGGGCCCAGTTTGGACATTTCCACTTAGGGGTGTACGTTTGCTGCCAGCGGTTTAGAGATTAATGGCTGTGTGTTGAGTTATTTTGAAGTGACAGCAAATTTACACTGTTATACAAGCTGTACACTCACTACTTTACATTGTAGCAAAGTGTAATTTCTTCAGTGTTGTCACATAAAAAGATATAATAAAATATTTACAAAAATGTGAGGGGTGTACTCACTTTTGTGAGATACTGTATCATATGGATGTCACACCACTTCTTCACTTTCCCAAATTTTTCCAAAACTGCGCTCATATTATATCCTCACTCCACTTTCCTCATGTCCCCTCCCGCACCTTTTTCATTGAGGTGAATAGCACAATTATCAGTTCCTCCCCTCATGACTAAAATCCAGATGTAATCGTGGACTCTGATTTCTGCTTTCGACCCGCATCAAATCACTGACCAAAAATTGTCATTTCAATCCCTGTAAAATTTCCGAAATTCATCCTTACTTAACAAATGACCCCAAAAAAGCCACCAAATTACTCCCCAATGTTATCTCTTACCTCGACTATTGCAACTTCCTACTTGTTGGCTGACTTTACACAGCTATTCCTCCCTACAGCCCTGTTCTCAGCAGAACACGGTGTGAGAAACCCTTGTTCTGTCCGTGTTTCCCACATTGCGTTCAAAACGCACTGCAGTTGTGATCTACAGCTGATGTCATTGTAAACTTAACAACACCCTAAACACAGGTCGTAATCGCAGAAGTACCATGCCACCTGGTTGCAGTGCGCTTCCAAAAGTAGTGCATGCACTATTTTTGGTGTGGTGCAGTGTGATTTGAGCCCATTCAAAATGAATAGGTTCAAAATACACTGCACTGAACCACATATGAATTGCACAGCCTATGAACCGCAGCTCGTTCCTGTGCAATTGTTGGTGTGAACCGCTCCTCAGCCTATAATTAATGTTGCTGACAGACTTATCTACCTTATCAACTGTTCAGTAGCCGACACCCCTCTCCGTTCTTCCAAAACCAACTGCTCTCTCATTGACTCCTTGTTCACTTTCCTCCAGGATTATTCCAGAATCTCTCTCTTCCTGATTTTCCTACCCTAATCTGTCTGGCTGTCTTTTACTCTGTCTGCCTTTAGGTGATCCCTGAAAACAAATCTCTTTGGGAAGCCTATCCTGCCTCCATCTAAAAACGATATGTTTACTTTCTCCTTTAGCTGATCTCTCACAGTTATTACCTTTTGCATCACTTGCCCCTCACTTTTAAATTATAAGCTTTCACAAGCACACAAAGACATTGCTGTGACGAGTCCATGTTTGTGCAGCTTTCATTAATCTGCACTATAAGCATGTTTTTTGCCATCCTGACCCTGCTTTGCATTATTTCTTCTAACTGTGCACCTGTTTAGTAAACTGCAAGTTACAGTTACTCTCTGTATGATCATCTGGATGATTGCCCATTCTGTTAAATGTATTTATATGATAGTTAGCCCAGATGACACAAACCTGTCTGACCGGCTGTGAGGCTGGATTCACATCTATGCATTATTAGTGCTTTCTGCATTTTGCAGATTTGCACTACAGAACATATTCCATAGGAAACCATGTTAGATGGACTGTAGTGCAAATCTGAAAAATGCAAAAAGCACTAAAACTGCATAGGTGTGAATCCAGCCTGAAAGAGGACAGGCAGGCAGGCAAAGGGCAGGGTAAGAGAGCATGCAAAGCAACATTGGCAAGAGCAGAAAAGGTCGTCAGGACTTGAAAGCCACTAAATGTTTGTAAATGTCAGCATTAAAAGAATCAGGGCAGTTGGGACTGAATTCTATTCACGAGTGTATGTGATAGGTACACACTGAGCACATGTGCACCCTATTGACTCTTTGGGGACACCTGAACAGCCACCAGCCCTGTAATTGTACTCAGAAAGGGACAATTCTGTGCATAGGCAAAATGTGCCATGTAATTATTACCATGCTGTGTTTCCAAGAAAAGAGTGAAATCCCCAAGGTCAGCCAAGAGTAATTATTTTCTGGAAATCTAGAACTCACATCTGGGAATTGAAGTAAAGAAAGTGAGCAGTGTATATTACTGCTACAAACTGCAGCTTGCATCTCACGCAGCGCCTGACCTGAAATAATACATGATAATATTCCCTAGCTGATCCTTAATTAAATTGTTATTTACTAAACTGTTTAAACCACTGGTAATCATTAACGGCTACTAACTAGAACATATGCTAATGAATGCCATTTAGTGAAATAAATTCCCTGGGAGATTTGTATCCTCAAATGAGATCAGATAAAGTGATTATGAAATATCAGTTGACTTCACTTTAAAATGGCAACAATGAACAAAGTAAAGGGCCACTAAGCCAAAAAGCAATAATACACAATTTCTGGTATCATAAAGCTTCAAGAATTAAATTGGAGCTCCACCCAAAAGGGGAAGCTCCACTTGTCTGCCTCCCCCCCACCCTTCTGCTGCCACATTTGCCACCTTTTGGGGGAGAGGGGGAGCAGGTACCTGGGTTTGACAGGTACCTGCTCCCACTTATGGCCCCTCTCCTCCTTCCCCCACAGCCGGCCCATTCACGAAGCTGCAAGGCTTCGGTGCCGGTTTCCTTTAGGCTCGATGGCCGCACCAGCACCTGATAGCCGATTCAAGAATCGGCTCGGTGAGGACACCGCTGGATTCCTGGACAGGTAAGTGCCCTAATATTAAAAGTCAGCAGCTACAGTATTTGTAGCTGCTGACCTTTATTTTTTTCTGAAGGCCCCTCTCCTCCTTCCCCCACAGCCAGCCCATTCACAAAGCTGCAAGGCTTTGGTGCCGGTTTCCTTTAGGCTCGATGGCCGCACCAGCACCTGATAGCCTATTCAAGAATCAGCCTGGGTGAGGACAACGCTGGATTCCTGGACAGGTAAGTGCCCTAATATTAAAAATCAGCAGCTATAGTATTTTTAGCTGCTGACCTTTATTTTTTTCTGAAGGAACCTGGAGCTCCTCTTTAAACTTGTGCTTTACTAAGCTGTCACCTTAAATCTCCGGCAGATATACATTACAAAGATACAGACATGGGTCAGTAAAATGCTGAGGTGTGCTTAGTGTCCTGGTGGCCATCCTGCAGCTCAATGGCCACATGGTGGCCTTTTGGCATTTATTCTGCAGCCCTTGGGCTCCATAAATCTGGAGTGGGAGCAGGAGCATCAATTTATAAAGGGGTAACAGCGGGATCTTTACCAACCTGATGTTATATGTGCCTGCTCCCCACTGCTTTTGCAGCATGTCTCCAATTTCCAACCAAACCTAACACAGTAACTGACCACTAACCTCTAACAGTCCTTTTTAGAAATACATAAACTGAACATTATATGTGTGTCCTTTTAGTGATATCAGTGACCCCTTATATCTAATACGTTGACAACCACTACCTGAGGTATCACTCATTGCAGTGCCATTTATTGCAGTGCAGTTCACACACATATGAATGTAAACACGCATCAGGGGTGCCTATATGTAAAAACGTTTGCCATTATTTTATGTGTCATTATTCATTGTTAAATCTAAACTTATGTCCTGTAGGGGCTTTTAAAGTGTCACCTATGGAAAATTTAGGGTATCACTGTTTGTCACCATTTCATGGGTGCACTAATTTTAAGACTTGGCATGTTAAGTACAGTGCCTTGCAAAAGTATTCACCCCCCTTGGTATTTTTCATATTTTGTTGCCTCACAACCTGGAATTAACATGGATTGTTTGATGATTTGCATCATTTAATTTACAGAACATGCCCACAACTTTGAATATTTTTTTTTTGTATTGCAAACAACAAATAGGACAAAATAACAGAAAACGTCAATGTGCATAACTATTCACCCCCCTAAAGTAAATACTTTGTAGAGCCACCTTTTGCGGCTATCACAGCTCCAAGTCACTTTGGATAAGTCTCTATGAGCTTACCACATCTTGCCAATGGGATTTTTGCCCATTCCTCCTTGCAAAACTGCTCCAGCTCCTTCAAGTTGGATGGTTTGCGCTTGTGAACAGCAATCTTTAAGTCTGACCAAAGATTTTCTATTGGATTGAGGTCTGGGCTTTGACTAGGCCATTCCAACACATTTACATGTTTCCCCTTAAACAACTCAAGTGTTGCTTCAGCAGTGTTTGGGGTCATTATCCTGCTGGAAGGTGAACCTCCGTCCTAGCCTCAAATCACACACAGAGTGGTACAGGTTTTGCTCAAGAATATCCCTATATTTAGCACCATCCATCTTTTCCTCAACTCTGACCAGTTTCCCAGTCCCGGCTGCTGAAAAATATCCCCACAGCATGATGCTGCCACCACCATGTTTCACTGTGGGGATGGTGTTCTTTGGGTGATGTGATGTGTTGGGTTTATGCCAGACATAGCATTTTCTTTGGCCAAAAAGTTCAATTTTAGTCTCGTCAGACCAGAGCACCTTCCTCCATACATTTTGGGAGTCTCCCACATGCCTTTTCGCAAACTCAAAACATGCCATTTTGTTTTTTGCCTAAAGTAATGGCTTTCTTCTGGCCACTCTGCCATAAAACCCAACTCTATGGAGCGTATAGCTTATTGTCGACCTATGTACAGATACTCCAGTCTCTGCTGTGGAACTCTGCAGCTCCTCCAGGGTTACCTTAGGTCTCTGTACTGCCTCTCTGATTAATGCCCTCCTTGCCTGGTCTGTGAGTTTTGGTGTGCGACCGTCTCTTGGCAGGTTTGCTGTTGTGCCATGTTCTTTCAATTTGGTTATGATAGATTTGATGGTGCTCCTAGGGATCTTTAAATATTTGGATATTTTTTTATAACCTAACCTTGACTTCTCAACAACATTGTCCCTTACTTGTTTGGAGAGTTCCTTGGTCTTCATGGCAGTGTTTGGTTAGTGGTGCCTCTTGCTTAGGTGTTGTAACCTCTGGGGCCTTTCAAAAAGGTGTGTATATGTAATGACAGATTATGTGACACTTAGATTGCACACAGGTGGACATCATTTCACTAATTATGTGACTTCTGAAGGTAATTGGTTGTACCGGAGCTTTTTATGGGCTTCATAACAAAGGGGGAGAATACATACGCACATGCCAATTATCAGTTTTTTATTTCTGAAAAATAGTTTTATGTATATATATTTTTTTGTTTTATGTGTATATTTTTTTTACTTCACCAACTTAGACTATTGTGTTCTGATCCATCACATATACTTCAGATTAAAAAAACATTGAACTAAAGGCTGTAATGTAACAAAATAGGTAAAAAGCCAAGGGGGGTGAATACTTTTGCAAGGCACTGTATCTGTTTACTCAATGCGACCTCATCTTTTATATCTTACCACAAAATGAATCAATATATTCTGTTTTTGTGCCCTAAAATTACCTTTAGTGTATTTTTTACTGAACGTTTGCATTTGCTAAACCATTGCACTAATATCATGTGAAATAAAACATTTGAGTTACCACCATTTTTTCTCCTAGGTCTCTCTTTTCAGAAAATGTATAATGTTTTGGGGGTTTTAAGTAATCTATGGGCTTAAAATTATTTTTTAAACCTGCGTTTCAAGGGGCACACTTGTATGATGTGCTACAGCAAAAGTGACATAAAAAAAACACATTGCTGCAGCTCCTTCCCCACCAGCTTCTGTGTGTAAACAATGCAGCTGGGGAATCCTGTGTACCATCACATACTGTATGTAAATCAGCTTTTGTAACTCTCATCTAAAGCCCACTGCACCCTTAAAAATAACCATAATGTCACATGCCCCACTGACTCCAATGATTTTGCCAAATGGCAAACGTTTAGCAAAATGACACAATGTTCAACTACTGTATACAGGACAACCATCAGAAATTTTTGGGCCCCTTACACAGCTTTAGGCCTGGGCCCTTCTCGAGCCTGACCACCAACATTCCCCAGGGCTTGCCCACGGGCCATTATACCAAATTCGCACACCGGCCACCCCAACTGTACGCACTCAGCCCCCCTCAATCCTGTATATATGTCAGCCTTCCTCACACCTGTATATATGTCAGCCCCCCACACCTGTATATATGTCAGCCCCCCCCCCACACACACCTGTATATATGCCAGCCACCCACACACATACCTGTATATATGTCAGCCCCCCCCCCACACACACCTGTATATATGCCAGCCACCCACACACATACCTGTATATATGTCAGCCCCCCCACACACCTGTATATATGCCAGCCACCCACACACACACCTGTATATATGTCAGCCCCCCTCACACCTGTATATATGTCAGCCCCCCACACACCTGTATATATGCTACCCCCCCACACACACCTGTATATATGTCAGCCCCCTCACACCTGTATATATGTCAGCCCCCCACACACACCTGTATATATGTCAGCCCAGACCCCCCACACACACACCTGTATATATGCTAGCCCCCCACACACACCTGTATACATGTTAGCCCCCCTCACATCTGTATATATGTCAGCCCCCCGACACCTGTATATATGTCAGTCCCCCCACACACCACTGTATATATGTCAGCCCCCCCCCCCACACACACACACACCTGTATATATGTTAGCCCCCCTCACATCTGTATATATGTCAGCCCCCCGACACCTGTATATATGTCAGTCTTGGCAGAGAGGCGGTTCAGTGTTAGAAAAGCAAATGTTCATTCGCTGTTCTAACACACCTTGGTGAACTGCGAGCACAATGCTCTGCGCTCGCAGTTCACCTTTTTTTTAAGCCTATTAGAGCCTATGGCTCTAATCAGGTGCTTTAAAAATACACACCCGCTGCTGTAATTTAGGCGCCCGGAACCCGAAAAGGGGCTGGATGCCTGAATAGGGTGTGGCTACAGTGGCCATGGACAGATTCATGCAATGCAATGCATGAATTTATCCATGATACATATAGGAGGGTGGCAGGAGAGAGGGGGTGGCACCCAGGTGCCCTTAATGGGTGCACTGACACTGCCTGTAGATATGCCAGCCCCCCACGCACACCCGTATATATATATATATATATATATATATATATATATATATATATATATATATATATATATGTCAGCCCCACACATACACAGATCTGTAAACACACAAGGCTCTGCCCCCCCCCCCATACACATACAGCCCCCCTCCCTTTCCTTCACAGCCCATATTTGTAAAGAATTCCTTCCTACCTGGTCCCAGCTCGTTTTCACAAAGCTGACATGTCGATGGCACAGAAAAGCCCAGTACACGAGGGGTGGACTTGCACATAGTAGCCAGAGGTGGCAGTAAAGAGCTTGATGTCTAAGCTCAATGCTACAGAGAGCATACGCTGTGAGATCGTTTCTGTAATGCACAGCATGGCTCCCTTTCCCGGCCTGCCTTCTTCTGGCCCGGGCGGGCCCCTTGGGCCCCGGGGCCCCTTACAGTTGTAACAGCTGTACCTCCCTGATGGCGGCCCTGACTGTATATGGCAGCAAAGTGAAAACTCATCCATAGTCCTCATTTGCACAACAAAAGCTTTTTATAACTCTTTTAATTAGTTTTGGAAAGTACATACCAAAATGCAAAAAACGACACTCCTATTGCAAGTGTAGCTCTTACTCCCAAAGGAGCTGCTGGAAATTTGCCCAGGTTTTTCCCCAGTGGATTGCCCCACAGCCAGGCACACGATCTCAGCCACATTTTTCCTCAATAACCAATCTTAGGCTCGGTTCACACATGGGCGGCACGACTTGCAGGTCGCCTCAGCGAGGCGACCTGCAAACGACTGCCGGGGCGACTTGCGAGACGACTTCTGCATAGAAGTCTATGCAAGTCGCCCCAAGTCGCCCCCAAAGTAATACAGGAACCTTTTTCTAAGTCGGAGCGACTTGCGTCGCTCCAATTAGAACGGTTCCATAGCACAGAACGGGAGGCGACTTGTCAGGCGACTAGGTCGCCTGACAAGTCGCCCCAGTGTGAACCGAGCCTAAGGGTGTTGTTTTTGTTGTTTTTATTTTTGGAAAACTTGGATAGGGATGAGGGAATTGAGTGGGATACTCCAAAAACATAAATATGTACAGGTTGAGGACAATCAGTGCACTCCTTTCGGTAAAGGTGAAGCAGAAGTGCTTGCATATAGCAAATTGTGGACTTGGCTTTGCAGTGAAAACAGTTAAAAGTAGAGCTGAAGTAAAAGTCCTTGCATATAGCAAACTGTGGACTTGGCTTCCAGAAGAAGCAGACTTCTTTCTTTAGAGCACTAAGAGCAGAGTCTCTTCACAAGGAATCAGATAGACTAAGCTCTTCATGACACCAGCTGGTATCCCCCTTGAACAAACACACAGCTGACTCTCTAGCACAAGAGGGGTGGCAGCAACCCAAAAGTCTCTAAGATCTTTCATAGCAGTCTGTACTCACAAAATGTCCAGGGACAGTTAGTTGCCTCCTTTCAACTTCCAAACAACACCTTTCTTCAGTGATACTAGACTAGATATTCAGCAGACAGCCCTCCTTAGCATCAGCATACAGGCCCTCAGGTTACCCATATAAGGCCTCACGAACAACAAGCACATGGCAGCAGCTCTCCGGGCTGGACTGATCCTCCATAAGAAAAGCTCAGTCTCCCCGAGTATTTATGCAGTTTCCCAGCAGCCTTCAGTGTCCTGCTCCCTGAGATTGGCCAGGGCTACATAAATATTCATACTGCCATCTGCTTAGCTCCACACCTATGTTCCAGAGAATTTTCACAGCTCTCTGGAAAGCAGAGGGAGCATTTCAGACTGGCAGCAGCTGAGACACTGAAATGACCTAATTAATCAGCTGCACTGATTACAGTGAGCATAACTAAATTTACCTAACACAAAAATTTCAGCCACACTGGTTACCAAGGGGCAAGCTAAATTTACCTAACAAAAACACACCCATCTCCACTGAACACAGTGAGCCAGTACTAAATCTAACTAATCCTATCACTTTTCTAGGAGGGTGCTACACAAAGGATGTCTTTATTTTGACTCAAGCTCTGAGTAAAATTTTGGGAAAACGGCGAGACACAAGCATGATTTGACATTTGAAAGGCTATGGGATTGTACACCCCATTAACACCCATCATTGCCCTGCACCAGGGGCTGACTGGTAACTTTTGGCCCAGGGGGCAAGTACAACTCAGAGGCCCATGGTGCAGCAACTCGGCCCCCCTCCCATTCTCCCACTTTCCTTCCTCCTCCCAACCCCCATCCCAGGCTGAAGCTCCGCTACAGGTAATCTCTGCTTACCTGTCGGGTCGGGCTGAACAGCACCTTCTGCACCGACTCTGGGTTCCTGAACTGCCCATGGGGGGGGGCAGCCGAGGGCTGCAGCGGGAAGATGAGGTAGCCTCTGCTCTGATACGGTGTATGCATCCATGCTTGGGGGAGGCGGACTGCGCTTTGTCCTTATCCCGTAGCTGGTAGAACACTGGCAAGGACTCTTTATTCCTCTTGACCAGGAAGCCTTTAGGCATGTCTGCAAGGCCGGTGCAAGGATTTTTGTCTACTCAGGTAAAGGTCCATTTTACTGCCCCCCCATCCACAAAGCAACCCCCACCACCACAATATGGCATACACTTTATTTGCACTCCAGTGTGTGAGGGAGTGGGGTTATGCATTCCATGCTTCCCCTCACTGGCTACAGGCAGTTGGCAGGTGAGGCAAACTAAAACTTCAATGCTGTGTGCGGTAGGAGAGAAGGCATAGCATTAAGCCGAGTACACATGGAACAGTCAACCCAGCTGGCTGAATGAAAGAAAACTTACAGATTGCCATACTAACACATCTGATGTTAGTACAGCGATCTCCCTGCAGAGCTATTGTGTTCTGACAGGGGGGTGGCCCCTCCGCCATGACACACATCAGTGCTGTGAGCACTGATTGGATGCTGTTTTTCCAGCATGCTCTTGAGACTGGCTTCTGTGGGACAGGGAGCTGTACACATGGGCCAAAAGTCAGAAGGTTCCTGCTGAGACAATTTTTGGCCTATGTGTACCCAGCTTAAGGGGATGAAAGACAAGTATATAAAAAATTTGAATTCCCAGCAAGTGGCTGGGGATTCAGATTTTACCAACCCCATGGCCCTTTCACACTAGGAATGGAACGTGATTCACATGCAGTTCTGTGCTGTGCGAATTCATTGCACCGCACCAAAAGTAGTGCATGCACTACTTTTTGAAATGCGTGGTAATCCGCAGGGTACTATTGAAATCCAGTGGCGGCTGGTGGTTTCTTCTTTTGGGGGGGCAAAAAGCCAACCCCCCGGTCGGTCAGCGGCGGCGGCAACCCCCCCAGGAGTACAGCCGGCACATCTAGGAAGCGGGCCGCATGTCCGGAGGCTTTCTTCCTCCTCCTACGATGTGGATCATGGCGCCTTCCTCTGTGCATCCCCTTCCTCCTCCTCCTCGTAGGCATCCAACAGGATTGCCTGACCTTTCAGCCAATTGGGAAACTGGTATCAGACCTGCGCTTCCTGAATGGCGGGGAGGCAATTTAGTGTTAGAAAAGCGAATATTCATTTGCTTTTCTAACACACCTGGGTGGGCTCTGAGCGCAATGCTCTGCGCTCCGAGTCCACCCTATTTTGAAGCCAATTAGACTATGGCTCTATTCAGGTGCTTCAAAAAAACACCCCTACCGCTGTAATTCATGCGCCCAGTGTCCTGAAAGGGGCCAGACACATGATAAGGGGGTGGCCGTGGCAGCCGTGGATAGAATCACGCTATGCATGAATCTATCCATTAATCATATAGGGGGTGGCAAGGATAGAGGGGGAGGTGCCCGTGCACCCTTAATGGACAGGCCGCCCCTGATGAAATCCTTTGCAGGCAAACGACACTGCTTTTGCAACTGCATTTGGGGTGTCATTAACTTGCACTGACACTCGCAGCAGATTACAAGGGCAGTGTATCTGGAATGCAGTGCTGGAAGTCAGATGGGAAGGTAGCTTGCCCACACCACATTCCTGTGTGAATGACCCTAAAACTATGAACCAGTCCAACTCTCTCAGGGCCGGTACACATTGGAACACGGTGCTTGAAACCCCAGTTCCCTGCACATTTCCCGCATTGCCCTTTCGATCTGCAGCAGGTGTCAATGCAAACTTCAGGACACCCCTTATGCAAGTTGCAATGGCAGTGCATTTGCCCGCATTGGATTGCATGTTCACTTTTACAAGGAAAATAATAAATGCACATTTTTTTGCAGGTATAAAAAAATATCCATTTATTATTTTTTGGTTAGGGACCTGTAAAGCATTGCACCCACAAGCAACAGATTGTGGGTGTAATGCCACAGTCCTGCAGATTATTTGTGTATCTGTCTGTCCGTATCTCCAATACAGGCAGGCAGTGATCAACAGATCTAGTAGTTCATTAGGAACTTTGCGGCTGCCGGGACTTTTCCCATTCACAGAATACTGTGAATGAATAATGCAGCCGGGTGGGTGCATTTTTTGTTTTGTAGGTGCCAGCTAGCAGGGGGAGAAGATCCCCCGCAAGCTGTCAAAATGGGGACTTGGGGGATGTGTGGGCTGGTGCATTTGTAACATGTTACACCCTGAATATAGGTGTAACATGTAACATGTTACAAAACGTATCCTTTAAAAGCACCACAGATGTACAAACAGGGGATAAGAAGGGAGGGAGGCACCCAGGTCATGGGAGATTCTTTGGATATCATATATATGGGGTTTCAGGATTAGTGTGCTATTAATGACTTGGAGGAATTAATGAGAGTGTCTGATTTAGGCATGGAGGATTGTGTACAATCACCTGTGAGGGCCCCCTTCAATCTGCGATCAGAATTCTATCCAGTTAATTCTAGTGGGAAGGTCTTGAATCAATGTAAAGAAATGGTTGAAAAGAAGTTGACCAGATTAGCACTAGGGATGAGCCGAACACCCCCGGTTCGGTTCGCACCAGAACCTGCGAACGGACCGAAAATTTGCGCAAACTTTAGAACCCCATTGAAGTCTATGGGACTCAAACATTCGAAATCAGAAGTGCTAATTTTAAAGGCTAATTTGCATGGTATTGTCCTAAAAAGGGTTTGAGGACCCGGGTCCTGCCCCAGGGGACATGTATCAATGCAAAAAAAAGTTTTAAAAACGTCTGTTTTTTCGGGAGCAGTGATTTTAATGATGCTTAAAGTGAAAAAAAAAGTGAAATATTCCTTTAAATATCGTACCTGGGTGGTGTCTATATTATGCCTGTAAAGTGGCGCATGTTTCCCGTGCTTAGAACAGTCCCTGCACAAAATGACATTTTTAAAGGAATAGAAGTCATTTAAAACTGCTTGCGGCTTTAATGTAATGTCGGGTTCCAGCAATATGGATGAAAATCAGTGAGACAAACGGCATGGGTACCCCCCCCCGTCCATTACCAGGCCCTTTGGGTCTTGTATGGATATTAAGGGGAACCCCGCACCCAAATTAAAAAAAAGGAAAGGCGTGGGCCCCAGGCCCTATATACTCTGAACAGCAGGATACAGGCAGTGCAATCAAGACAGGGACTGTAGGTTTGTTGTTAAGTAGAATCTGTTTGTAATTTTGAACTGGTACATTTTTAAAGTGTAGCTCCAGCCAAAAAATCTATTTTAAGCTTTTTGGAAAACGTAGGGAAGGGTTATCACCCCTGTGACATTTGTTTTGCTGTCTGTGCACCTCTTCAGAAGATTTCACCTCACTTTCTGTCCCAATGACAAATGTTTTTTTGACAATTTGGGGTTTTTAGTGAAACAAGGATTGTTGATAAAGCATCAGTGGAGAGGAGACACGTTTTTCCCCATATTAACTCTTACAGGAGAGAATTTCCCTTCCTATGGGGTAGATTTCATCTCACTTTCTTTTGTCTCCTTCCGTTTGTAAGTAGGAGTCATTTGTAAGTTGGATGTTTTAAAGTAGGGGCCTGCCCTATATACTCTGCAGAAATTGGGGCCTTAAGTGTTGGTGTTGCCACAATACTGTAAGCCCTCACCGTTACTCTTGGTGAGCGCAGGAATGGGCCCTGCTGTGAAATATTCGATCAAGAATTGTAATTACATGCCCCTGTTGAACAGGGTCAGAAAAACTGGGCCTTTGGTGGTGGTGGTGGTGGTGTTGGTGCCACAACACTGAAAGTCCTCACAGTTACTCTTGGTGGGCGCAGAAACGGGCCCTGCTGTGAAATATTAGATCAAGAATTGTAATTACATGCACCTGTTGAACAGGGGCAGAAAAATGGGGCCTTTGGTGGTGGTGGTGCTGGTGCCACAACACTGAAAGTCCTCACAGTTACTCTTGGTGGGTGCTGGAACGGGCCCTGCTGTGAAATATTAGATCAAGAATTGTAATTACATGTACCTGTTGAACAGGGGCAGAAAAATTGGCCTTTGGTGGTGGTGGTGTTGTTGGTGCCACAACACTGTAAGTCCTCATAGTTACTCTTGGTGGGCGCAGAAATGGGCCCTGCTGTGAAATATTAGATCAAGAATTAAACAGGGGCTGAAAAATTGGACCTTAGGCACTGGTGCTGGTGTCACAACACTGCAACCCCTCACAGATACTCTAGTTAGAGCGCAGGAACAAGCCCTTCTGCAAAGTATTGCATCAAAAATTGTAATTACACACCCCTGTTAAACAGGGCCTGAAAAATTGGACCTTAAGCACTGGTGCTGGTGCCACAACACTGCAACCCCTCACAAATACTCTAGTTGAGCGCAGCAACTAACCCTCCTTGCAAAATATTGCATCAAAAATTGTAATTACACGCCCCTGTTAAACAGGGGCTGAAAAATTGGGCCTAAGCCACTGGTGGCGGCGCCCAGAACCAAAAATATTCTTACAAGCTATCAGCATGATCATTGAGGAGGAAAAGGATAGTCACTCAGCATAACAGGATAGTCACTCAGCATCAGCATAGGCAGTCTTGAAGGGATCTGACATTTAAAAAAAAAATATTCGGTTACATCAGCATCAGGTGCTTGGTAGCTGGTGGTGATCCAAGACTGATTCATTTTTATGAAGGTCAGTCGATCGACCGAGTCGGTGGACAGGCGCAACCTGTGATCAGTTACAAAGCCTCCAGCAGCACTGAATGTGCGTTCCGAAAGAATGCTGGATGCAGGACAGGCCAGTTGCTGGATGGTTGCTGGAACCGATCATACCTTGGGGCTGCAGACTAAAAAATTGTCTGAACGCATCGGCCAGACGGCCACCTTCTCCACCGCTCCTTCTTTGACTGACCGAAGACACAGCAACACGTTGTCCAGGAACAGGAGTTAGTAACCTCCCAGTTGTTGGGAACGCGTTGCACAGACCTTTCTGCAAGGCCTCCCAAAGATGTTTCATCCTCTGCTCCCTCTGCGATGGCAAGATAAGGTCTGCAGCCTTACCCTTGTAACGTGGATCAAGGATGGTTGCCAGCCAGTAACGATCCCTCTCCTTGATACCACAAATACGAGAATCCTTCCGCAGGCTTTGCAGGATCAGGGAGGCCATGCAGCGTAGGTTTGCTGAGGCATTCGGACCGGAGTCCTCTGGGTCACTAAGGACGTCATGATCCGCAGCCACCTCCTCCCAGCCACGTACAAGTCCATGGGTTTCTTGAGACTGTAAATGATCCCTCCTCCTCTTCCTGTGTGATCGGCGGGCACACAGGAACACTGTCTGGATAAAAGGGGCCTAGAGAGCTAAGGAAGTCCTCCTCTTCCTGCCTCTGTTCTGCCTCAAGTGCCCTGTCCATTATTCCACTCAGCGTGTGCTCCAACAGGTGGACAAGGGGGACAGTGTCACTGATGCATGCACTGTCACTGCTCACCATCCTCGTGGCCTCCTCAAATGGTGACAGGACAGTGCATGCATCCCTGATCATGGCCCACTGGTGTGGGGAAAAAAAACAAGCTCCCCTGACCCTGTCCTAGTGCCAGAGTCGCACAGGTACTCATTGATGGCCCTCTGCTGCATGTGCAGCTGCTGCAGCATGGCCAACGTTGAGTTCCACCTGGTGGGCATGTCACAGATTAGGTGGTTCTTGGGCAGGTTAAATTCCTTTTGGAGGTCAACCGGCCGAGCACTGGCATTATATGACCGGCGGAAATGCACACAGACTTTCCTGGCCTGCCTCAGGACTTCCTGTAAGCCTGGGTATCTGCCCAAGAACCGCTGCACCACCAAGTTAAGGACGTGAGCCAAACAGGGCACATAGGTCAGTTGTCCCTGTCGGAGGGCGGAGAGGAGCTTGGTGCCATTGTCGCAAACCACCATTCCTGGTTGAAGCTGGCGTGGCGTCAACCACCTCTGAGCCTGCCCCTGCAGAGCTGACAGAATCTCTGCCCCAGTGTGGCTCCTGTCCCCCAAGCACAGCAGCTCAAGCACCGCATGGCATCTTTTGGCCTGCGTATGTGCGTAGCCCCTTGAACGCCTACGTAGCACCGCTGGTTCCGAGGACAACGCACAGGAAGAGGCCATGGAGGAAGAAGAAGAGGAGGGGGTGGAGGAGAGAGGTGTGTCAGAATCACCAGTAGTAGCATTTTGGAGGCGTGGTGGTGGAACAACCTCCAACACGACTGCACCTTGTCCTGCATCCTTCCCATCTGCCAGAAGAGTCACCCAATGCACCGTGAAAGATAGGTAACGTCCCTGTCCATGCCTGCTGGACCATGAGTCAGCGGTAATATGCATATTACCACTGACCACCCTGTCCAGTGAGGCCAAGATATTGCCTTCCACATGCCGGCAGAGAGCTGGAATCGCCTTCCATGAGAAAAAGTGGCATTTGGGAACCTGCCACTGAGGAACCGCACATTCCACAAACTCACGGAAGGGGGCAGAGTCTACCAACTGAAAAGGCAGCAGTTGAAGTGCTAGCAATTTAGCCAAGCTAGCATTCAACCGCTGGGCATGTGGATGGCTGGCAGCGAGCTTCTTTCGGCGGTGCAGCAACTGGGGCAGGGAAATTTGCCTGGTACAATCTTATGTCGGGGTACCGATAGCAGATTGCCCTCAAGTACTTGGCTGTGACACACCTAATTCTACACCTTAATTCCTCTCAGTGCAGGTCTCAGAGAGGACTGAATGTATAGTGGGGTTGGAGATCCCAGCTGATGAGGAGCAAGGAGAGGTCCTCTTTGTTCTTTGGTGTGGGTCTTTTAGGTACGCTTGCCAACGAACTGCATGGCAGGTCAACATATGTCTGGTCAAGCATGTGGTGCCCAAGTGGGTGATGTTTTGGCCACGCGAGATACGCTTGAGACATATGTTGCAAATAGCAGCGGTGGGATCTGATGCACTCGTCTCAAAAAAGGCCCACACCAAAGAACTTTTGGAATAACGCGCAGAGACAGCAGCGCCCTGCACATGCGGAGCTCTGCGGTGTGATGCAGTTGGTGTTCTGCCCTTAAGCTGGCCCTTGGAGGGCATCCTGCATCATTGGTGATGTGCCTCCTCCTCCTCCTCTCTCCTATCAGGGACCCACATGGAGTCAGTGACCTCATCATCCCCTCCCTCCTCATCACTGGAGCAAAGCTGGCAGTATGCTGCAGCTGGGGGAACATGACTGCCAGATTTCTGTCCTTCTTGGGCACCCCCTCTGTCTGGGCTCACGTTACTGCCTTCCTCTAGCTGAGTACCATCATCGGAGCGTTCAAAACGCTGGGCATCCTCCTGGAGCATGTACCCAACACTGTGGTCAAACAGTTCGGGGGACTCCTCAGGAGGACATGGTGGGGTTAGGGAAGGAGTGACTGATGCCATTGAGCCGAGGGAAGAGGCCACGTTGGCAGCTGCTTTGCCAGACAAAGTACCCTGAGCCTGGGTGAGGGAGGATGAGGAGGATGAGGACGGCTTGGTCCTCCACTCTATCAAGTCTTCCACATGTTGCGGCTCAACACGGCCAGCTGAAAAAAAAAGTACAAGCGTGTCCCACGGCCACGTGCTGATGAGGATGCACCGTGTCCACGACCAGCACTGTTGCCTCTAGACACAGAGCCTGCTTGCCCTCTTTTATTGGCTTGTGACTGTCTGCCTCTCCTTGTTGGTCTTCCAGACATACTAACGCCTGCACTGCAGTGAGATGTAGCTGCATGAAACTGGGATGTATATATATACTGATTATACAGCAGCTAGCAGAATGCCTGCCTGTGGTTTTAATAGGATCAGAGGAAGCACATCAGCACTTGTCTTCAGGTAGCTATAGGTGCAACTGTGCAGGGTACACAGTACACTAACTGTAAATACTTCAAGCAGCCTGCCTGTGGTATTAATAGGATCAGAAGAAGAACACAGGCACTTGTCTTCAGGTAGCTATACTATAGGTGCAACTGTGCAGGGTACACAGTACACTAACTGTAAATGCTTCAAGAGTCTGCCTGTGCTATTAATAGGATCAGAAGAAGAACACAAGCACTTGTCTTCAGGTAGCTATACTGTAGGTGCAACTGTGCAGGGTACACAGTACACTAACTGTAAATACTTCAAGAGCCTGCCTGTGCTATTAATAGGATCAGAAGAAGCACACAAGCACTTGTCTTCAGGTAGCTATACTGTAAGTGCAACTGTGCAGGGTACACAGTACACTAACTGTAAATACTTCAAGAGTCTGCCTGTGCTATTAATAGGATCAGAAGAAGCACACAAGCACTTGTCTTCAGGTAGCTATAGGGGCAACTGTGCAGGATACACAGTACACTAACTGTAAATACTTCAAGAGCCTGCCTGTGCTATTAACCACTTGCCGACCGCCTCACGCCGATGTATGTCGGCAGAATGGCACGGGCAGGCAGAATCACGTACCTGTATGTGATCTGCCTCCCGCGGGCGGGGGGTCCAATCGGACCCCCCCCCTCCGGTGCCCGAGGCGGTCGGCTTGTGTCTGGGAGCGATGGGAGGCGAAGGGGAGACCATCCATTCGTGGCCCCCCTCGCGATCGCTCCCAGCCAATCACGTTCTTCCTCTGCTGCTGTATGCTAAACAGCAGCAAAGGAAATGATGTCATCTCTCCTCAGCTTGGTATTTTCCATTCCGGCGCAGAGGAGAGAAGACTTCACTGTGAGTGCACAACACAACACACACACAGTAGAACATGCCAGGCACACATTACACCCCCAACCCCCCCCGATCACCCCTCAATCACCCCTCCCCCCTGTCACACTGACACCAAGCAGTTTTTTTTTTTTCTGATTACTGTATGGTGTCAGTTTGTGACAGTTAGTGTGGTAGGGCAGTTAGTATTAGCCCCCTTTAGGTCTAGGGTACCCCCCTAACCCCCCCTAATAAAGTTTTAACCCCTTGATCACCACCGTTGCCAGTGTCGCTAAGCAATCATTTTTCTGATCGCTGTATTAGTGTCACTGGTGACGCTAGTTAGGGAGGTAAATATTTAGGTTCGCCATCAGCGTTTTATAGCGTCAGGGACCCCCATATACTATCTAATAAATGTTTTAAATGTTTTAACCCCTTGATTGCCCCCTAGTTAACCCTTTCACCGTATAACCGTAACGGGTGACGCTGGTTAGTTCATTTATATTTTATAATGTCAGGGCACCCGCCGTTTATTACCTAATAAAGGTTTAGCCCCCTGATCGCCCGGCGGTGATATGCATTGCCCCAGGCAACGTCAGATTAGCGCCAGTACCGCTAACACCCACGCACGCAGCATACGCCTCCCTTAGTGGTATAGTATATGAACGGATCGATATCTGATCCGATCAGATCTATACTAGCGTCCCCAGCAGTTTAGGGTTCCCAAAAACGCAGTGTTAGCGGGACCAGCCCAGATACCTGCTAGCACCTGCGTTTTGCCCCTCCGCCCGGCCCAGCCCAGCCCACCCAAGTGCAGTATCGATCGATCACTGTCACTTACAAAACACTAAACGCATAACTGCAGCGTTCGCAGAGTCAGGCCTGATCCCTGCGATCGCTAACAGGTTTTTTTTGGTAGCGTTTTGGTAAAGTGGCAAGCACCAGCAGCCTAGTACACCCCGGTCTGAGTCAAACCAGCACTGCAGTAACACTTGGTGACGTGGCGAGTCCCATAAATGCAGTTCAAGCTGGCGAGGTGGCAAGCACAAGTAGTGTCCTGCTGCCACAAAGAAGACGAACACAGGCCCGTCGTGCCCATAGTGCCCTTCCTGCTGCATTCGCCAATCCTAATTGGGAACCCACCACTTCTGCAACACCCGTACTTCCCCCATTCACATCCCCAACCAAATGCAGTCGGCTGCATGAGAGGCATTATGTCCTCCTGAGTACCCCTACCCAACGAACCCCCCCCAAAAAAGATGTTGTGTCTGCAGCAAGCGCGGATGTAGGCGTGACACCCGCTATTATTGTCCCTCCTGTCCTGACAATCCTGGTCTTTGCATTGGTGAATGTTTTGAACGCTACCATTCACTAGTTGAGTATTAGCGTAGGGTACAGCATTGCACAGACTAGGCACACTTTCACAGGGTCTCCCAAGATGCCATCGCATTTTGAGAGACTCGAACCTGGAACCGGTTACAGTTATAAAAGTTAGTTACAAAAAAAAGTGTAAAAAAAAAAAAAACACAAAAAAATATATAAAATAAAAAAAAATAGTTGTCGTTTTATTGTTCTCTCTCTCTCTCTATTCTCTCTCTATTGTTCTGCTCTTTTTTACTGTATTCTATTCTGCAATGTTTTATTGTTATTATGTTTTATCATGTTTGCTTTTCAGGTATGCAGTTTTTTATACTTTACCGTTTACTGTGTTTTATTGTTAACCATTTTTTTGTCTTCAGGTACGCAATTCACGACTTTAAGTGGTTATACCAGAATGATGCCTGCAGGTTTAGGTATCATCTTGGTATCATTCTTTTTAGCCAGCGGTCGGCTTTCATGTAAAAGCAATCCTAGCGGCTAATTAGCCTTTAGACTGCTTTTACAAGCAGTGGGAGGGAATGCCCCCCCCCCACCGTCTTCTGTGTTTTTCTCTGGCTCTCCTGTCTCTACAGGGAACCTGAGAATGCAGTCGGTGATTCAGCCAGCTGACCATAGAGCTGATCAGAGACCAGAGTGGCTCCAAACATCTCTATGGCCTAAGAAACCGGAAGCTACGAGCATTTCATGACTTAGATTTCGCCGGATGTAAACAGCGCCATTGGGAATTTTTTTTTTTTTCATCACACCGATCTTGGTGTGGTCAGATGCTTTGAGGGCAGAGGAGAGATCTAGGATCTAATAGACCCCAATTTTTTCAAAAAAGAGTACCTGTCACTACCTATTGCTATCATAGGGGATATTTACATTCCCTGAGATAATAATAAAAATTATTTTTAAAAAAAAATGAAAGGAACAGTTTAAAAATAGGATAAAAAAGCAAAAAAATAATAAAGGAAAAAAAAAAAAAAAAAGCACCCCTGTCCCCCCCTGCTCTTGCACTAAGGCGAGCGCAAGCGTCGGTCTGACGTCAAATGTAAACAGCAATTGCACCATGCATGTGAGGTATCACCACAAAGGTCAGATCGAAGGCAGTAATTTTAGCAGTAGACCTCCTCTGTAAATCTAAAGTGGTAACCTGTAAAGGCTTTTAAAGGCTTTTAAAAATGTATTTATTTTGTTGCCACTGCACGTTTGTGCGCAATTTTAAAGCATGTCATGTTTGGTATCCATGTACTCAGCCTAAGATCGTCTTTTTTATTTCATCAAACATTTGGGCAATATAGTGTGTTTTAGTGCATTAAAATTTAAAAAAGTGTGTTTTTTCCCCAAAAAAATGCATTTGAAAAATCGCTGTGCAAATACTGTGTGAAAAAAAAAGTGAAACACCCACCATTTTAATCTGTAGGGCATTTGCTTTAAAAAAAATATATAATGTTTGGGGGTTCAAAGTAATTTTCTTCCAACAAAAAATTTTTTTTTTCATGTAAACAAAAAGTGTCAGAAAGGGCTTTGTCTTCAAGTGGTTAGAAGAGTGGGTGATGTGTGACATAAGCTTCTAAATGTTGTGCATAAAATGCCAGGACAGTTCAAACCCCCCCAAATGACCCCATTTTGGAAAGTAAACACCCCAAGCTATTTGATGAGAGGCATGTCGAGTCCATGGAATATTTTATATTGTGACACAAGTTGCGGGAAAAAGACAATTTTTTTTTTTTTTTGCACAAAGTTGTCACTAAATGATATATTGCTCAAACATGCCATGGGAATATGTGAAATTACACCCCAAAATACATTCTGTTGCTTCTCCTGAGTACGGGGATACCACATGTGTGAGACTTTTTGGGAGCCTAGCCGCGCACGGGACCCCAAAAACCAAGCACCGCCTTCAGGCTTTCTAAGGGCGTAAATTTTTGATTTCACTCTTCACTGCCTATCACAGTTTCAGAGGCCATGGAATACCCAGGTGGCACAAAACCCCCAAAATGACCCTATTTTGGAAAGTAGACACCCCAAGCTATTTGCTGAGAGGTATAGTGAGTATTTTGCAGACCTCACTTTTTGTCACAAAGTTTTGAAAATTGAAAGAAAAAAATTTTTTTCTTGTCTTTCTTCATTTTCAAAAACAAATGAGAGCTGCAAAATACTCACCATGCCTCTCTGTCGCCACAACGCCATAACGCAGGCAGCCTTATATAGTGTGGGGCGTGTACTAAACCCCCTGAGCCATAATTGGACAAAGCCACCCTGGCTTTCGCCAGTTACGGCTCTCTGTACACATGGCGCTGTGATTGGCCAAGCATTATGAATGCTTGGCCAATCATCAGCCAGCAATGCACTGCGATGCCGCAGTGAATTATGGGCTGTGAGGCGCCACTCAAATTTGGAGCGAACGGCCCATATCGTTCGCAATTCGACGAACGGTCAAACAGGCGATGTTCGAGTCGAACATGGGTTCGACTCGAACTCGAAGCTCATGCTTAATTAGCACAATGTTCAGTTAATAAAGGGTCTATTATGAAGGATAATCTTATGAGAGATGAACGTGAAGATTTAAGGGTACTTAATATGGATTCCTCCATAGTCATCAAGAATTCTGACAAAGGTGGCCTTGTAGTCATTCAGGATTCTAATACATACAAAGAGCCAGTGGTGCATTTAGGTTTTGAACTGCCCTAGGCCTGACTAAACTTGTGCACCCTCTAAATATGACCCACCCCTTCCTGTAAAGGCCACACCCCTGCCTGTTTAAGACCCGCCCTGTCATCTGTAAACCACACTCCTTCCTTTTTGGCTCCACCTTCTCCTCTTAGAGCTCCAGCTCTTCCCCTCTATACATTAAAAGTGGATACCAAGTGCCTACTTGTAGTTTTTGTTGTTTTGTATACCATCTCAAAAGTTGCATCCATTATTTTAACCACCTATGGACCACCCACCGTCTTCGCTACTTTAAAGAGGAATATCGTTGTTAAGGCAGCAGCTAGCTGCCATAACCCCGGTATCCTCTTCTTCAGCGAGCGGCCCAATAAAAGTGGATCTGCCGAGGGATCACTTTTACTGGCAGTGGGGGAGTGGCCCCCGCCGTGCTCTGATGCCCTCCACTGCTTACCGGAGCCGTTAGTAGCGGCGGAGACGATCAGATCCTGGGGGGGAGGTTTTATTGCGTTTTAATAGGAATGTAATAGGAATGTAATAGGAATAAAAGTGACACTTTTTTTTTTTTTAAAGAACAGTGTAAAAATAAAAGATAAAAGTAGCGCACGCATATGTAAACTGTGTTCAAACCACACATGTGAGGTATCGCCGCGATTGTTACAGCGAGAGCAAAAATTCTAGCCCTAGACCTCCTCTGTAACTCAAAACATGCAACCTGTAGAATTTTTTAAACGTCTCCTATGGAGATTTTTAAGGGTAAAAGTTTGTCGCCATTCCACAAGCAGGTGCAATTTTGAAGCATGACATGTTGGATATCAATTTACTCGGCGTAACATTATCTTTCACAGTATAAAAAATTTGGGCTAACTTTACTGGCGTCTTATTTTTTAATTCAAAAAAGTGTATTTTTTCCAAAAAAAAGTGCGCTTGTAAGACCTCTGCGCAAATACGGTGTGACAAAAAGTATTGCAATGACCGCCATTTTATTCTCTAGGGAGTTAGAAAAAAAATATATAATGATTGGGGGTTCTTATACTTAAAAAGTAATTTTCTAGCAAAACAAACTGTTTTTAACATGTAAACACCAAATCTCAGGCTCAGTCCTTAAGTGGTTAAGAGATAGTCATCATCAAAAAAAATAATGAAAAGTGCAGACTAGTCAGGGCCCATCATTGCAGCCTTATCAGTGCCCATCAGTGCAGCATATCAGTGCAGCCTCATCAGTTCTGCCTCATCAGGGGCCACCAGTGCGGCCTATCAGTGCCCATCAGTACTGCTTTATCAGTCCAGCTTAAGAGTGTTGCCTCATCAGTGGCAATCAGTACAACCTCATCAGATTCATAATATCACAACTTAAGGGTGTATATGAATTATGTATGGATTATAGCACGGAGCACTTTGCAGTACATTCAGTTTCACTGAATGTGGACTGTTAAAGGTGTTTGCATTGATTTCAGCATGCATGGAGCACTTTGCAGTAATGAACTATCGTTTTAGCATGCATGGAGCACTTTGCAGTAATGAACTTTCATTTCAGCATGCATGGAGCACTTTGCAGTAATGAACTTTCATTTCAGCATGCATGGAGCACTTTGCACATAATGAAATCAATGTAAACAGTCCACATTCAGTGAAAGTTCATGTACTGTAAAGTGCTCCATGCATGCTGAAATCAATACAAACTCATTAAACCGTCCACATTTAGTGAAAGTTCATGCACTGCAATGTTTGCAGTGCATGAACTTTCACAGAATGTGGACGGTTTAATGAGTTTGCAGCACGGATCACTTACTTACAATATGATCTGTATATTAATTCAATCCATATTGAGCACTTTATATTGGCTGCTTGGTAAAGGACTTACAAAAATAATAGTGACTAATTAATTGTCCCTGCAGCAGTGCTGCTCTCGCCACCTGGGGGTTCCCCTCATCCTCCTCTCTCTCTCATCCTCCTCCTCCTATCCTCACAGACAGACCACACCCCGGGCTGGGAGAAGATGCAGTGTAAGGATGCCGCACGGAGGGTAGGCGGAGAATTAGGCTCCGCCTCCGTCAACTGAAATACATGCAGCAGGTCTGACCAGTCACCAGCCACTTTATGATGATACCAGTCGCTCTCCTCCAGTTCTGTACTGCCCATAATAATAAGTGCCGAATGGCGAACACAGCAACCGGGGACTGTATATTTTGTGGGGGAGGCGGCCATGGGAGACGGGACTAGGGAGGACGGGTTGGGGGGGCTTTTTTCTTGCAGGGGGCGGCTTTTTTGCCCCCCCCCCCCCCGCAAAGTGCCGCTCTAGGCCTGTGCCTTGTCGGCCTAGGCCAAAACACAGCACTGCAAAGAGGAGGCTATTAGGCAACTGTCCTATGAACAGTCATACTGTAAACTAAAGGGGAACCCCATAGCTAGCTATAAAGATGTGTTGACTAGTTTAGTCCATAAATGAGTTCATTTGGGGATTTTATCGAAACAAGGAGGATAAAGTTTGATCCCACAGGCACCTGTTTTCCGGGTGTTTCACCATCTCCCCAAAACCCACAAGGGAATAACCCCCCTTTGTAGGAGGACACTTGACTAGCTTGAATAGGTGCTTTACATGAGCGGTTGAGCTTGTGGGTTGATTGTCAACTTCAACCATTGGTGAAGGAACTGCCTAGCTATTTGAGGGATACCAAGCAGCTTCTTAATTTGTGTCAAGAATTATATCAGTATAGCTATCCAGCATGATATTTTTCTCCACTGAGATCTGATGTGTTTTCAAAGTGTTCCTTTAATTTTTTTTTGAGCAGTGTATATATACAGTATATGTAAATATATTTTAATTATACCGCATTAAGGACATTATTTATCTATGAGAGGTGAACACAGAAAGATTCTCCTGCAGAGAAAATTCATAGTGACATGTCACCTACGTCAGCTAGTGGTGCTGGAGATGAAGAAAGTGAGGCTCTGTTGGAAATGCCCAACACATGTAATGATGTAAACCAGTGACTTTTCATACCCCAGTGTAGTACCAGCTGTGCAGGGACATATAGCAGACATTTGTGTAAGTCACAGCATGCAAGGGAGGAGACAGCTGTTACTGGGACTGCCTTGCAGGAGGTAAAGGTTTTTTTTGCATGTATGTGCTGTGAAATTTTGTTCTGTTGTATGGTCTTATGGCTGCACCATCTTTAATGCTTCTTTTAGGGTGTGCCCCCCAAATATCTTGTTTGTCATTACAGAAAACCTGTCACCTAAAAACCATCACACAGGGGACTTTTGGTTCCCTATGTGATGGAAAAAAAAAATTGAGCAAAACATTTTTATTTTTCTGCAAAAAAATAAAGTTACGCCCAAGCACATTAAATTCCCCCTCCCCCCCCAAAAAAAATTGGAGCCCCACCCCCACATATACGCATGTGCGAGAGCAAACGGACGTGTCGGGGGCACTCATGCATGAAAACATAGATTGCGATACATGTTACATTGCCACGCACGCCAGAGTAAGATTCTAGCACAAGACCTCCTCCGTAACACTAAATTCATGACCTACAGGGGGCTTTTGAAGCATCGCCTATAGAAGGTATAGGGTACTGAAGTTTGTCTCCATTTCACAGGTGCACACAGATTTAAGGTTTGACATGTTGGGTATCTTTTTACTCGGTGCAACCTTGTCTTTTAGATTTGACCAGAAATGTGGGTAATTTATTGCATCTGTTTGCCCTAAAATTTGCTTTAGTGTGTTTATTATTGAAAATTGAAACTACCACTATTTTATTCTCTAGGGTGTCTGCTTTCATAAAATATATAATGTTTGGGGGTTTTTTTTAATCTTCAGGCCTAAAATGTTTTTTTTTAACATGTGTGCAAATAAAAAAATGCAAAAACGGCTCTGGCAGTGAATGGGTTGAACCTTCATTGTCTTTATGCGTTTTGGGCACCTTTGCTATCCAACACTTTTGGGTGTGCCAGATAAAGTGTCACTGTAATTCCTCCCACCAGCTCCTACATCACTGTAAATGGGGTAGGAGGAACCATAGTGCCCAGTGGGGGACACTCTTTACACTAAATATAGAGTACCAGGGAGAAAAACAACCAAGGAAAAGTAGGTCTGACAAACCAGTCTAGTACTGAGTTCCTAATAAAGATTATCAGGAAAAATAGACAATTGTGTAGCACCTGATTTTTTTTATTGTACTATTATTCATTATAAGCGATGTACACGTCTATCCTTAGCAGGTCTGATAAGACACAGAAAAACATGTATTATGTACACTGCAACAGCACACTGTATACATTTTTAAACATGTCTATATGTTTCTGAAGGCCTTCAAGCTAACCATTTTGCTGTTATTTCTGTTCTCCTAAATTGTACATTAGCGCATAATACACGTGAGGTGTTTCCCGTGACATATGCCTCAAGGTTCTGCCTGTTAATCTTTGCACTTCATCGTTTGTTGGTGTTTGTGCCTGCAGCAAAGTGTCTGCATCTTTCCACATGGTCTGCTTCTGACTCCAGGGGAGAAAATATTCCCTGGGCCTGCATTGGAAGAGAAAGTCAAAGTATCAGTATTCATAAAAGGAGTTAATATGATGTTTGCTAGTACATACTGTACAGTCCATATATTAGTATATTATTTATTATTATGATTAATTCTTATCATTTAAGTATAAAATTCAAAAACCTCCATTTAGTCACACTCAAAAGTGACAATAGTTATAGAGAAAAGGGGTACCCAGCGCATAACAATGAGAAAGCCTGTATAGTAATTCAGCTTTATATATATAAAGTTAATATTGTCCTTATTGTGGTAGGAGTTTGCCACATATACTCTAGACAGTTCAGGTGCAAGCCATCCCCAGAGCGTATCCAGAGTACTCTGTGAGAAATGCAAAAAAGGAAAGGAGGGGGGCGCACCTAAGTGTAGTATTACAAAGTTATTTAATAGCACAAAAGTAATGCACTTACACAAGAGAAGACATTAAAAAGCATAGCAGAGCTGAAACCATCTTACATTACCTGGTTTAGCTTTGGTCACAGCGAGTTGGCATCCTGTGTGCGATCGGTTACCATTTTTAGCGTATTGCAGCCTGACAACTTGTTTTCTATGATCTGCACCAGTTCATTGCATGTCACGTTGGCTGATATTAGTGATAGGAGCATTACAATGCTTTTTTTTTCTGTCTACACATAGAAAGCTATTAAATATCACAAATTGAAAACTTTTCAGCTTGCTGTCTGTATCAGTAATACTTGCTGAATGGGCACACTGACCTCCACTACTTTGTTTGTCCAGCTGTCCAGTATTTAAAGGAAAAGTGTGGTTTTTAAGCCCTAGTGTCCTTAGAAGCCATTAACACATGGGCCAGCAAATCTTGGAGAGGGCAACATGTGCACCGCAGCAAAGAAAGTGGCACAATTCACAGGGAACGTGATGATGAATGTAATCTGGTGTTTGGCAATTTAGAGAGGGAAGAAAATACAGTGGCAGAATGTAAAGAGCTTAGATATACTGTGGAGCAGGGCGGACTCTATGATGTACAACGCACAGTTCTATAGATATATATCATACAGTGTACAGAATGGAGTAATGTGCATTATACAATCTACAGAAAAAAATGTGTAGCACTAACTCTCGGTGGAGCTGCTGGTTTAAGCAGGCTTGTTACCTTCACTCTCCTTCCCTCTGTTTTACCGGCAGCAGGTCTAGGGTTCTGTTGAGTTTACCTCTGGACGATACACGCACCAACACTTGAATATGTTTTCAATGCTTTATTAAACGATTTACTAAGGAAGTAGCAGGAAAGAGGCAGACGGGAAACTGCAGAAGAAACTCAAATATCTTCTTATAAGATTCTTGACAAATGTCCTGGTAGAATTTGGATAATATAATAGAATGCGCTCCCCTCGTGGGACACACTCTTTGCTCGCCTGGATAGGCCTCTCTCACTTGCCTAGCAGCCAGTACGCAGCACGAACAAAAGTCTCTGCCACAGACTTGTTTGGGATAAACCTGTAAGGTCCTCTACCACATGATGTATCGGTTTTTCTTGTAGTGAATGTCAGTCACAGTGCTTGAACCTTTAAGCCAACCCAGCAACACTATGCTGTATAATTACTTTTAGGATACGTCCTCCAACCGAGTCACCAGGCCCCTCTCCAGACCAGCACTCTGCGTGATCCTTCCATGACGGGTCCTCCCCTGGGATCTCCCCGGTTGTCCAGCTTCTTCCCTTCTGGATAGACAGCTGCTGTGGTAGGCCCCAGACAAGTTTCTGGGCCCACCCCTGCGCCGCGTGGGCCTCCGGAACCGAGGACCACGAGATTGCTCTCTAACGCATACCTGTCGGCCAGGAGGGCCAGCAGGTGGCTGTAAAACGAACTCCCTAATATGGCGTCTGTCCCATAAATACCCTCGCCCAGAATGCAACTCGGAGGACCACCTCCACCGAGTTGTCACCGGGACAGAAGAGCATCCATACGCTTCGACACGTTGCCTTTCCAACACTGACCAGTAATAACAGCGACACCCACCGGTCAGTATGGAAACACACACAGCGTCAGCGAAGCTGGAACAGAGGCAAACTTACTAAGTTACTAAATTTACCTAACATATGGTAGATCGCAAATCTACCCGCGCTACAAATTTATTATTGTCAATTACAATAACAATAATAATAATGACTCATAATATTAACTGCACATAAATGTAATATTTATGCATACCTCCCAACATTTTGAGATGGGAATGAGGGACACCTACTAGCAAATGTATGTAGGCATAGGACACGCCCCCCTGACACACACCCTTAAAGGAGAATTAACCAAAAAAAAGTTAATTAAATCCACAAATGCTTTTTTTGTACCGCAATTATTCCTTTATATTGGCTTTTAAAATTTACAACAATTTAGAATTTGGAAGAAAGGTTTAGCACTGGGATACACTTTTTGAAAGATAAAAAAGTGCATTTTATATACAATTTATAGATCAGACCAAAACAGATGAGGAGGAATGAGGGACAATGGGACATTGCTCCAAATCAGGGACAGTCCCTCAAAATCAGGAACAGTTGGGAGCACGTTTATGGTATTGACCACACGTGAAGCAACCTACGCACATGTGTTCTTTATGTCTTGCTATGAATGGACATTGACATAAAATTCATGTACCCCTTCCAATAGACAGTGGCAGATGCTAAGAAGTGCTTGGTTGAAATGCAGGTTTAATATGCAATAGAATTATACATGCTCTGAATCGTAACCACTTGACCTCTGGAAGATTTACCCCCCATTGTGACCAGGGCATTTTTTGCTTTTTGGCATGGTGTTACTTTAACTGACAATTGCACTAACTAACTAACAATTGTACACAAATACATTTTATTTCAGTTTTGTCCCACAAATAGAGTTTTATTGTATTTAACCACCAATGGGTTTTTTATTTTTTGCGCTATAAAAAAGGCCGACAATTTTGAAAAAAAAAACAATATTTTTTACTTTCTGCTATAAAACATATCCCATACAAATTGGTGTGTATGGCGAGCTTAAAATGATTGTAAACAAAATTGTAAAGCAACCCATTCGGTTTAAAATAGAAATGACAGGCAAAACATTTTTGTACAGATATAAAAAAAAAAACCATTATAAATACCTTTTTTGCCTTTTTTTTATCAATGATCACATTCCCTCTGCTCTCAGCTGCATAAGAGCTGGGGGGAGGAGAAGCAGCACACTGAGATTCCTAGTGAATGAGTAGAGTACACTGAGTTCCCAGCATAGCTAGAGAACTGACCACGGTGTGCTCTCCTGCTTAGTGTGGTCAGTTTTTCAAAGGAAAACATAGGGACTAGCTGGAACACCAGGAATTTTACACAAAGTAAGCAATACAAAGAGAACAGGATACTTCCGCATACAAGTACATGCAGGCACATATCAGGAATATGAAGTGTTGCGGTAACAAACGCTTTAAAGTGGTTGTAAACCCCCACAGACCACTTTTTGCTACAGGTAAGCCCATAATAAGGCTTACCTGTAGCTACCCAGGATATCTCCTAAACCTGCCCGGTTTAGAAGATATCCCCTGTATTTGCATGTGCCAACGTCCTCGGCACATGCGCACTGAAGCAAGCTGAAGCAATGGCACATACGTGTCGTTTGCTTCAGTGAGTGTGCCATTACCGGCGGCTCCCGCGCACATGTGCGGGAGTGACGTCATCATTGCTGCGGCCACTCACATTGCCGGAGCCGCAATACCCAGAAGTCGCCAGCCATTGCTGTGTATGGGCACCACAGCGAGGGCTTTGATCTCAGGTGAGTATTACATAATGAGCTAGTATGCTATGCATACTAACTCATTATGCCTTTGTCTTGCAGGTGTTAGTTTTTTTTTTTTTTCAAAGTGGGTTTACAACCACTTCAAGGTATAGACATGGAATAAGGATGCAGGTCAAGAGTACTTACTTCACTCTTACTTTCTAATCTTGGTGTTTACTCTGAGTCACCTACTCATTATGAATTGACCCTACAGACCGTAAGAAAGCTTGGATTTTTAGAGGAAGGTCAGCAATGGCTCCTTCAGTATTTCTCTCAGTACAGGTTTTATTTATAACCTTATACTGGGCTCCTACTTTTTAGTAAACAATCCTTAGAGGGGGATTTACTAAAACTGGTGCACACAGAATCTGGTGCAGCAGTGTATAGTAACCAAAAAGCTTCTATGTTTTAGGCTCCATTCACACTTGTACGACTCCAAAGTCGCGCCAACTTTGGAATTCAATTTTGGTGCAACTTTGCTCACTGGCTGTGATTAACAGCAGTGGAAGCCAATGGCTCTCGCTGCTGTCTCAGCCAATGAGGAGGGAGAGTCCCCAGGCTCCTGTGCACAGTGCTGGATTGAGATAGGGCTCAGGTAAGTATTGCGGGGGCTGCTGCACAGAGAAGGTTTTTTTTACCTTCATGCACAAAATGTACCCAAACAAGATTGACATCCTTTTTTTCCCACATATAGAGCTTTCTTTTGGTGGCATTTGATCACCTCTGCGGTTTTTATTTTTTGCGCTATAAACAAAAAAGAGTGACAATTTTGAAAAAAACACAATATTTTTTACTTTCTGCTATAATACATATCCAAAAAATATATATAAAAAAAATGTATTCATCAGTTTAGGTCAATATGTATTCTGCTACATATTTTTGTTAAAAAAAAATCACAATAAGCGTATATTGACTGATTTGCGCAAAAGTTATAGGATCTACAAAATAGGGGATAGATTTATGGACTTTTTTTTTTTTTATGTTTTTACTGGTAATGGCGACGATCTGCAATTTTTAGCAGGACTGCAACATTGCGGCGGACAAATCTGACCCCAAGTGATACTTTTTGGGGACCAGGGACATTATTACATTGATCAGTGCTATAAAAATGCACTGATCGATGTATAAATGACACTGGCAGGGAAGGGGTTAACACTAGTAGGGGGCGATCAAGGGGTTAACTGTGTTCCTTGGGTGGGTTCTAACTGTGTTAACAAAGAGATCTGCTGTTTCTAATGAACAGGAACAACAATCTCAGAGTTGTGCGTTGACAGAATGGGGATCCGCCTTGTTTACATTGGCAGATCCCCGTTCTGTTTCTCCTCACCGCGATCGCTGGTGGCCTGCGGACATCGAGTCCGCGGAACCCGTGGGTGCACTTCTGTGGCATGCAATGCATGCGCCCGCAGTTTAACATGCATGAAATTACGTACAGGTACGTTGGTTTGCACAGGAGAGCCAACCTGCAGAGGTATATATACAGTGGCTGGTCAGCAAGTGGTTAAACAAGCTGAAGTTAGAATCTGGTGTGGCTGTGCATAGTAACCAATCAGCTTCTGTGTGCACCAGTTTTAGGAAATCTCCCCCTTAGTTCTCAAAAGTAAATCATACACACCTATTACTTAAGGGCCATGTAATCTATTTTTTATTATATTGTATATTACTGTATGTTTTGCCTCCTTGTGATATTCTATGTGAGCTCCTGAACATTATTTTTTACCCCTCACATTCATGTGTTTGGAACAAGCAATGAATGTTTATTGCTGTAGTATGCACTGCTCTTTGCACGCTACAAATTCTATGGTGTGTGGTCCATCTCTGGAGCAAGCAACCTTGGAGAACGAACATAGCCACCCTCTAACAGGAAGTCGGATCACAGCAGACTGGGACACTTGACAACAATTAAGAGCAATACAAGGTACATTTCAAGTTAAGAATACATACCTGAATTATTATTTTTTTCTTTTAAACCATAGTGTCACTTAGCCCTGGTTCACATTGCAGCAATTTGGCATGCGATTTGACATGTCAAATCGCATGCCAAATTGGCAGCAATTGCTGGCAATGGCGCTGTCTGAATTGGTACAACGCCGCATTTGTGGCGACGCACAGATTCCCAAAAGTAGTTTCTGTACTATTCTGGCGACTTCGGGGTGCGATTTGTATAGACATCTGTGCAGGAACCCACACAGATGTCTCTGAAATTGCCCCCGAAGTTGGAACTGAGGAATGAAATTGTGCGAGTTCAGCTGAAATTGCACGATTTCAATCCCGCTGTCAGTGCGAACCTAGGCTACATGTCACTTTAATTGTTGCAGGGTATAGCACAGTAAATAGTATTTTAAATGAACCCAAAAATCTCACCTGAATCTGTTCATGCGAAACCAGATGCAAAAACGTTCATCAGCAACATCATAAAAGCTGAGTTTTTTTTTTTATATAACATTCTGAGAGGTAAGCGTTTTGCTCAGGTGCAGTTGCAGTATTTCTAGTAGTGTGAAGGGATTAGTTTATGTAGCTATTTTAGATTGAAAGCACTGTTTATTAGATTTGCAGTTCAGCACCATGGACAGTGATTAGATGACAATCACACAGAAATAGGGATAAGAGAAAGTATCAGCAATGTTAAGTGTTATATTAGCTTTTCAAACAAGGTAAGTTGATCCACTATAACAGTTGATATACTTTTCCTGGGTTCCACATGCAGGTTGGAATGTCATATATAGACAATTTTTCATGCTCTATGCCAGTTTCAGCTGCTTCTGAAGAACATTCTACAAGTATACTGTAGGAAGAGAAGTCACACCAATACAAGTGCTTATTAATAAGTCTCTGTACTGTGAAGTGTATAACGTTTGTATCACCTCCTTGCAGAGCTGCACATTCACAAGTAGATTGCAAGTGTTAAATTCCCTAATACCCTGCCAGAACTCAATATTTCTAGGTGAAACTGTCCTTTATATCTTTTACAAATAAATGTTCCTTTGTTTCGTAATGGGTGTAAACCTTTAAGCTTAAATATACCGGATATATCTCCTTAACAGCTGTGAAATAAGTGTGCAGATGAAAATGAAGTTAGAAATAGTAGTAAACCAATAGACCTGAGCTGTAAGTAAATCTGAAATTAAAGCTAACACTTTTAACCACTTAAGGACCGAGCCTCTTTTTGAGATTTGTTGTTTACAAGTTAAAAACAGTGTTAATTTCGTCGACTAAAATGACTAAAACATTTTAGTCGACTAAACGAATATTATTTTAGTCGACTAGAATACGACTAAAACTAAAACAACTGAGATGACTAAAATACAAATAAAACTAAAATGGCATTTTAGTCAAAAGACTAAAATGGGACTAAAACTAAAATGCCATTTTAGTCAAAAGACTTATACCCTGCACACACGGTCGGATTTTCCGATGGAAAATGTGTGATAGGACCTTGTTGTCGGAAATTCCGACCGTGTGTAGGCTCCATCACACATTTTCCATCGGAATTTCCGACACGCAAAGTTTGAGAGCTTGCTATAAAATTTTCCAACAACAAAATCCGTTGTCAGAAATTCCGATCGTGTGTACACAAATCCGACGCACAAAGTGCCAAGCATGCTCAGAATAAATTAAGAGGCGAAAGCTATTGGCCACTGCCCCGTTTATAACCAAAACATACGTGTTTTACGTCACCGCGTTCAGAACGATCGGATTTTCCGACAGCTTTGTGTGACCGTGTGTATGCAAGACAAGTTTGAGCCAACACGCGTCGGAAAAAATTGTTGTCGGAATGTCCGATCAATGTCCGATCATGTGTACAGGGCAATAGACTAAAACTAAATTGAAATTTGACTTCAAAATTAACATTGGTCTTTACTGCATGTTCATACCTCAATGCCATAATAAATAACATATTAGATTTTTCACTCCAGCAGTATATAATGAGTTTGGAAATTGTACAGAAATGTTAACTAATGCATTATAATTTAATTACACCTATTAGATTTTAGACGACTAAAATTAGTTTTAGTTGGATAAAATGTACTGGAGATTTTAGTCGACTAAAACGTAGGACATTTTAGTCGACCAAAATGTACTGGCGACAAACTTTTACCCTTAAAAATCTCCATAGACAACATTTAATAATTTCTACAGGTTGCATGTTTTGAGTTACAGAGGAGGTCTAGGGCTAGAATTATCGCTCTCGCTCTACCGATCGCAGTGATACCTCACATGTGTGGTTTAAACACCGTTTTCATATGCGGGCACTACTCACATATGCGTTCGCTTCCACACGCAGGCTCGGCGGGTTGGGGTGCGTTTAAAAAAATTTCTTTTTTTTTTTTCTTATTTATTTTATAAAAGCTAAATTTTAACTACTGGTCAATCTGGGATAATGACACAAAGTCAAAATAGCGACGCTAAATGTTTGTGCACAAGGAGTATTAAATCCCCTAAAGTGACAGGTGACTCACAATTTACAAATGAGAATATAACTGACATGTGCTAAAATATAATAAATGCTAAAGCACTAAATTGACAAATAGCACTAAACACCCTGTGACAAGTGAAGTGATATGATGTAGCTAGTGAAGCTACAAAAAAAAAAAAAATGTTTTTTTTTCCAAAATATAAAAAATATAGTCCATAAAATATTGAAGAGGATCTATAGTCGATGTGAAGATCTCTTAATCCATTCACCACACCAATGTGTCTGTGATTCCACTCCCCTAAAGAAACGCACTCACCAAACTCCATTGCCTACATTCTCATGTTAGGCTAAAGCGCATTTAAACCACATGGATAGGGTTTTAGAGCAAGCATCCGAACTCCAGCCGTGCGTCTCATATAATCTCCACATGTGAATAAAAAAGTGTACCAACAGTGTAATACCGTAAACAAAGCTTTAATGAAAACACTAAACAGCCTTCAAGATTTAAACTCACATAGGCATAAGGTTGAATCTGTCTGCACACCTTGGGTCCACCGTGGCCATTTTATCCGCTGCTCTGGAGGCTTTGAAAGGCTTACCTTAGCCACTTTTGCTGTCTTTTAACTTGTACCATGTGAGTTTAAATCTTGAGGTGTAGTGGGGGTATTTTGAGTAGTGGCGCCTTTTTCTCAATTATACATTGAGGATTACATTCTTATATATTTTACCTTTTATTTTTTTATTTTTACACTGTTCTTTAAAAAAAAATGTGTCACTTTTATTCCTATTACAAGGAATGTAAACATCCCTTGTAATAGAAAAAAAGCATGACAGGACCTCTTAAATATGACATTTGGGGTCAAAAGGACCTCAGATCTCATAATTACACTAAAATGCAATTAAAAAAAAATGTTGTCATTTAAAAATGTTTTTTTTTTAAATGACCCTTTAAGAGCTATGGGTGGAAGAGACGTTTTGACGTCGCTTTCGTCTTGCAATGGTATAGAGACGGGTGGGGGCCATCTTCCCCCCACTCGTCTCCATGCAACTGACGTGAGAGGATCCGATTGCTTCTGCCACTGCCGACAGCTCCAGTAAGCAGCAGAGGGCACTGGAATGTGGCAAGAGGGGGGGCCCCTCTCCTGCCGCGATAAAAGTGATCTTGTGGTAGTGGCAGAGACCACTATTATCGGAAACCGGACCGCCGGTCAAAAAAGAGGATACCGGGATTATGGCAGCTAGTTTAGGACGTATATCGGTGTGAGGCGGTCCGGAAGTGGTTAATATATTACAATTTTTATCAAGTCTATACATATATGGCCTGTTCTGTGAAGCTGGTGTACTTTTACATATGCAGTATATTTTCTGTATAGGGTTATTCAAAAAGATGGAGTAGATTTCAGCTTTTTATTTCAAGCAAACTGTAGGGGATAGAAGCACATTCTGTACATTACTGCATAGTGGAAGGTTCAAAGTTTTATAGCTTGCAGTTGTATGCACTCAACATGAGCACCATATATTGCACGACAAACATCAAAATGGTAGACCATTTCTTGCCACACACAAATCATTTGGTCACTAGTTATTGAATTCACAGCTTCAACAATTTGATGTCTCAGATCTTAAAGAGTAGCAGCCAAAGGTGGGACAAACATGCTTTCTTTTATGTACCACCACAGATAAAAATCACAGGGGGTAAGGTCTGGTGACCTGATTGGACGCAGGCGAACAAGGTCTTGCAACATCCTCCAAGTTCAACGCTTGCCCATTTTGTGGATTTCCTAGTTCTCCATTCAAATGCACCTCAGATATGTTCAAAATTTTCATTTGACGTGTGAGGAAGACTGGTGCTTTTCCATTTGCATATGCAACCATCATCAACACATTTTTTTATGCCACTCATAAATCTGTTCCATCTTTTTTTGCCATGGGCAGACTAAATTTAGTGATTGGCTTTGCTGTAATTAGCTGAGCTGAAATTTATTTTTCATTCTGATCAGGTCTATCCCTAAACTTGGTGGTTGATTGCTTCTGCCTGACTCTGGAAGAATGTTCCAGAAATAGTGTAGGAGGATCAGTCACTGGCTTATGATATTTATTGGACTCTAGCCAATCCCTGGGAGGCTTATCCACAAGGCTGGGGAAAAAAATAAATGTTTGGGAGGCTCGGATTAGAGCTCTGTCCTGGGGTCTACCCCCTGGGAGGCTACATGTGTATGATACAGAAGAGCTAAAAAATGCTAGGTCTCAACATGTGCTATGGATCAGGGCCTGTAGGATTCTGGACTTATAGACACTTCCTGGAATACACCACCTGTAGAAGCTGGGCTGGAGGGGGAACCCTTTTTAACTGAAGAGTGTTGCAGGCGAACTGGGCAGAAGCTGTCCCTTGACATTGTGAAAAGGACATTTTGCCTATAGCTCCACATGTGGGAATATTTGAGGATTAGATGCCAGAGGTTTCTGCTAAGGACTACAACTGCTTACAGAGTCTTTCAGGTTAACTGTCTGTTCTCTCCACTCTCAGCATTATTCAGAGTCCGCTACTATAGGGCCCAATATTGATGTAAAAGGGTTTTTAAGGAAGCTGTTCTCCTGACCTCCAAGACCTGTGTGTTTTTTTGAGTATCCTTCACCATCATTCCTCCTTGCTGACTATGTTCAAGATCGGTAATAAATCTTTAAAAGACACCCAAAGACTGAGCCTGAATTTGTCAGTGTGCTTCTGGGGCTGAACACATGGTGGTCAGCCTCTGAACAGGTAAGGTGGACCCAATTTATTTCCAGCCACCCCTCCAGAGGTTATTGCTACATGTAGAATCTGTGTAGATAACCACAGGATAACTGAAAACTAGCTAGATTGGCCAAGGATATCCAGGATCACTAGCAGGTAACAGGCACGGGTGCAGGCTCTGAAAGTACCCAGTTTTCCTGTGAGCCTCAAGGGGTGGGGTTAAAATGTATGCAGCAAACACTTTACCAGTGCATCCTCTGGGATGATAGTAACTTAGGCAGGCCATGCACCATACAATCTCACTGTACAACCTCTATATAATCTCGTTTAGATTTACCAAAACTATGCATTACAGTATATGAACATATGTGAACTATCCATTAAAATGTTATCCAATCAGCCAGGCCCTTTCCCTACATAACTAATGGTAGATCTACCATACACTTTACAATCAGTTTGTATAGTGTATGGTCAGCTTAAGTCAAGTTGCTAGGTAAATTCATGACCAGGGTCAGACAAATACTACAGAGCCAAAGATAGTACCACAACATTAAAAACAGAGCAACGGGCAAACATACAGCAGAAAATACAGAACAAATTAAAAAAGAGAGAGTTCTAATCATGATGTTGTCAGGGCTACTGAAATCAGCAACTAATGCCAACCCAAAATGTAAGCTTTCAGATAACCTGTATGATAATCCCACCATAACTGCATAGAAACCTTTATGAATTCAAATAGGTTCTTAATTATTCACAGTATGGCATTAAGGCACACTATTGCCGCAAATCTGCAACCCACTGGCATCTATTTGTGCCTCCATTGTCATCTCAAGATCTGCAGCAGTTACAGCTGTGTAGATGGAAGAAACTGAATGAGTGATGTGATATATTAGCTTTACAGTATAATAAAGCAGTGTGTTATCATCAACCACCACAATAATACAATGAAAGGCATGCATACATTTAATCAATCTCCAATACACAGCATGTCTACTGCAACATCTAATACATCTACCTAATACTACTACCATTACTAGTAATAATAATATTAATAATTACATTTTTAGTATTCATGTCGTATTATTCTAACATATAACAGCTTTATCATACTGTATAACTATTTCTGTACATTGGATGCTTAAGCAGCTGTCCTCAAAGTACTGTGTAAAAGCAGAAGATTGTTCATAGAAAGACATAAACAAAATTTGAGCATGTGCTGTTCTCATGATTGCATGTCAATCCCCTATTCCTACAAATGGCAGTTTGCTTTGCTTTATGTGTTATGTGTACAGGCATGCCTGACCACTGTGACCAGCCTCCATGTATCCCTGGTAACTATATTCAAATGTTGGCATCTCAGATCTAATTATATTTTTACCTGATCCTGATATTTTAAATCCGTGTTTTCAAACTCGACACTCTAATAGCACTGAGGTTACAGTATAATTCCATTTAGCCAGACTGTTCAATTAAAAACACAATCCCTACATCAGCACTTGCACAATATGTAGGTGTGCACACACATTGCTAAGGGAATGATTCATCAGACTCTGCAGTGTGTTACCGACTGGCTCTAATTTGCCTCAAGTAGAATAGAATGTCCTATATTATTATGGAGCATAATAGATGCCTCCGTGTGGCTTTGTGCCAAGCACATATAGGTATTGGAGTTAGCAAAAAAAAGGTTGATAATCCCTTATTAGAAATAAGGTTCGGGTTTGGGTCAAGCAATGGTGTACGTTAAACCCAAATTGTTTGCAGTTCATGGAAACAGTGAAATAATGCAGCTGTTCATTGCCATAGCAACCAACTAGGAATACTGCACTTCCTGGACTTTGTACTAAGGCCAAATTGCTTAGAATGGCCAATAATAGGGGCTTTGTCATATACCAGCCCCTTCATTGAAAAATTCTGGACTCCCAGCAGTCATTTGTCACTGTGTGTTGGAAGAAATAGGGAGAGATGCTGCTATACAGTGATACATTGTTTACATCACCATGAACTGCGGAGTGGTGGGCTACATATTATTAGGCACCTCTCTGTGTTCACAGTGCAAAGTTCCCTAAGTACATTTGTGTACGTCACTGTCTAATATATATATATATATATATATATATATATATATATATATATATATATATATATACACACACAGTATCTCACAAAAGTTATATATTTTCATGTTGCTCTCCCCTCATAAATAACTCAACACACAGCCATTAATGTCTAAACCGCTGGCAACAACAGTGAGTACACCTCTAAGTGAAAATGTCCAAATAGGGCATAAAGTGTCAATATTTTGTGTGGCCACCATTGTTTTCTAGCACTGCCTTAACCCTCTTGGGCATGAAGTTCACCACAGCTTCACAGGTTGCCACTGGAGTCCTCTTCCACTCCTCGATGATGACATCACAGAGCTGGTGGATGTTAGAGACCTTGCCCTCCTCCACCTTCCGTTTGAGGTTGCCCAGATGCTCAATAGGGTTTAGTTCTGGAGACATGCTTCACCAGTCCATCACCTTTACCCTCAGCTTCTTTAGCAAGGCAGTGGTCATCTTGGAGGTGTGTTTAGGGTCGTTATCATATTGGAATACTGCCCTGCAGCCCAGTCTCCGAAAAGAGGGGATCATGCTCTGCTTTAGTATGTCACAGTACATGTTGGCATTCATGGTTCCCTCAATGAAATGTAGCACTTATGCAGCCCCAGACCATGACACTCCCACCACCATGCTTGACTGTAAGCAAGACACACTTGTCTTTGTACTCCTCACCTGGTTGCTGCCACACACGCTTGACACCATCTGAACCAAATACATTTATCTTGGTCTCATCAGACCACAGGACATGGTTCCAGTAATCCCCATGACCCTAGTCTGCTTGTCTTCAGCAAACTGTTTGCGGGCTTTCTTGTGCATCATCTTTAGAAGAGGCTTTCTTCTGGGACGACAGCCATGCAAAACAAAGAACAGCTTCATAGAGTATGCTCAGAAATTCCTCTCAAAACAGGGGAAGGGTGGAGATGATGTGATTGATATATATATATATATATATATATATATATATATATATATATATATATATATATATATATATATATATACACACACACATACACACATACACAGTATCTCACAAAAGTGAGTACACCCCTCACATTTTTGTAAATATTTTATTATACCTTTTCATGAGACAACACTGAAGAAATTACACTTTGCTACAATGTAAAGTAGTGAGTGTACAGCTTGTATAACAATGTAAATTTTACCCTTCAGCAGGGTAAGTTCACACACATACCTTGCCGGGCCCAGGTCCTCAACCTGGTTATGCAGTGGTTCCTGGTTAGGTACCCTAGCTTCCGAGAGGTACTGCTACAGGCCAGAAGAGTGTGTGGCCCCTTTAGGTAGTCATACCCTGCAAGTTTTTTTCCTGGCAAAAATGCAATACAAGCTACCGGCTAACCCCCTGCTATGTGATATACCTGTGCGCTGGTGCTCAGTGTTGGCCCTGCTGCAGGACCTCACCAGAAAGGTGAGCTTTGCTCCTTGACTATTCTTGTGCTCCAGCACTGTAAAAGTACTACACATAATGTTTTCTCAGCTGGACCTAAGTTGCAAAATGTGTATTGCTTGCTGCAGGGTAAAGCCTACACATAACGTTTTCACAGCTATACCTCAGGTACAAAATCTCTAATGTTTCCTGAAGGGTAAATCATGCTCTTTGTCTCCTAGTTTGCAGCATATTCTAGTGCCCTGGTGTTTAAAAATATTTGTGGCTATTTTCAGACAACACACTCTAATGTTTATTTGGAGATAAAACCTGCCTACGTGTGTGCAGAGGGGATCCCAGATGAATGGCTCAGTCGATCTCCTGGCTAGGGAGAGAGAGCAGATGTCCATGACAGGGGGATCTGCATGAAGGAGATCTGTCAACAGCCACTAGAGCAACATCACCGACGTGGGCTTTGTCAGAACACGGGCGTAATGCATATAGGGGCAGAACCATGCTGTTGACAGTTCATTGTAGCCATCTGTGGGTCAGGAGAGTCTAAGTGGTGAGGAGGAGATGGTTAGATTTGATGCATCCATGCCTGTAACATAGCACTGAGTGTGCTTTTTATGTTAGTGCATTTTTATGCTTTTTTTTATAAAAGTTTTTTATATATGGAAAGCATTATTAGTCCCATTCTGTTTTGCATGCTATATGCCCATTAGAGTGGTTCCAGCACAGGAAAGAAGAAGTCTGCCCAGGGAGCTGTGGATTTTATAGCCCAAAAAGAGGCAAAAGCGCACTTTGACCTGGATTTATTACTGGGTTCAATAAGGTGAGCATTCACTATCTCCACGAGGTAGAAGCATGCAGAGCACAAGTGAAATTTGATGTATTGGAAGATATGTGAATCTATCACAACACATTGGTGGCCGGATGCAAAATTTTGCGATGGCTTTTTATTTTCTGAGGCTTTTTTTGTATAAGCGATTATACTACTGTATATGGTTGTGTTACATCACTGTTTATGATTTGACGTATTGAAAGATATATGAATTTATCACGGTACACTGGAGGTCAAACGCACAATTTTAAATGAGCTTTTTATTTTTTTATTTTTTTTTTTGTATAAGTGATTATATATGGTTGTGCTACATCACGGTTTATGATTATATGTATTTAGGAGTGTGGTGAAACCACTTAACGATGTTTTAGCAGCAACTTTTGGTACAATGATATAAATAATAATGTGTGCTGTTGCCTTTTAATGGCATGCCTCCATTCCATATTAGCATATACAAAGAACTAAAAACATAGTCCATGTGCATCAGCAAATGGAATACCTCTTTATCTGTGGTAGTTTACACATGATGTCTCTTGGTTTGTTGGTGTCTTAATTTGAATACTATACATTTTTCCTTATGGGTCACTGGTGCTAGACACTACAGCCCTAGCCAAAAGTTTTGCGAATGACACAAATAACACACAGTTTCACAAAGTCTGCTGCTTCAGTGTTTTTAGATCTTTTTGTCAGATGTTACTACGATATACTGAAGTATAATTACAAGCATTTCATAAGAGTGAAAGGCTTTTATTAACAATTACATTAAGTTTATGCAAAGAAACAATATTTGCTGTGTTGACCCTTCTTTTTTCAAGACATCTGCAATTCATCCTGGCATGCTATCAATCAACTTCTGGCCCACATCCTGACTGATGGCAGACCATTCTTGCATAAGCAATGCTTGGAGTTTAGCAGATCTTGTGGGGTTTTTTTTGTTCATCCGCCTCTTGAGGATTTACCACAAGTTCTCAAAGGGAATGAGGTCTGGGGAGTTTCCTGGCCATGGACCCCAAATTGCGATGTTTTGTTCTCCAAGCCACTTAGTTATCATTTTTGCCTTATGGCAAGGTGCTCCATCATGCTGGAAAAGGCATTGTTCGTCACCAAACTGTTCTTGGATGGTTGGGAGAGGTTGCACTCAGAGGATGTTTTTGTACCATTCTTTATTCATGGCTGTGTTTTTAGGCAAAATTGTGAGTGAGCCCACTCCCTTGGCTGAGAAGCAACCCCACACATGAATGGTCTCAGGATGCTTTACTGTTGGCATGACACAGGACTGATGGCAGAGCTCACCTTTTCTTCTCCGGACAAGGTTTTTTCCAGATGCCCAAAATATTAGTCTATACCTGATGTTTCCTTGAGAGAAGTGGCTTCTTTGTTGCCCTTCTTGACAACAGGCCATCCTCCAAAAGTCTTTGCCTGTAGATGTGCAGATATGCGTGTAGATGCACTCACATCTGCCTGCTGCCATTCCCGAGCAATCTTTGCACTGTGATGCTCCAATCCCACATGTGAATCAACTGTAGGAGATAGACCTGGCGCTTGCTGGACTTTCTTGGGTGCCCTGAAGCCTTCTTCACAGCAATTAATCCTTTTGTGCAAAGCACTGATGACTGCACGTGTTTCCTTGCAGGTAACCACGGTTGACAGAGGAAGAACAATCATTTCAAGCACCATCCTCCTTCTAAAGCTTCCAGTCTGTTATTCTAACTCAATCAGCATTACAGAGTCATTTCCAGCCTTGTCCTCGTTAACATTGACACCTGTGTTAGCAAGAGAATCACGAACATGATGTCAGCTGGTCCCTTTGTGACAGGGCTGAAAAGCAGTGCAAATGTTTTTTTGGGATTGAGTTCATTTTCATGGCAAAGAGGGACTTTGCAATTAATTGCAATTCATCTGATCACTCCTCATAACATTCTGGAGTATGTGCAAATTGCCATCATAAAAAATGAAGCAGCAGACTTTGTGAAAATTAATATTTGTGTCATTCTCAAAACTTTTGGCCAAGGCTGCATACCTTTGCTCTCTCTCTTTTCTTTTTACTTTTTTCTCTTTCTTTTTTTTGGGTAGATGTAATATAATATAATATATGCAGATCAGCTGGGAATGAAGATGGCCAAAAAGTTAGAGGGGTTTTTAAACTAGGCAATGGGGGGGGGGTCCAGAGGTAGAGATAGTCAGTGCGGAACATATTCCAGAGGGTAGTATCGGGGGCATTAGTGGTAGGTTGACCAAAGCACATAAACCCAAGGTAAGTATAGTAGCAAGTCCTAGTTGTAATCTCGGAACACCCAATAAGATGATAATATGCAACCGGTCTAAACTACGTGGCATGTTCACCAATGCCAGGAGCCTGGCGGACAAGATGGGTGAACTAGAGATACTGTTGTATGAGGAAGATTTGGATTTTGTGGGAATCAGAGACCTGGTTCAACAGCTCTCATGATTGGCTGGCAACCATTCAAGGGTATACCCTTTATGGCAAGGATAGAGAGGGTAAAAAAGGGGGAGGGTATGCCTATATATGAAGAATAATGTACAAGTGAATGTGAGAGATGACATCACTAAAGGAGCTAGGGAGGAGACAGAATCCTTATGGGTAGAGCTCTAAAGGGATGAAGCTAAGGGGAAAATAATACTGGGAGTATGCTATAGGCCCCCTAACCTGAGGGAGGAAGGGGAGACAGATCTTCTATCACAATTTGGATTAGCAGCAAGGATGGGAAGTGTTATCATAATGGGGGATTTTAATTATCCCCCATAGACTGGGCAGGAACCACGCATTCATCTAAGTCTTGCCAGTTCCTAAATGTCTTGCAGGACAATTTTATGGGCCAGATGGTAGACGCACCAACTAGCAATAAAGCGTTACTGGATCTACTGACTGCCAACAATACAGACCTGATCACAGATGTGGAAATATAGGGCAATTTAGGTAACAACGGTCACAGGTCAATTGGGTTCAGTATAAATCACACAAATAGGAAACATAAGAGGAATACAAAGACACTGAATTTCAAAAGAGCCAACTTCCCTAAACTACAAAGCTTGCTAGAAGGCATAAATTGGGCTAAAATCTTAGGAACAAAGAACACGGAGAAGAGATGGGTTTGCTTTAAGAGCATATTAAATAAGAGCATTAGCCAATGCATCCCATTTGGTAATACATTTAAAAGAGCGAACAAAAGTCCTGGATAGCTTAACTCCAATGTAGAAAATGCATATAAAAGCAAAGAAGAAGGCCTTCAAAAAATACAAGGTTGAGGGATGTAACGAGCCCCTGCTCGCTCGGTTCCACTCTCCCGACACTCCTCTGCAGCTATAGAATCAGATTTCAGAACATCTGATGGTTCGGTCATCCGATGCTCCGGAAATAGAACTACAGCTATGTGCCGTTCTAATCCAGTTGTGTAGCTCAGAACAAACACCAGGCAGGCTGTATGTAAGTTCAACCAGGAATCTCCTTTATTGACAGGAATACAGGCTCTTTTATACAGTAAAAGAGGAGGTGTATACCTTCTGCTCATATTACTCTAACAATACACCTGTAACCTAATTGACCTAATTAACATGAGCTAGTTTACTAACATGACCTTTTGCCCAGACTTGTGGTCACTGAGCTTCACACAGTACATTATACATTATCATAAGTACAACCACAGGTCATTTTCACAATAGCAGGAGCTAATTACAATTAACAATACAAACAGTGTTCTCCCCCCTCCTCAGCCTAGTCATCAACACTTATAGTAGGAGTAGACTGTTCGTCTCCTAGCCAGTCCTGGAGGCTAATGTGATCAGCTCACTCAATTAACATGTTGAGTTCAGAATCAAACAAACCAATAATAGTATTTACATATATATCCTGGGAGATATTGGGGATAAATATTACTGTCCCATTTTAAGCAATCCAAGACATACCCTCCAAGTCACCATTTCCCATATGGCATACACAGGGTCCCCAGAGTCTGTGTGTCCTGGGGGACCAGGACCCGAATCCACAGTAATACCACCTCAAGGGTCCCCAGGCATACAGCTCACAAAGAGCACCGTCCCCCCCAAATGCCAGGGCCCACGATCGATTGGCAAGAGGCTAGCATTCAGTCCCCTCCAAAAGTCTCTCTCCCGGCTAGGTCTGTCACATTTCTTCCCTTTTGGCAGGAGACTAACACAGGAGGAGACACCAGACAGGTTGACTCCTAAGTTAGTCAGTAGTTCCAGTCCTCTAATGCCTGTACCCACACAGTACCCCAAACAAATTGTTCCAAACAAAGCATTACTCACCCAGCCAACCTCTGCCTCTCTCAGAGAACATATCTGCCGCTGGGGAGAGGCCTGGACTGGCCCTTCCCCCATGTAGTCCTTTCTGCCGCTGGAGAGAAGACAGGATGTCTGGGCTCACTCCGTCATGCTGTTGGGGATCTGGGCCGATTGCCCAGCATCCCTGGGGTATACAGGTGGAGACTGAAGTCCCATCCACCTTCACAGGAAATCCATCCTCTGTTAGTTGAGGGCAGAGTCCAGCAGTACTCGGCCCTGTTGCCAGCCCTTCTGTTGGAAACCCCACACCATCTGCTCCGGCTAACTGTTGGGGAGGGAGGCCGACTGCCCCGCCTCCCTGGAACTTTGTAGTTGTTGCCGGTGCTGGGCAGAGGTTGGTAGCACTCTGCCCTGTTGCCAGTACTTCTGCTGGGGACTCCGCATCCTCCGCTCCAGCTAACCGTTGGGACCGGAGGCTGGCTTCCTCCACTCCCAAACTGTGTAGCTGCCATTGGGGAGGTGAGCCGGCTGCTTCCTTTTCCATTCCCTCATCTGGATGTTGGGATGATATGTCTGTGGTACTGTCTCCCAGGTGCACAGATCTTTGCTGGGGAGGAAAGACCACTTCCTCCACCCTGGCCAACTGTTGGGGAGGGACGACGAACACCTCCTCTCCCTTCTCCCCCTGTATCCTGATCTGCTGCTGGGAAGTGACCACCTCCTTCTCACCCTGAGCCTCCGGAACCGCCGCAGGTGTAGGGCAGAGATCTTGGACCCTCTGTCCGGTTGCCAGTGCTTCAGCTGGGGAAGTTCCTTGTAACTTCACAGATACTTCTGTTGGTGCTGGGCAGAGCACAGTGAAGTTTGGCCCTAATAACAGCTCTTCTTCTGCTGGAGGCTCACCAGGTTGTTCTTCCTCAGCAGAAAAGTCTATCAAATCCCCTGTCTCTGCAACTGGCGTCTGGGGATAAAGGTTCACCATCTCCTCTCCGTGGAACCCAGAAGATGCTATCAGTGCTGGGCAGAGGTTAGCAGAGCTCTGCCCTGTTGTCAGCACTTCAGGTTTGGGGACGGCAATCTTCAGATTTTCCACTGCCGATTCTTTGGCATGCTGCTGGACAGGCACATTCCTCCATCCAAGATCATCCCATGCAGAAACAGGATCATCAAGGTCAGTCAGCACTTGCTGCACCTGACATAAGACCTCTGCCTCCCTAGCTGTGGGGGCAGGTTGGCAAAGCACACTGTTACTCTTCCACATTGTCAACTCTTCAGCCAGGATTTCAGAGTTGTCAACTGGTATTTCCTGATAGTCCCAGGCAAAGGGAGCCCCACCCTGCTGCTGAGCGGACTCTAGCAGCTGTCTGTAGGCCATCTCAAGCTCCCATTCCTGAACGGCCAGAAACTCCAAATCTTCCTGTGCCCAGTGCACTTCCCGAGACATTCAGTCTTCGCTCTCTGTGCTCCATTATTTCCTCCAAACGCCACTCCCGATCACTCCCAAAGTCAGGGTCCCTGGACAGCCTCCAGTACAACAATCCCAGGCCATCGTAATCAAAGCCTTCTGTGGGGCTGTCATCCGCTGTCCACGGGCACACTTGGGCTACATACCACTGGAGGGCTCTATAGCTCTCGTCCAACCGCATTTCTGCCCGGATCAGCCTGCTTAACTCAGCTGTCCACTCCTGGTTCGGCTGTTACTCCAATAACAGCATTCGCACTTCATACTGCGACCAGTACCCTACATGGATGGAGGGGAGAACTTTTCCCTGGTTTCGCTGCTCACGGGCTAGCCCTTCCTTCCAGAGTTTGCAGCGGATAGAGTCAAACCATTCTAGCAGGACCTGCTCTGATACTGGTCCCTCTGTGCTGTATCTGCATCTCTTGCAACCTCCTTCTGAATTCCTCTTCCATGGTGGCTGGTATCTGTACCTCTCCTCTCCTGCTATCTGGACCTTGGATCCAGGTGATGGTTAGGATGTGTTCACGGCAAGGAAGCGCAACCCCACCATTCCCTCCATGGCTCTCAAGTAAGTCTTTCAGCGTGGCTCTCCTGCAGGCTGGATGGAGTGTCCCAGTAACTGGAGAGCAAATCCCACTGCTGCCACCAATGTAGTGAGCCCCTGCTCACTCGGTTCCACTCTCCCGACACTCCTCTGCGGCTATAGAATCAGATTGCAGACCGCAACATCTGATGGTTCGGTCATCCGATGCTCCGGGATTAGAACTACAGCTATGTGCCGTTCTAATCCAGTTGTGTAGCTCAGAACAAACACCAGGCAGGCTGTATGTAAGTTCAACCAGGAATCTCCTTTATTGACAGGAATACAGGCTCTTTTATACAGTAAAAGAGGAGGTGTATACCTCCTGCTCATATTACTCTAACAATACACCTGTAACCTAATTAACCTAATTAACATGAGCTAGTTTACTAACATGACCTTTTGCCCAGACTTGTGGTCACCGAGCTTCACACAGTACATTATACATAATCATAAGTACAACCACAGGACATTTTCACAATAGCAGGAGCTAATTACAATTAACAATACAAACAGTGTTCTCCCCCCTCCTCAGCCTAGTCATCAACACTTATAGTAGGAGCAGACTGTTTGTCTCCTAGCCAGTCCTGGAAGCTAATGTGATCAGCTCACTCAATTAACATGTTGAGTTCAGAATCAAACAAACCAATAATAGTCTTTACATATATATCCTGGGAGATATTGGGGATAAATATTACTGTCCCATTTTAAGAAATCCAAGACATAGCCTCCAAGTCACCATTTCCCATATGGCATACACAGGGTCCCCAGAGTCTGTGTGTCCTGGGAGACCAGGACCCGAATCCACAGTAATACCACCTCAAGGGTCCCCAAGCATACAGCTCACAAAGAGCACCGTTCCCCCAAATGCCAGGGCCCACGATCGATCGGCAAGAGGCTAGCATTCAGTCCCCTCCAAAAGTCTCTCTCTCGGCTAGGTCTGTCACAAGGGATCATCATTAGCATTCAGACTTTAGAAAGAATGCAATAAGAAATGTAAGGGTGCAATAAGGACATCTAAGATAGAACATGAAAGACACATAGCGGAGAAGAGCAAAAAAAATCCCAAGAAATTCTTTAAATATGTAAACAGTAAAAAAGAGAGGACAGACCATATTGGGCCCATAAAGAATGAGGAAGGACATCAGGTTACAAAAAATGGGGAGATGGCGAAGGTATTGAATTTATTCTTCTCCTCAGTCTTCATGAGGGAATCAGGGGGCTTCACTAACCAAAACTGCAGTGTTTAGCCTCATGACACATCACAGGAAGCACCTCCATGGTTAACAGAGAACAGAATTAAAATTAGACTTGGGAAACTTAACATTAATAAATCACCGAGACCAAATGGCTTGCACCCAAGGGTATTTAGGGAATGCAGTCAAGTAATCGCCAGACCATTGTTCCTAATTTTTACTGACAGTCTACTGACTGGAATGGTACCAGCTGATTGGAGAAAAGCCAATGTAGCACCAATATTTAAAAAGGGACCAAAATACATCCCTGCAAATTACAGACCAGTTAGCCTAACATCAATAGTATGTAAACTCTTGGAGGGGATGATAAGGGACTATATACAAGATTTTAGTAATGAGAACGGTATCATTAGCAGTAATCAGCATGGATTCATGAAGAATCGTTCTTGCCAAACCAATCTATTAACCTTCTATGAGGAGGTGAGTTGCCAACTAGATAAAGAAAGGCCCGTAGACGTGGTGTATCTGGATTTTGCAAAAGCATTTGACAAAGTTCCCCATAAACATTTACTGTAGAAAATAAGGTCCGTTGGCATGGACCATAGGGTGAGTACATGGATTGAAAACTGGCTACAAGGGTGGTGATAAATGGGGAGGTACTCGGAATGGCCAGGGGTGGGTAGTGGGGTCCCCCAGGGTTCTGTGCTGGGACCAATCCTGTTTAATTCGTTCATAAACGACCTGGAGGATGGGGTAAACAGTTCAATCTCTGTATTGAACTAAGCTAAGCATGGCAATAACTTCTCTGCAGGATGTGGAAACCTTGCAAAAAGATCTGAACAAATTAATGGGGTGAGCAACTACATGGCAAATGAGGTTCAATGTAGAAAAATGTAAAATAATGCATTTGGGTGGCAAAAATATGAATGCAATCTATACACTGGGGGGAGAACATCTGGGGGAATCTAGGAAAGAAAAGAACCTGGGGGTCCTAGTAGATGATAGGCTCATGCAATGCCAAGCTGCTGCTAACAAAGCAAACAGAATATTGGCATGCATTAAAAAGGGGATTAATTCCAGAGATAAAACAATAAGTCTCCCGCTCTACAAGACTCTGGTCCGGCCACACCTAGAGTATGTTGTCCAGTTCTGGGCACCAGTCCTCAGGAAGGATGTACTGGAAATGGAGCGAGTACAAAGAAGGGCAACAAAGAGGAAAGGTTGCGAGCACTGAACTTATTCTCTCTGGAGAAGAGACCAGGAGTACAACATTCTGGCACGCTTTGTTTATGTTTAATAGGTTCCTTCACCTGTTCTTGGTGGCTAACAGGCTTTCTAAACCAATGCATATAATTTTATAGGTACTGTTCCTCTGGTTTTCCCATTGGGGTGCCATGACTCTCCACCCCCCCCCCCCCCCCACACACAACTCCTGAGCCAGACACCTGGTGGTGGTTTCCATTTGGAGGTGTTATCTTATATTGCTATATAGCTGATTTGTAAATATTGTTCTATTAATGAACACACACATATACACACACACACACACACACATATACACAGTACATACACTGTATCTCACAAAAGTGAGTACACCCCTCACATTTTTGTAAATATTTTATTATATCTTTTCATGTGACAACACTGAAGAAATGACACGTTGCTACAATGTAGTGAGTGTATAACTTGTATAACAGTGTAAATTTGCTGTCCCCTCAAAATAACTCAACACACAGACATTAATGTCTAAACCACTGGCAACAAAAGTGAGAACACCCTTAAGTGATAATGTTCAAATTGGGCCCAATTAGCCATTTTCCCTCCCCGGTGTCATGTGACTCGTTAGTGTTACAAGGTCTCAGGTGTGAATGGGGAGCAAGTGTGTTAAATTTGGTGTTCTTGATCTCACTCTCTCATACTGGTCACTGGAAGTTCAACATGGCACCTCATGGCAAAGAACTCTGAGGATCTGAAAAAAAGAATTGTTGCTCTACATAAAGATGGCCTAGGCTATAAGAAGATTGCCAAGACCCTGAAACTGAGCTGCAGCACAGTGGCCAAGACCATACAGCAGGACAGGACATATATACATATATCACATCATCTCCACCCTTCCCCTGTTTTGAGGGAATTTTTGAACATACTCTATGAAGCCGTTCTTTGGTTTGCAGATTTTACAATGGGCATCTGCTCCTGAACGAAACGCGTTGAGCTAAATAATGTACCCATCATTATATTTTGTGAAAAACTTGGAATTCTGGAACGTGTATATGTATTATTATATGAATACTATGTTGAATGTGAGCCGATACACAATAGAAATTGCTTAATAAATCTTTTTATGCAAATGTACCTCATTTAGAGTCCAGTGAAAAATGTTTTTAGTTTTTTTGGTACAATAATTTATATAGCGCATATTAAATTTGAATATCGAGTTTGCATGTTGTTTGGGTATTTTTAATTGTGAAAGGGTGTTCCACATCCTTACTGCTCAAACAATAAAGAACCCCCTACACAGTTTGCTATTAAACAGCTTATCATCCAACTTCAATGAGTTACCACATGTCTTCTTAGGTGACCTGACACTGAATATGTTTTCCCTTATAATACAGGAGTCTCCAAACTTTTTAAACAAAAGGCTAGTTTAATGTCCTGCAGACATTAAGGAGGCTGGACTGTGGCCAGCGAGCTTAGAAAATGCCCTAGTGTCCATGGGAGTAAATATTGCCCCATTATTTGTATCAATAGGAGGAATATTGCCCCATAGTTGGTATCGGGAGAAGGAATATTGCCTCTTCATTGGTGTCAGTGGGAAGAATAGTGTTGTGTTGTTGGTGTTAGTGGTAAGAATAGTGTCCTATTGTTGATATAAGTGAAACAGGAACTATGTCCCGTTGTTGGTGTCAGTGGGAGGAAAAGTGCCACAAGAGCCAGATAAAGGCAAGCAAAAAAGCCACATCTCGTCCCAAGCCATAGATTGGAAATCAGTGCTATAATAGAATCACTATTTAGATATTTGTATATTGCAATCATATCTCCTCTTAAGCGTCTCTTCTCCAGGGAGAATACATTTATTGTATGTAATCATCCTCCTAACTAAGGTCCTCTAGTCCTCAGCTTTCTTGAACTTCTCTGAACTCTACAGTTCCAGCACATCCCTCCTGAGTGCCTGGGACCAGAACTGGATGACAGACTCAGGATGTGGCCAAATCAGAGTTTTGTAAAATGGTGGAATATAGTTTTATCTCTTAAGTAGATACCCATTTTAATGCATGCTAATAGCCTGCCAGCTTTGCATTGTATTGCTGCAGCTTGGCTTTTTATGTTCTTGCTAAGCCTGTGGTCTACTAGGACCCCAGATTCTTTTCCATCCTAGATTCCTCCAGAGTAACCACCCTAGTGTGTACCTTGCATGCATAATTTTATTCCATAAGTGCAATACTTGACATTTATCAGTATTAAACTTAATTTGCCATGTAGTTGCCCACTCCTTTATTTTGTCAAGATCTTCTTGTTAGGTTACAATATCCTGTTGTGAGGTTATAACCCTTAGTTGTGTATCGTCAGCAAACACTGAGACTGAACTATTTATCCCAACTTTTATATCATTTATGTACAAGTTGAACAAAATTGATCCCAGGACAGAGCCCCAGGGCACCCTGCTCAAGATACAATTTATCACCATCCTTAGATGTGCTCCTGTAACTAGTTTTCTATCCAGGTACTTAAGCTATCGTCAATGCCAACAGACCACAATTTGTAAATTAGGCGTTTATCGGGTACTTTATCAAATGCTTTGGCGAATTCCAGATACACCTCGTCCAGAGCCATTCCTCTACCCATATTACAGCCTACCTCATTATAGAATGTTAAAAGCTTGGTTTGGCAAGAATGATCTTTCATAAATCTATGGTGGTTATTACTAATGATACTATTTTCATCAACAAATCCTTGGATATAGTACCTTATAATCCTCTCCAATATTTACATACTATTGATGCTAGGTTGACTGGTCTGTAGTTTCCAGGTACAGTATATATCCCTTTTCTAAATATTGGTACCGCTTTATCTTTTGACTTTATCTTTTCACTAATCAGCTGGTACCATTCCAGTCAATAAGCTGGTACCATTCCAGTACCATTCCAATAAATGGTTTAGCACTAACCTGACTAAGTTCTTTGAGGACTATCGGGTGTAAGCCATCTGATCCTGGTGATTTATTCACAATAAGTTTTACCAGTCTTTTTTGAACAGTGGTTTCCATTAGCCATAAGGGAACATACATTCCTTGCTGTGTTCATAATAATACATCTTGTCTATTATGCCCCTCCTTTTTCTTAGTAAAAATCGAGAAGAAGAATGTATTTAATACAGTTGCCTTCTCCCTCTCACTTGTAACCAAATGCCCCTGACTATCCTTTATGGGGCCATAATGGTCCAGCTTTGCCTTTTTACTACTATATATTTAAACATTGGGGGGGATTCTTTTTACTCTCCTCCACTATGTATCAAACGTGGTTTATTTTTCACTGCCCTGACTGCACTCTTAAATTATTTTATTGCATTTCTTGTAGTGTTGGAATTCTGACAGTGACACCCCTGCCCTATATTTTTTAAAGGACAGTATTTTCTCTTTAATATGCCTTTTTGCACTCAAATTTAGCCACCCGGGTTTATCTTTAGTCCTATTTGTTGGCCATTGGAATACACTCAAACAATGGGTAATATGGCACACTCTGGATATGGCTAGATGTTACTTACAAAAGGATATGGGGTAAAAAAAAATGAACTGGGCAATAAAACAAGTCCACATAAATCAATAAGTCCGTGTAAGGAGAACAATGTGCTGTTCTTGGAAGGCTGCCAGCTCAAAAGTTAGAAGAGACTCTGGAACATAGGGAAGACAAAGAACAGCGCCTTCTAAGTGTAGCAAATTAGATATTTTAATAGTTAAGAGTAAGCATAGAAACACTCACAAACGAGCGACATTTTCCAGCATGGGTATATAATGTGTTCATCCGCACTGTCCCAGGGTGATGCGTGGTGTCACTGGCTGATGGTGGTGATCCGTAATCCAGCCTCAATCTGGCCACACTGTTGGCTCACAGCGCTTCTGGATAGCTGGAGCGAGGATCAACAGTGCTCGGTGACGTCGTCACTTCCGGGTACAGGGACAGCGGGCTGGAGCACGCGTGCTTCTTCCTCAGGCTTAGCTGGTAGCCATCTTTGAGTGGGTTTAATATATACACCGTACAAGAGTACTGAGCGGCTTGCACGGCTGGTAACCATAGCAACTTGAATACAATACAATAACATGGCAAACTACTGTGACATCTAATAGACTAACATATAAGACTACTTTAAAGGTGCAATACTTATACTAGGGGACCAGTAGAATAATGATTGTCTAACAATATTGTCTATAAAAAAATATGATAAAATAAATATATATATATATTTATTGTATTATAAGCCAGCGTATACACAGAAGGAGCTCTGCCACATATATATATATATATATATATATATATATAGTATATAGTATATAGTGTATATATTAAACCCACTCAAAGGGAAGGAGCACATATGCTCCCAAAGCGAGCACCACCCGCTGACCCTGTAACCGGAAGTGACGTCATCACTGAGCACCGCCGATCCTCGCTCCAGTTATCCGGAAGCGCAGTGAGCCAACAGTAAGGCAAAATTGAGGCTGGATTTCGGATCAACCCCATCAGTCAGCCAGTGATGCCAGGCACCACCCTGGGACAGTGCGGATGAACACATTATGTACCCTTGCTGGAAAATGCCACTAGTTTGTGAGTGTTTCTATGCTTTTTCTTAACTTAAAAATATCTAACTTGCTACACTTAGAAGACGCTGTTCTTTGTCTTCCCATTGGAATACACTGGCTGATGCCTTTAATTAACCACTAGCCAGCCACGTAATGTACATGTACTGCAGCAAAGTTGCTCTATTGCGTGAAATCACATACCTGTATGTCAATAGCCTCTAGGGGGCGTGCGCACTGCCGGAGACCCAGTCATGTGCTGACTGGACAAAGCGGAGCCAATCAGCAGGACTGGCAGACCCGATGTCCGCCCGCCCGCCACCCGCGGTTGTTCCCGAAAATGGAGATCTTGTGTTTCTGCTAACCAGGAACATGAATCTCTGTCTTCACCAAGTCAGAGCATCCCCCACACAGTTAGCAAGCACTCCCAGGGAACACATTTAACCCTTTGATTGCCCCTGATGTTAACCCCTTCCTTGTCAGTGTCATTAGTACAGTGACAGTGCATTTTTTAGCACTGATCACTGTATTAGTGTCACTGATCCCCAAAAAGTGTCACTTAGTGTCAGATTTGTCCGCCGCAATGTTGAAGTCCTGCTAAAAATCGCTGATCGCCGCCATTACTAGTAAAAAATAAATAAATATATATAAAAATTCCATAAACCTATTCCATAGTTTGTAGACACAATAACTTTTGCGCAAACCCATCAATATACGCTCATTGAAATATTTTTTTACCAAAAACATGTAGCAGAATACATATTGGATTAAATTGATAAAGAAATTAGATTTTTTACATTTTTTTATAGCAGAAAATAAAAATTACTGTTTTTTTTCAAAATTGTCACGCTTTTGTTGCTTATAGCACAAACAATTAAAACCACAGAGGTGATTAAATATCACCAAAAGAAAGCTCTATTTGTGGGACCGCACAATTGTTAAAATAACGCAGTGTCGCATTGCAAAAAATGGCCTGGTCATTAAGGGGGTAAAACCTTCCGGGGCTAAAGTGGTTAATATGTTCCTAAAGTACTCCCACTTTTCCTCTGTGATTTGTATGTCAAGAATATCCTTGCATTTAATGTTGTGAAGTATGGAGAAGTGGCAACCCGTCCATTAGGAGCGCCCGGGCGCCTCCCCCTCTATCCGCGCCGCCCCCTCTATCCACGCCACCCCTATATGGTTAATGGATAGATTCATGCATAGCATGAATCTATCCACGGCCACCGCGGGAACCCCCCTTCATGCGTCCGGTCCCCCTAATAGGCTTCAAAATAGGGTGAGCTGGGAGCGCAGAGCATTGCGCCATGAGTCCACCCAGGTGTTACAACAGCGAATGAATATTTGCTGTTGTAACACTGATCCTCAATCCGGCCAATCAGAAGCAGGTCTGAGACCCGTTTTCCGATCGGCCGAAAGGAGAAGACTCCCAATTGGCCGCCGAGGAGGAGGGAGGAAACATAAGCCGGCGATACCCGTGGAGAGCAGAGGAAGGGAAAGCCGTTGCATGCCGCTAAGCAAGGGAAGTCGCCAGTGAAGCGCTAGATGGGGTAAGTGCACTGTTTTCCGCCCCTTCAAAAAATGACCACCGGCCGCCACTGGTATGGAGAGCAGTTTGGTCAAGTTGGCTCTCTTGAAATGTAATGTTTTTGCCCTACCTTCAGGTCTCCTTTTCCTATGTTTTTCAGTTATCATAATTACCTTGTGAACACTGTTCCCTAAGTTCTCCCCTACTGCCATGTCAGCAGTCAGCTCTGTGTTGCTTGTAATTAGTATTTCAATTAGTTCTATTTATAATTGGAGCACCCACCAACTGGCACATGAAGTTGTCCTGCAAAACGTACAAGAAATGATGAGCTCTAGGTGGCTGGGTAGTTCCATTTGCCCAGTCAATATTTGGATAACTGAAGCCCCCCATGAATTTCTACTAAAATCTCACCTAATATTCATAATTTATATAACACAAACATGTATTTTTATTCAGTAAATCTTTATATAATAAACAAACACCTATGATTGTTGATAAAAACAAAAAGGTTTGCAAGCCTGTTATATTTTGTACTTGTGGAACCTCGTTAAAGGGTCTTTCCACCAGAAAATAATATTGCAGTTTTTTTTTTTTGTTTAAGATGCTGGGGAGACCTAATGTTTTCTTATATTCCTTGCATGAGATATTACGAACAGAATCAGGAATTATGTCAGGTAGATCCCACCGCTGGAGCATCCAAAACATATAACATTCCAGAGACTGACTCAGTGCACAAAGCTCCTACTAAAATATAAATTTTGAATTAACTGACCCTTTATTCGACAATGACCCTGGCTGTATATTTTATGTTGCTATCAATCAAGCCTGTGTAGCGACTAGGAGGCATTTTAACCTCCTTTGTACAGACTGTTTGCTAATTATTTTGGAATGTCATGCTTTCATAGCTTGCTATGAAACTTTCCACATTATTTCAATGGAATTGAGATCAGAACTCTGATTTGGTGATTCTAACAAATGATATTACTTAGTTTTGAGGCAATCAGTTATTGGAAAAACTGAATAAGTGAAAACCCCATTAGTCTCCCCTGTTCTGTGTAATGGCACATTAAACACATAAAGATGGCCACACACATTACAATCTGATTGTGCAGGGATTGATTGATATTTGCAGCATCACACATTATAATATATGTAAACTTTCTATAAGATGGTACTGACATTTGCCACCTGAGATACAATTTTTTTTTATTATTGCTACGTTAGTATTTTTTGTTTGGGGTCTATGCCAAGACCAGGTTAATGTTTTTAGATCTCTGCAATATGACCCTCATTATTTTGTCAGAGTTTTGTTAGAGTTGAAGAGAAGAGATGGTTGAATATAAAGAATGACAGGTTGAGAAAGTAGTAAAGGAGTAAAGAGTTAGAGATTTAGAAAGTGACCCCACCCCCCCCACCGGCCATTCTACGCCGATATGGCTCTGAAGTCCCCTGTTAAGTACCGGATCCAGGGGCTCCAGATCTTTTCGAATTGTTGCATTTTATCGTTTAAGGTTGCAGTAATTCGTTCATTAAGCATAATCCAGGAGAGTTTATGTTTGAGCTGATCGAACGGCACCACCGCTGATTACCATGATTTCGCTATTGTGATTTTTGCTGCTGTAAATACATACGCTATGAGACGTCTCAGGGATTTTGAGGCTGGTTCTACCTCGGCACCCAACAGTGCTTGTCTAGGGGACTTAACCAGGTTTACCTGGGTGAGGGTGTTTATAAAATTGTACACCCTAATCTAGTAGCCTCTCACCTTGGGGCACTGCCACTACACATGGTACATCGTCCCCAGCTGTCCACAACCATGGAGACACCTCAGGAATGAAGGTTGCCAGTTTTGCCGGGACCATGTACCATCTCATTATGAGTTTGTAATTTTCTTCTATTAATGATGTATTTATGATAGATTTTGTGGCCCCCTGGGCTATCTTGTGCCACTCGTCCAGCTCACTATTCTCCTGGAGGTCTGATTCCCATCTCTTCATATATTCAAATTTTTCAGAAAAATTTGTTAGGACTGTATATAATTCAGAAATATGCCCTTTGAACTTATCATACTGCATGTGCAAATGTTCCATAGGGGTCATCGTAGCTATGTCTTCCTTGATATAGTGGTCAAGAAATGTACTATCTGTGTATACCTGAAGAGTTCCGAGGTCAGTAACTGATGTTTTTCCTCTAGCGCCTTTCTCGTTAAGATGCCCCTATGGTCGCATAAGTCTGCGAATCTCAATAGTCCTTTGTTCGTCCACCATTCAAATTCTCTAGGGGTGAGGCCTGGGGTGAAGTTCACGTTTCCCAATATTGAGGCTAATGGGGTATGCAAGGATTTAAATGTGTGAGGCTTATGTAGTCTGTCCCATATGCTCAAAGAGATAGAAAGTGCCGGACATAGAATTGGGGGTCTTTGCTTAGGAGATAACCAAAGGATGGAGGAGATTGAGTGTTTCTTACAGGCTCCGGCCTCTATCTGCATCCAAATTGGATGGGGTTGTGAGCTGTGAAATCTGGTAATATGGGCCAGCTGTGCTGCATAGTAGTACTTCAACAGATCTGGGAAGCCTAGTCCCCCGGCTGTTATCTTTAAATAGTTTCATTTAGCTATGGCTACCAAAAGCAAGCATCATTTCAGGAGATAATGAACCACTCTATACATACTGTACAATAATTGTAAAATTGTAATAAACATGTATCATATGCATGCATTTCTATATTTGGAAGCATATTTTGCAATAAATATTAACTTAAAAGACAGACAGAACCTTAGAATGAAAAATCTAATCAATCCACAATGCAGAAATGTATGAAATGTAGCCAATAGGTGTCAGAGTTGAAAAACCTAAAGCCGCGTACACACGAGCGGAATGTCCAACAGAAAAAGTCAGACGGAAGCTTTTCATCGTCTATTCCGATCGTGTGTATTCCTCATCGGACTTTTCTTTTTTTTCGAAAATTCTGACAGACCTAGAAATGGAACATGTTCTAAATATTTCCGACGGAATCAATACCTATCGGGAAAACCGCTCGTCTGTATGCTGTTCTGACGGACCAAAAACGACGCTTACTCTGAAGCAAGTGCGAGAAAGAAGCTATTGGCTACTGGCTATTAAACTTCCTTTTTCTAGTCCCGTCGTACGTGTTGTACGTCACCTCCTTCTGGATGGTCAGACTTTGGTCGGACTTTGGTTTGACCGCGTGTAGGCAAGACCGCTTGAATGAGATTCTGTCGGAGTTCCTTCGGAGAAACCTTCGGAGTTTATTCCGACGGCAAAACCGGTCGTGTGTACGCAGCATAAGATATTTTCCAGGGTGAATTCTAAAAACTAGAATCTTTTAAATTCATTTTTTGAAGGTAGTCTTATTGTGGCTATACATGTCACTATCTGATGAAACAATTATTCACAAAATCAGATAATATGATCGGATCTATGAATTATCTAAAAGACATATACTGTGTCATTGAATGATTTTGAGCAAAACTGATTGATCTAATCAAAATGTATATGACAGGTGTGGATGGCATATCCAATCATAGGAAAGTGGATTCAGTATGATTGATAATTGCATGGCGCTATTTTTGATCAGACAGTAAATCTATCGACAATATGATCGTATATAAAATTGTTCTGTGTATGACCATCATAAGGCTGCATGATGTATAACCAATTTATATGCTGCCTAGATCACTTTTTTTTTTCTGCATTTCAATGTTCCTGCTTAAGTTTAGCAGCTTTTATATGCGTTAAAGCATATGCGTTTTTTTCTGAACAGGTCTTGGATGAATAATGTATAATTCTATTTTCTCTAAACACTGCTAAAATGACTGCAGTTGTTGGAGTGGTGGAATTACAGATCACCCCCTAAGAGCCCCTAAAGACACTGCAAGCTACAACTTTGTAAATTAAGGGCACTCACTTCATGTGAGCATTGAGTCGTAATGTCCTGTACACACGGTCGAAATTTCCGACAAAAAAAGTCAGATGGGAGCTTTTGGTCGGATATTCCGACTTTGTGTATGCCCCATTGGACTTTTTCTGTCAGCATTTCCGGACTTATGCCCCGTACACACGGTCGGACTTTGTTCGGACATTCCAACAACAAAATCCATGGATTTTTTCCTACGGATGTTGGCTCAAACTTGTCTTGCATACACACGGTCACACAAAGTTGTCGGAAAATCCAATCGTTCTAAACGCGGTGACGTAAAACACGTACGTCGGGACTATAAACGGGGCAGTGGCCAATAGCTTTCATCTCTTTATTTATTCTGAGCATGCGTGGCACTTTGTCCGTCGGATTTGTGTACACACGATCGGAATTTCCGACAACGCATTTTGTTGCCGGAAAATTTTATATCCTGCTCTCAAACTTTGTGTGTCGGAAAATCCGATGGAAAATGTGTGATGGAGCCCACACACGGTCGGAATTTCCGACAACAAGGTCCTATCACACATTTTCTGTCGGAAAATCTGACCGTGTGTACAGGGCATAAGAGAACATGTTCAAAATTTTTCCGGCGGAAATGCCGACGGAGGTTATCCCGTTGGCAGGTCCGACCGTGTATACACGGAATTACAAGCCAGAAGCCACTTCTCCATTATAGCCACACATAATCACAGAATGACCACATCTCTCCCTCTCTTCAGCCAGTTGCTAGGTCTGTTCTGACCTGCCCACCTGCCCGGACCACGGACTGCTTAGTGTTTTGAGAAAGTAATGCAGAGCATATCCTTAACTCAACCAGCCTATCTCACACATCCACTTTACACTGTTCATTTCTTTCTCACCTGAGGGTGCACAGGGAAGTCAGCACTAGGTGGGAAATGTGAAGTACACCTGTTCCCTCACTACCAGGGTCCCTGTCACCTTCCACTCACTTCCAATGCCAATTGGCCACCACTCCTTCTGTTACAGCACTTTGCTTCTAACCATAAAGGTTGACAGAAATGTTCATTTGTGAATACATAACCTCAATGGTTAACTCTTCTCTTTAACCCAGAAGGTTAAACATGGCTTGCTTACTCCTCCCTCTCAGTTCTTTGCAATACACCATAACTACACCTTGTCCTTTTGCATGATTCTCCCCTCCCAGTAATTCACATAGACAACTTCTTCCTTAATAACATTTCATTTACTGACCATTAAATATGACATCCTTGGAATTGTATAGATAAGCCTGTACATACATTCCGATATGGTACATAAAACATCTTACTGGCTATGCATAACCTTAGGCTGTGCTGTTGCCTTGTGGTGCTGTTCATATCTGGAAGTATAGAAAGAACCCAGCAAAAGTCTATTTTAGTGGTTGTCCGAAGTAACAGGTTCTGTAGGAGGGTCTGTGGCAAAAATAGGGGCTCACATCTTGTGCAGGTCCTCTCTCTATTCAGCTACCGCATTGGACCAAAGATACCTTGCTCACATCTTGTACAGGAGAAACCAGGTCACAAAAACACATCAATCCCAGCTAGTACCAGACAAGTTTTTAAAGGTACATTTGAGAAAAACACTTTAAACTGCAGAAACATAACATTTAGTAGGCATCTACCTACACGTCTAAATGCAGGTAAACACTGAGTTTGAATAACACCAAAAATCATTATATGTATTTATATGCGTTTAGAAATGTAATCTAAAAGCATATAATATGATTGAGGCCTTAGGAAGTACAGTAATAATAGTTGGCACTTACACCGCATGGTAAATTGTATCTTCTTTGTTTTGCAGATCTGTACCTGCTTTTTTACGAACTTTGGAGTCCCTCCACTGCACACTGTAGTTCTATCTGTCATTAACTACATCACTAGTATGTCCCTGCAGCTCTTAAGGATCATGCTAGTGATGTAGTGATGCTTGCCTTCTTCTGAAAATACTAGTTGTCTGGCCTTCTCTGGTTTAAGTTCTAAGTCATTGATCTAGAAACTCTATGCAGCTTTGAAAGTCACAGTGATATCAGACCTCCTTAGATATACTGTACATTGTTACTCCAGGCCTTCACATTTAGAAAATATTAAAACCATTATAACGTCCAAGCAACCAGAAGTTTTAGAAAGTGGACAGCATCTGTATTCTCTACCTATAGATGGTTTGCTTTAACACTTTACAACATCTATGCCATATTGATGGTAATGAAATTGGTGCTCCAACCAGGACTGAGGATAAGTGGTTAGCACTTTCACTTTGAAGGCTCTGGACCCAGGGTTTCTTCAAAGAGGTTTATTGTTTCGCTAAATATACATACCAAAATTGGACAGGATTAAATGGTACATGGGTCACTATATATATATATATATATATATATATATATATATATACACACACACACAGTAATATATATATATGTACAGTACTGTTTGTTTTAGGCATGTGTGAAGAAATGCTGTAAAGTAAGAACGCTTTCAAAAATACCGGTATATATTTTAATTGTATATTTTTATCAAGTTACAAAGTGCAAAGTCAGTGAGTGGAAAAAAATCTGAAACAAAACAATGTTTGGTATGACCACCCTTTGGCTTCATACCAGCATTAATTCTTCTAGGTACACTTCCCCACAGTTTTTGAAGGAACTCGGCAGGTAGGTTGTTCCAAGCATCTTGGGGAATTAACCACAGATCCTCTGTGGCTGTAGGCTGCCTCAAATCCTTCTGATTATTCTCATAATTCCAGAAAGACTCAATGATGTTAAGTTCAGGGCTCTTTGGGGGCCAAGCCATCATTTCCAAGCATTCCTGTTCTTTACACTAAGGGCGCTTTCACACTGGGGGCGAGGCGGTAAAGCATCCCTAGCATTTTTAACCCCTGCTAGCGGCCGAACAAAGGGTTAAAATTGCCCGCAAAGTGCTGCTGCCGAAACGCTTTAGCAGCGCTGGTCATTGATTTCAATAGCAGGGGCGTTTTAGAAGAGGTGAATTCACCAATCCCGCAATGCCCTAAAGATGCTGCTTGCTGGACTTTTTTTTCTCGTCCTGCAGGTGCACCGCTCCAATGTGAAAGCACTCCGGCTGTCACACCAGGGTGGATTGAGAGGAGCTTTTCAGGCGCTTTACAGGCGCAAAAATGCCTGAAAAGTGCCCCAGTTTGAAAGTAGCCTAAAGATAGTTCTACGGTCTTCAGCTTTGCTCAATCAATGGTGTCCTCAATGCTGAGAAATGCAGGCAGATACTTATCCATCATGCCATGCCATCGGGGAGGTGTGCGATTGGCCCCAATTGTTTTCTGCAGCAGGACAACTATCTCAAACATACAGCAAATGTCATAAAAACTATCTTCGATGTAAAGAAGAACAAGGAGTCCTGAAAGTGTTGTTTTGGCCTCCACAGAACCATGATCTCAACATCATCAAGTCTGTCTGGGATTACATGAAGAGACAGAAGGATTTGTGACAGCCTACGTCCACAGAAGATCTGTGGTTAGTTCTCCGACAGGTTTGGAACAACCTACCTGCAGAGTTCCTTCAAAAATTGTGTGCAAGTGTACCTAAAAGAATTGATGCTGGTTTGAAGCCAAAGGGTGGTCACACCAAAGATTGATTTGATTTGGATTTCTCTTCAATTTATTTACTTTTAATTTTGTTAACTGATAAAAATAAACTATTAAACACTTCTATTTCTGTATCTATTTTAATGCTATACTTTTCCCAATCTGCAAGTATTAAATACAGCAGAGCATTAGAGCATATCTAAATTTGCAAATTTCAAGCCAATTGGATTTCAGTTTATCAAAGTCGAATCAGTGAAACACGAATTTGGTTGGGTAGCAGCAGGTAACTGTACTTTACACACTGCTGTCTGCCTTATTGAATAAGTCTGTGACATGCACTCGTAGCCCTTAATGGACAAAACTGCACTTTTCCCAGGCAGTTGAGAAGATTGACGTGTGCTAATAATCCGTGGGCTTGTTGGCATCCGCGAGAAGATGAAATGAAAGCAGAGACTGCACTGTCAATGCAAACGACTCTTTATTGTATTACTGGTAAACTTAATGGCAATCTGCAAGATGAGTTATTTGCTTGCCAGTGTCAGTTCAAATGTAAAGCGTCGCTCGCAGTTAGTCATGGTGTCATCTTGGGCACATTTTGTAAATATGTGTCATATTTCATCGGATCTAAGCACACATTTACGCTGTCTGCTAAGGCCTGAGACGTAGTATTTAAACAAATCTGCAATGTACAATGGTAACCGCACGGGGTTGAGGGAACCCTGCTAACTTCATTATTTAAAAATACGAAAGTCATTAGAGAAGAAAATATGTAAAATGTTTTAATGCAGCAATCTGCTGCTTCTGTAAGAATGAGTGTTCCAGCGCCGTGTTGGTAGAGCTCCCTCTGCTTGCTCAACATAAGCATCTCCATAGCTTCTGAGCAAAAGGAGCATTGGGGGGAGGGCTGGAAAGACAGGAGAGAGGAGGAGGAGGGAGAGAAATAGAGAGAGAGAGAGGGGCTGATTCTTCTCCAGCTGCACTGAGCTACCCAAATCACAGAAATAGACACAACGGGGAGGGGGCATGGAGACACATCTATCATTCTATCACCTTCCTCAGGACTACAGGGGATAAGACAATGCACATCAACAGGTAAAAAGACCCTTGCTGATTTTTTTTACCTCCCTAATTATTAGCAATGCATGCTGGACAAGTGTCCCTTGCTATATTATCAATGAGACTAATATATATATATATATATATATATATATATATATATATATATATATATATATATATATATTAATATGGAGAGGCACATATTTGTATAAATAATTTGAACATAATTTATTAAATTGTGCATGTAAATATTCAAAAGAAATCCAATTTTCTGTCCTTAGAAATTGTTGTCTGTATTTACTACATAGGCCTCCTAGGAGAAGAAGTAAAAATCATGGTATACGGCATCATGTGAAGTCTCAGTCTATGTGCAGCTATCGGTCCTGATGCAGAAGGAGAAAAATGGATGTACAAAGCACATACAGAACTCTTTCTGTGAGTGTGATGCATCATGTAGTGATGGAATAATAGAAGTCCCAACATCATTCAGCGCTGCTGCTAACAGCTATTTGCCCCCACTCTGGATGGAGGTGTGATAAGGGGCTCAGGTTCACCATGCAGAGGCTGGGTGACCGCAGGACCACCGAGAACCAAAGTCATTTCTCAGTAGATCAAGGATCACCCTCTATGCCCGACACTGTACTCAGGATTGCCCTTATTATTTCTCTGCTTTGCCTGTCTCTCTTTGGGAACATTATGCTGCTGGTGGTTTTTCACCGCAAGCCACAGCTGCTTCAGGTTGCAAACCGCTTTATTTTCAATCTGTTGGTTGCCGATCTTTTACAGACCATTCTGGTGATGCCTTGTGTCATTGTTACCTCCCTCCCGGATATATGGCCTTTGGAACATGGCCTCTGTGGTGCCGTGGTGGTGCTCATGCACCTCTTTGCTTTTGCCGGAGTCAACACCATCACGGTAGTGTCCATCGATAAATACCTGGCCATCATCCATCCATTATCCTACCCTGCCAAGATGACCCCAAAAAGGGGGAGTCTGCTCATCTTTTTCACATGGATTCTTAGCGTCCTCCAGAGCACCCCTCCTCTTTACGGATGGGGTAAAGTTGAATTTGATCTTCAAAACCACTACTGCAAAGTACTCTGGGCTTCAAGTTATTCCTACACCATCCTCAGCGCCTTATTTTCTTTTATCTTACCAGTGAGCATTATGTTGGCGTGCTATGGGATGGTGTTCCGAGCAGCCAGGAGGCAAAACGCGTTAGTTCATCCAGTTCAGGCAAATGGATGTGACAGGTCTGATGGGACAAGATCTTCTGCGCTAAATGCACTTGACAAAACAAGTCATCACAGACCGCTCTACCATTGCAAAGCAGCCAAGGTTATCTTTGCTATCTTGTCCTCCTACATAATCAGTATGGGTCCCTATAGCGTCCTGAGCATTGTCTCCTCCTGTGCCAGTACTATTATCCCTAAATGGGTAGCATCTATAGTGCTTGTTCTCTTTTTCCTACAGTGTTGCATCCATCCCTATATCTATGGATATATGCACAAAAGCTTAAAGAAGGAATTCCTCTTGTTATTGCATGGGTTTTTCTGCAAGCAGGTGCACCCTCAAAATGCCATAGTAGATAGTTACATTATACTCACAGATGGCAGAATACTTCAATCTCATTTTTCCACTGGGCCTACAGTAAAATTCCTAGAAGAAGAAACTACCATATCTGTAATCACCGGTAAAAGCCTAAACAACCTAAAGATTAAAGACGGCAAAAAAGAGAGCAGTTCTGCCAATATATCCCCTGAAAAACAGTCGATTCAACGAAAGATAGATCCCGATCTGCCACAACTTATTAGCTGCTAAACAATAGACAGAATGATGTTTCTATACTATATAATAGATATGTTGGGGGTTTTCTGTATTTAAAATGGGTATAAAAAGTGTTCAAAGTGGGTTTAGATTGTAATAATACTGTGTGTGAATTTAACCAATTTTACTGCTAAAAAAAGAGTTGTTATGTTTCTTTTTATTCCCAGTAAAAAGGGTTAAATTTGTCACTTTGTGGAGCAAAGCTTTGCCCGTCATTGTGGATGATAATTTTTGTAATAAAAAAAGAAATTACTTATCTAACGAATCAGATATTGTTAACTAGTTGCAGAGTGATAAAAGGAATCTGCCAATGGACTAGACTTTAGTAGGTGCCTGTAAATGTATGGTAGAAATATGTTCTTCCATAGTATAAGTGCCAAATATATTTTAGGTTATATATTTTTTTTTTTTGTTTTGGCATTTTTACTGATAGATTGTAATCTGTATTACTTGAAGTCTAACATTCTCTTTGCGGCTCTCTGCTTCTAACTTGTGCAGTCTAGGAGTGAAAGTGTTAATTCTAGTCTTGCCATTGTGTAGCGATGCACTGAACAGCAATTTGTCAGCTTTATTAACACGGCAAAGAACAATGTGTGAAACACGGTTATCCAGATACACATCTGTAATTGTTCAGACTAGTCCAAATTGAGTAAAGGTAAAATGATTGGTTGCTTTGATTTAATGCACTGTTATTGCATTGGGCCTAGGTGAGTGCAAGCGGCTGAATGGCAAGCAGCTCTTTCCTTGTAGCACTAGAGTCCTTCAGCTGCTACCTGGTACACTATCTGCATGGAGTTTGTATGTTCTTCTTGTGTTTGTGTGGATTTCCTGTAGGTATTTCTCCCACAGCCCATAACATGTTATTGGGCCAATTTGTATCTAACTGGTTTTTATTTTTAGAATGGATGATCTTAAACCTTGTTTGAGGTCTAGAGAGGTCTGGGAACAGAGCTAGTATCTTGGCCCAGTAAAAACTAAACAACTACCTAAAAGAACGATCATAAAGCTGACATTGCTGAAATCTCCTCCTGAAAATGCTAGCTGCCTGGCTGTCATTCATTGACCTACAACAAGCTCTTAGGTAAGGAATCCAAATTCTTCTATGACTTTTATTACCCCTGCATGTTATGGGTCAGTGACTCAGATAGTTGTGATGCCAGAAAAATCATGCATGCGTTTGCAAATGCGTGCTAACTAAACCCCTGTTTTTAACGCAGACTGTTGGACAGGTTAATTTGGTCAGTTGGCAGACTGGTTGGTGAGTTGAGCTATGGAATGTTCTGTTTTTGTCTTTCAGAAAAATCCCTATAACTGCCCGGCAAATCGCATTTTCAGCAGGAGATAAGCAATAGCAGTTCCCATATTTCTCTTTGGAAGGTTTAGTTGAGGCTGGGCTCACACTATCTTCACATGCAGCTCACAGCAGGGGTCCGGTGCTTCCTCGTCCACCATTTCAGGCCCGATTTCAGCTGAATTTTTGGCTGTATTCGGACCTGAAACAGACCAAAAGACGCATAGGACCCCTGTGCAAAGTTGCACCGGAGTCGCAGCGGAGATATGTGAACCGGCTCCATAGAGAGTCAGTCAAAATCTCCTGCTTTTGTGAATTGGATGCGGCAAAAATCCACATCCAATTCGCAACAGTGTGAACCCATCCTTAAAGTGACAAAGTCATGAAAATGTATTTGTAATACTGCTGTTACCCTAAAAAAGGTAGTAAATACTCACTTTCCTCAGTTAGTACCACTGTGCCACGGAACACCACTCGACTCACTCAAGTTCTCATCCGCTGCAAAACCAACACTACCAGGAGTGTAAGTCCGGGTCCTCGCTGCTCTCACTGGTTCCTCCCTTTGACCTCACATCACCACTCTCGCCTAAGGGCTCTTTCACACGGGCAGACTCCGCTAGCTGATACACCTGATACACCTGCTCAGCGGGGAATCTGTCCGCTGATCCCCGCTGAGCAGGCAGATGACAGGTTTGTGTTCATTCCATTTATGCAGAGCAGACGCAGACACAGCCTACTTTCCTCTATGGGCAATCATATGTAAATGGACCGCCTGATCTTTTACATCCCACTGTCATCCGATCCACCAGATGGATGGGGAATGGATCCCCCCTTCTGTCTGTTTTTAGCAGAAAGGATCGGATGTTGCCAGGTCCGTTTACATCTGGCGTTCCATAGAGGGCAATGGATGGTCCGATCGGGTTCACCTAAAAAGCTGACAAGCGGACCCAATCAGTCCGCCCATGTTAAAGAGGCGTCAGGAATAGCAAGGCATTGCAGTCAAGTGTGCCAAGTAACACTGGAAAGAACTAGGAGCAAAGAAATGATGAGAACAGCCTCCCCCAGCCTGTGACTGAACAGTAAGGCTTAGTTCACACTACTGCATTGTGATTTTCATGTGATTTTCAGTTCAAATATGTAGTGCAACTTTCATGCTACTCTGCAAATTCTATGGGGCCAAATTGCACTGTAAATCGCACCAAAGTAGCACAGAAACCTTTTCCAAAGTCTCACCATGCTGAGTCACATTGATGAGAGCAGGCACCATTGAATATAATGGGGGTGAACTAAATAAAGCTGCTGTGCCACTTTTCTGGCATTAATCCCTCTTGTTCATTTATTGCACCAAATTCATTATGTATTTGTGACACTTTTGGTTCTGACAGTGACTTGTGCACCAAATTGAGGTAGTTCTAAAATGTGCCATTTTTACATTGAATGCGTCAAATGTAAAAGTTGAGCTAATTAAGACCAACTCTCTTTTGGCATACAGAGCAAAACAGTCTCAGACTAATTTTAGTGTATCACGTCCATTCTTAAAGTAGCTCAGCATGGGCCAAATTTAAGTTCTGGACAGGTATATGAATTTGGTGCATTCTTCACCACTTTTAGAATGCACGAGAGACACTTATAAAATCTGTCTGCACCATTCTTTGTGAATTCCAGGTGTTACCCCTTATCATGTGACTCTGTGTGACTCAAGTCTCAGAGGTCAGAGGTCACGCTAGTGGGAACCAGCACTTAAAGGAGAAGTCCAGCCTGAGCTTGTTTGTCTGGGCTTCTCCTATGGATCACAGGAGTCCAATTTGTTTTGCACTCCTGTGACCCGTTTTAAGCAGAGAACGGACTGAAGTCCGCTCTGCGCTGATGTCACTGGACTGATACCCATCTCAGTGAGCCGCTGAGAGACTGAGACGGCTGCTCCCCATCCCTCCACAACTCAACACTCCAGTGAGCGTGGAGGAGCAGAAAGGAGAGCTGCTGATTGATAGTCAGCAGCTCTCAGCTCGGAGAGCTGAGAAAACCGAGCCATCGGCGATGTTCGATGGTTTGGATCTCAATGCAGAGGTGGCGGGGGACAGATGCCGCATCGGACTGCCTAGGTAAGTATAATGGGTAAATAAAAAAAGAAACCCATACTTCTCTTTTAAGGATCAGCATCTGACTGATGATGTCAGCCCTTTGCTCTCCTGTCATACTGTCAGCATGTTACCTGTTAACAAATGATCACTGCCGCACACCTGATTGGCTCCTAGTGCTGACTCTTCCAATCTGAGATCTACAGTATGAAGGATTACAAATTAAATTAACATACTTAAACTAGCTGCATTTGGGAGTGTTGTATAAGACTATACCAGGAGCGGTATAGAACATTTGTCTACATTTTTATTAAACTTGACAGCTGCCGTTGCTGAGGACCAGCCTCTTAAAGTTTCCTGGCCATCTATGACTTAAACTCATCTCTTCAACTATTGCTCAAAAGAATTACATTCAAGGCATGACATGAATGATAATTGCCACAGATGCTTGTGCTCTCAACCAGTCTATCCAGCCATCAAATGGATGAACACATGTGCAGCACTATGTCAACTGCAGATTAAACAGAGGCTAAGATGGCAGCTTCCTTGGCTGTAAAGGACTGGAGAGTTTAGTAGCACTTTAAGTACTTTCTGAATTATTGACCCACAACAAATGTGCAGGCAGAAAGTAAGTAAACCTGTTCTAGGTCAGTGACACAAAAAGTGGTGGATGAACTGAAACAACAAGACAAGCCAAGTAACCAGCATTTTCTTAAAGGACAGGGGGCGTTTAGATCTCGGAGTACAGGTTACCTTTAAACATGCTGTTAGCAGGCTTTCAATCAGCTTGTTTAAAGTGACTGACAGCACTCCTTCTAAGGTCTGGCCAAAACTGCCATACTGGAGTTAAAGAATGCAGTAAGGCCCCTTTCACATGGGGCGGACTCTGTTCCAATCAGCTCACAGATCTCCTGCTGATCAGAGCAGAGCGGGCAGTTGACAGGGCCATGTCCACTCAGTTTATGCAGAGCGGACACGGACAGAGTCCTCTCTGCTCTATGGAGGGCCAGGTGTAAAGGGACTCTGTTGTCCATTTACACCCGACTACCTCTGATCTGATCCACCTACACAGAGAAGAATGGATCCCCTTCCATTTGTTTATAACAGACCGGATCAGATCAGAGGTAGGTGGGAGTAAATAGAAACAAATCTGTTTACACCCGCCGGTTCATACGGACAAATGGACCATCCAATCAGGTCTGCCTGAAAAACTGACAGGCAGACCTGACCAGAACGGTTGTGTGAAAGGGGCCTAAAGCTGGTCAAGACTTAGAATCTAAAGCAGGGGTCTCCAAACTTTCTAAACAAAGGGCCAGTTTACTGTCCTTTAGATTTTAGGAGGGCTGGACTGTGTCCAATGTAAGTAGAAATGGTCCTGACGTCAGTGGGAAAAAATAATGCCCCATTGTTTGTTTCAATCAGAGAAATTGTGCCCCGTTATTGGTGTAAGTGGGTTGAATTGTGCCCCATCTTTGAGGTCATTGGGCACCATCGTTGGGTGTCAGTGAGAGGAATTGTGCCCCATCATTGACGTCATTGGGCACCATTGTTGGTGTTATTGGGAGAAATTTTGCCCCATTGTTGGTGTCAGTGGGAGGAATTTTGCTCCATCGTTGCCATCACTGCTGTCATTGGGAGGAAATGTGCCCCCTTCAATGGTGTCAGTGGGTGGAATTATGCCCCATTGTTGGTAGCAGTGGATGAAATAGTGCCCCAAGGGCCGGATAAAAGCAAGCAGTTTGGAGACCACTGATCTAAAGCCTAAATAGAATGCCATGTTTTATTGTCTGCAGTTATAGATAATCAAAGACATCTGGTGTACAGCTCCCCAAGGCTTTAATAAAAAATTGAAACATTTCTTCCTGAATTCAGATTATATCTGAATAATGCAAATATTCATAGGTGGGCTAGATTATTTCAGCATCCTGAATTACAGTATCAAAATTACCATAACAACAGCTCCTGGCTCCTGATCATTAGTAGAGACCAAGAGCTGTCTTTGACAGCTCCATCACTGTGCTGGGAGTGCTCAGTGAGCACGCTCTTAGCACAGAAAGTTCTGCCGCCTATGGATGCGTATGTGTATTGTGTGGGCATTAAAGCTACACATATATGCGTTACGTAGGCAGCAAGATGGTGTGAGATGCAGCAAGATCTTTCAAAGCTAATGTTAGCATGCAGATGGTGGTCATGTGGTGTGTTGGAGTGCCATCCATTTCAAATGGAACAACTCCAATGCACAACTACAGTGGCTGACAACATACAAGATATGTATTGTGGTATTTTTTGGTTGGCAGTCTACATTGCCATGTACAATAATCCATGTTGATATGCAGACGGTAATGTACCACAACTGCCCATAAAGATCTAAAGGAAGCCTAAACAATACCTTGTAATAAGAGAGGATATGAAGGTTAACATTGCTTAAAATGCTGGTTACCTCAATGTCATAGTGATTCAATGGATACCGTTGTTTCAGATGCATTAACCTTAATACTAAGGAGCTTTTACTTCATTCTGACCTGCTAATGTGTGTTCTTGTCCCAGGTCAGTAACTGAAAAAGTAGCTAGTATTCTTAGATGGACGTCAGCCATGGAGTCCTGTATTTTTCACAGTACCATTTTCTTTTTCAGTCATTTTAATTAATAACATTCCTTATAATAAGCTTCTGTGAAATAATTTTAGATTATTTTCTTTTGTTAATTTTTTTATTTTTAATTCTATGTAGCATAGAGAACCTGTCACTTACCTACCTGCTAATGACATACCTCAACATATACATACCCTATATGATCTACTATCACTGCTTTGTACCTAGCCCTTCTGAACATGTATGTGCTTCCAATTAACCTTTTTATTTTTTACACTAAAAAAAAAAAATGACAGTTGCAATCTTGTTATAAGCATGTGTACAGCCTTTCTAAGACAGTAAACCAAATCGGGGTTCTATTTTTTTGAATCCAGTTAACTCAGGAGTTTGGCTCTTTAAATGAAAATGTACCTGACATTTCAAAATGCATTGAAATGGGTACGTTTGGAATACAGAATTCATATAATATAAAAAAAATACAACTCAGACATATTCCTCAGCACTTTGCAGAATACATAGAACCATCTGGATTAGAATCTCCCCCAAGTGGGCTCATAATCCAACATCCTTACCAAAATTATATAAATTAGGGCTGTAAAGAGACCCTGTCACCAGACCATTTATTTCAACAACAATCTCTGCCTAAGATTATATGTGAATTTTAGGCATCTTATTATCTGTAAAAATCTCCATTGAGTAGACATTCAAAGGCTCAGAGATTGCTGCTGGTTGATTCAAATTTTGGATTTTGATGTCAGCAACCTGAGCATAAACTAAAAGTTTGTAGGGAAGTGAGGGGAGGGGTGGAGATGCTGGGTCAGCACAGACAGTAATTATACACCCCCATAAGAGGATAGATCTGTCATGCTAAGACGGAGGGGATTGTGTTAGAGAATTACAGAAAAATCAAAAATGTGTTTTTCTGTTCTTTTACCTGAAATTGTATAAGCTGGTTGACAGGATCTTGTTAATCCCTTCACTTCTTTTTTTGCCTTTTTTTGCCCCTTCACTTCCTGTCCCATAGCCAAATCAGGACGCGGAAATCCAGTCAAAGTGAGGAATTATCACCAGGGTCACCAGAGCTAGTGTCCATTTTGGAAGATTTCCACTATATTCCTGTTCTGGTAACAACCCAAAAATTTGAGACCTTTACTTTCACTCTTGGTATTAATGATAAATAGGACAAATAGAAAGGCTGAATCTCCCTAACAGGGGTGCAGACTCCAATAATAATCTGACAGGTGTTCTAAACCTTCTCCACTCCACTCTCCACAAAAAAAAAGTTTTGTCTTTGGTTATACTTTAAAATGATACTAAAGGCTAATTTAAAGTGGTAAAGAGGTTACACTTACTTGCTCTGTGCAATGATATTCTTCTCTTCAGGCAGTCCCCCACCAAAGCTGTCAGCTTCTCCTTTCTCCTGTATGCGGGCTCCTGAGAGGAGCTGTGTGTCCATAGACACACGAAGCACAGGTAAGCCACACCCCTGCTCCCTCTTCACTGGAGTTTGACTGACAGCAGCAGGAGACTATGGCTCCACTGCCCACCGTTTCTCCTGTGACAGCAGGAAGTGAGGGGGGCAGTGCTGGAACCGGGGACAGTACTGGAGCAATGACAGGAGCCAGATTAGTGTTTAGGGACAGGGACCAGGACAGGAAGAGAATTCATTAAAGTGGTTGTAAACTCCATTCCTGAAATTTAAACTAAGCACCTATATATGTAGTGTTTACTTATCTCTCTCCAAAGCTCTAAGTTTTCTTTCTCTCTGGTGCGTCGTTCCTCTGTTAACAACATTAATCACTTCTGACAAGTTCTCAGACACATGAGATTACATGGGCTAAAAATTTGTGTCCGGAAGGGTGCTTAGAGGGAAATAAGCACTAAGCTTGTCTATTCAGACTACAGCTCTGCATTTTCCTTTGTTCCTCTGCCTATGTGGAGTTGGTGTGTGTCCTATTCCTCCAATCAGCTCTGACACAGTAACTGCAGTCTCTCCACCCTTCCCTATGTACTGCTGGCAGATGAAGAAAGATTTTTAACAGGATCTGCATATTTTGAAAGGGCGTAGAAAGGGGAAGACAGCAGATATACAAGTAAATCTTATGTAGGAGGATTTGTTTCATCTCTGCGTATCATCTGACGCCAGTCACTTCACTGGGTATATGGGAGAGTTTACAACCACCTTAAGGTAAAAATCAATCAGATTTCAGTACCACTTTGTAACAGAGACAGCCAGGTCACTAGCATTTTAAGGAGGTCAGCAATAGCTCTTCCTGGGTGTTTTGATGATTAGAAAAGAATATTGATTTTGTTTTGGTCCCTACTGAGACCTGTTTTGCATCAGTTCAGGCTGTTTTATGTTACCCCTTAAAGCAGTGGTTCTCAACTCCTATCCTCAGGACCCACTAACAGGCCAGGTTTGCAAGATAACTAAGATACATCACAGGCGATATCATTTGTTGCTCAGTGATTGCAGTATTCTAGTCTGCTTCTCCCCAAGGTAATACATAAAATCTGGCCTGTTTGTGGGTCCTGAGGACAGGGGTTGAGAACCACTGCCTTAAAGTGTTACTAAACCCACACCAGTAAAATCAGTCTGTATATGCAGTAAAGCATGCTTGTTATACTCACTACTGGACCCAAGGGGTTAATACTCCACATTATGTAAAAAGGCTGCTTGAGCCTGTCCTTTCTGATCCCCCCCCCCTACTTTTACTGTCCCCAATCTATCTGCTGATAGTACAGAGCCTTGGAGGCACTTTGCACATGCTCAGTTTGGTGTGTATTGCTAGAGTTTTTTTTTTTTTTTTCGGAAGGGTGCATGTGATCAGCACAGGGCCAAGCACTGTCCAGACAGAAAGTCAGGGGATAATTAAAACTCCTCCTACAAGCCTTAACCAGACACTGATAGAAATCACAAGACTACTATATATACTGCTGATGAGAAAAGGTATTTAGCAGTTTATATTTACTAAAATAATTGCATTTTCATGTTCTGTGGGAGATCAGATATAGTGAATGCAGGCTCCTGGGTTTAATAACACTTTAATGCCCCGTACACAGGGTCGGATTTTCCGATGGAAAATGTCAGATCGGAGCGTGTTGTCGGAAATTCCGACCGTGTGTGGGCTCCATCGGACATTTTCCATCGGATTTTCCGACACACAAAGTTGGAGAGCAGGAGATAAAATTTTCCGACAACAAAATCCGTTGTCGGAAATTCCGATCGTGTGTACACAAATCCGACGGACAAAGTGCCATGCATGCTCAGAATAAATAAAGAGATGAAAGCTATTGGCCATTGCCCCGTTTATAGTCCCGACGTACATGTTTTACATCACCGCGTTTAAAACTATCGGATTTTCCGACAACTTTGTGTGACCGTGTGTATGCAAGACAAGTTTGAGCCAACATCCGTCGGAAAAAATCCTAGGATTTTGTTGTCGGAATGTCCGAACAAAGTCCGACCGTGTGTACGCCCTATAAGAGTTTGTCCTATGAACAGAGCTTGCCCATTCTAGCTGAAAGACATCCCACATGACAGCACTCTAAATAAGGTGCAACAGAATTACAAAACCAATATAGAAGCTGGTGACAGGTTCTCTTTATAGTCCAACCAATGCATTCTGTACAGTGTTACTGAGTGGGATCTATCTATATCTCTCCCAAATAATTATACAAGCCAAGTCCAATAGAACAAAGTACAGTACAGCGAGTGATGTTTGGAATTATTTATTAAAATATACAGTAGCAAAGAGCATTGACAGGTAGTAACCTACAATAATCAGCCAAGTTTAACCTTTTATCGATCTAGATAAGTCATAACATTAATGATGACTGCTGATTTCTTACAAAGGTTTCTGTACTGTTCACACATCTTGTTGCTCCATTAAAGCAAAAGAAAAACCCCTGTATTAAAAAACTGCTGACAGGCTTTTTAGGACAAAAGAGGCAGTGTATGTCTCTTTTCCTTACCTGTTAGCTGTTGTGTTTTTTCTGCGTTTACACTAAGATGCACATGCACAGCTTAGTGTACAGTCTTGGCACAATTCTGTTCAAGGACAAAGTGACCCTTGTGTACCCGTGCAGGAGTTTTGTCATCTTGACCCAGTGATTCAAGATGGTTGGAGACGCAAAAACCAGAAAAAGACCAGGTGAAGTTGTAAGCACTAGCAATGGAGGGGAGCGCAGACATTGCAGCACAGGAAGGGATTGCTTTGCTAGGCAAGTGTGTCATAATGTCCATCATGGCAAAGAGCTGGGGACCCAAATTTTGCATTCTCACTTTAAAGAAAGGCCTCTACATCCATCCCTAGTTTTGTTCCGGTTGTGCTATCTTTATCTTATGCATTTCAGTCAAATCTTCCCAGGTTATTTATGCCTGTAAACTGAGAACCTTTCCATTTAAATGTGTGCAAAGCCAAATATCCGATCAGATATTTTTCTGTCAGTTTACCATTAAGGAGGATTCCCTTTACTTTCTGTTTCAGAGACACAAAAGGGAGTAAGAGATAATCCCTCCAAAATCAGGAGACAGGTGTCACCAAAACAGGTTTCCTCATTGGAAGATTTTTCTTCACTATCTGTTCTTGTGACAACACAAACATTTTAAACTTCATCATCACAGTACTGGGGACAATGGTCATCAGAACAAGTTGGCTGAATTAGATCAGGGTTTTCCAAACTTTCTAAACAAAGTTACTGTACTTTAGGCCTTGGATTGTGGACAGTGGAAGCAAAAAATGTCCCAAGGTTAGTGAGCGCAGACAATGGTGCAGGCTTGGTGGCCAGTGGGATTAAAAAAAAAAAAAATTACAAAGCGTCTGTGGTCAGTGGGATAAGGATCATATCTCATTGTTGGTGTCAGTGGAAGGAATTGTGCCCCATTGTTGATGTCAGTGGAAGGAATTGTGCCCCATTGTTGATGTCAGTGGAAGGAATTGTGCCCCATTGTTGATGTCAGTGGAAGGAATTGTGCCCCATTGTTGAGGTCAGTGGAAAGAATAGAGCCCAACTTTTGGTGTCAGTGGAAGGAATGGTGCCCTATCATTGGTGTCAGTGGAAGGAATAGTCCCCCATTGTTGGTGTCAGTGGGAGGAATAGTGCCCCGTTGTTGGTGTCAGTGGGAGGAAAGTTGCCCTATTGGTGGTGGAAAAAACAGTGTCCCCAGTGTTGGTGTCAGTGGGAGGAATAGTGCCTCATATCAGTGGGAAGAACTGTGCCCCAAGGGCCAGATAAGGACGAGCAAAGGCCGTATCTGGCCCACGACTGCAATTTGCAGACCACTGAATTTGATGGACCTTTTTCAACCTAACTATGTAAGTCAAGGGGTGAATCTACTCAGTAAAGACAAAAAGAGCAAAAATAAGTCAGGGGTTCCTAACCTTCCCTATACTATCCAAGGCAGAAAAAAAAAGGGTTGGGATTTACATGCACTTTAAGGATACGAGATACTTTTATGATGAACTCCCTTTACCAGATGTTAGGTGGAGAGAAGTTGGACGGATTAAATTTGCTCTAAGGACAATACCACTTCTGCATATTTTTTTCTTTGAACATGAAACTTCAGGGGATAAACTATAACATCAGTGTAGCACAGAGGTCTGTTGAGACTTTATCTATCCATATCAGAAAAAGGATTTTTTTGTAGAAAAAAAAATACTTTTTGTAACATAGTAGAAACAGAATGAGGCAGCCAATCACAAAATCACTTGGTATAATTAGTTCACTTTGTACTGAATACGTGATTGGCTAATATCAGTTACTGCACATAATTGAAATTTGCCCTGCTCAAATGGGCTTGTTTTACACAAGAGCCTAAGGCCCCTTCCACACGATCGGACCGTTCAGGTCCGCCTGTCAGTTTTGACGGTGGACCTGAACGGGTGATCCATGTTAGCCTATGGAGCGTCGGATGTCAGCGGAGACATGTCCGCTGACATCCGACCCCGTCCGATCCGCTAAAAGCAGACGGATGGCTCTACGTCCAGATCCGTCGCTATCGGATCGGGTGAGATCTGACGAAAACGGACACGCTGTCCGTTTTCGTCCGATCCCTCCATAGGCGGCAGCGGCGCCTGACAAGCCCCTCCCCGCTCAGTGAGCAGAGAGGGACCTGTCATCCGCCGGCTCAGCGGAGATCAACGGACAGATCTCCCGCTGAGCCGGCGGACCGAGGCGGGCTCCGTAGAAACGGAGTCCACCTCATGTGAAAGGGGCCTAAAGCTTAACTCCAGGAAAATCAAATATTTTCTAAATACAAGGGGTGTGCATATTCTTACTTGAATCTTGGTGTGCTTTGTGTATTTCTTCCAGATCCGGCCAGTAATTCAGTGTAAAATATTGCCTCCGTGCGGGAGCTTCCTGTATAAGGACCAGTCACTGCTGCTCTCTCTATTTTTGTGCTGAGTGATTGGTCATATATCCGCCCTCCTGTAGTTAATTGCAGGAAACCTGTAGTGGGCGGGGCCTGCTGGGTCCTTCCCACAGCTCTGCTCCCTGCACAGGCTATGTACAGCACATTGACAATTTCACTGCTACTTTTAGGCCCGGTTCACACTGATGCGAGTTCATGACGAATTTGATGCGTCAAAAACACTTTAAATTCGCATGTCATCCCTAAAGTCATTGTTTTCAATGACGGTCGTTCACATACATGCGTTGCGATTCCTCTACGAATGCGATGCGATTAAAAAAAAGGGTCTTGTGGGAGTTTACTGCGTTGCGTTGCAAATTTAGTCTCCATAGGCATCAATGTAAATCGTTCTTGAATCGCATTGATGGTTCACATATGTGCGAATTCCACCACACTACTCTCCACAAAAACCAGGAAGTACACAAGAAATTAACACTTTTTTTTTTTTACATTATGATTCCATTGGCTAGAATATCAATCGCAGTTATGTCCAACTCCTGAAATTCACTGTAAAATCGTGGTAAATTTGCAGTAAAATCGCGGTAAATTCGCACCTCACAAAGGACAAAAGACGGAACAAAATCACAGCGCATCAGTGTGAACCGGGCCTTACAAGGTAATAACTGTGTTTGGGTTTGTGTGCATTTGATGCACAAAAGTATATTTGTATCCCTTGTGACTATTAGGGAATATATTTCAATGAAAGTTTTTGTACCCTATGTTCAGCTTTAAGTTTGTCAGCTTTCAAGGGTGTTGAGCACACCTCAGTGGACTGCGTTATCTGGTTTTATAGGTTATTGGAAATGTATGGGCATTACTTTATTGTGTACACTTGAATGATGAGTATTTCCTCTGATTTTAGTGGAATATAATTCAACAGGGTGTCAATCTATAAATGTCATTGTCCATGTGCACACACAGCAGCAGGTGAGATGCCCATATTATTTAATGCATCCTATAGCAGCATTCATTCAATACATTGAGGCTTCCAAAATACATATAAAAGCTGATATAACTTTGGGTTAAGACAGGACTCCAAGTGTGTTCAGCTTCTAAGTGTGATCAACCTCCAAGTGTTTTAGCATACCTCCGGTGAACTCTTCAGAGGGTCTCTGAAACCCATAAGCATCAGTCCTGCTGTGTACATGAATTATGTTTTTTTTTCTGCTATAATTCAACACATGTTCTAGGGGGATTATTTACTAAAACTGGAGCATGCAAAATCTGGTGTAGCTCTGCATAGAAACCAATCAGTTTCTTTTTTTTTTTTTTTTTTTTTTTGTCAAAGCTTAATTGAACTGAAGTTAAAAGCTGATTGCCTACCATGCACAGCTGCACCGGATTTTTCACTTTACAGTTTTAGTAAATCAACCCCACGTTATGTTGATCTATATCTATAAATGTCAGTGCCCATGTGCAGAGCAGCAGGTGGCATGGTCATATTATTCAATGTTTCCTATAAGCAGCATTCATTTATGGCATTTGAAGTTTTCCACAAACTTTGGTCCCCAAACAAAGCCGTCTGCTGGAAGCAACTTTTATACACCATGTATAAAACATGTTCTAGGAGGGGTTATTTACTAAAACTAGAAGCCAATCAGCTTCTAGATTGTATTGGCAAAGCTTAAAGTAAAACTAAAGGCAAAACTTTTCTTAAAAATGTGGGATAGAGTAAGGAAGGATTATAACCCCTGTAGGTAGGGTTGCCACCTCATCCTTTTAAACCCAAACACAAATGAATTACACAGGTTTTGAGGCTAATTAAATGCAGCTAAGGCACCGAGTGAGTTTAATTACCACCATAATCAGCCACAGAACCTGTGTAATTAATATGCGTTCGGGTTTAAAGGGATGTGGTGGCAACTCTACCTGTAGGGTTTATTTTTGCCATCTTTGTCCCACTGGAGAGATTTCCCTTCACTTCCTGTCTCATAGCCAAATAGGAAGTGAGAGGAAATCCCTGCAAATTAAGGGACCCCCGGGTTAGCAAAACTATTGGTAAACAGGACAAATAGAGAGGGTGAATCTCCCTACTGGGAGAACAGACAGCAAAACAAACTGACAAGTGTTCTACTTCCTCTTCCCTCTATGCAAAACAAACAAAAAAGTTTTGTCTTTAATTATACTTTAATTGAACAACCTGAAGTTAGAAGTTGATTGGCTACCATGCACAGCTGCACCAGATTCTGAGTGCACCAGTTTTAGTAAAGCTACCCCTATGCTCCGACTTAGCTTAGAATATTGTGACAAGGTGCAAAGTGACCTATATGAGATGCCTGCATTTCCACTGAAGTTGAGACAATTCCTATACAGAGGAAAAAAAGCCTCTTGGCCTCTCCTGCTTATGTTACATATCTGGCCTTGGGGATTGTGGGCACAAACAATGTAAATGTAAAAATGTCTAGGAGAAAAAGTGTTGGCAGCATTGGACAGAGTGGCTAAAGCTGATTCAGATAGACTTTGTTGTTTTTTTTAGCAACCAATCAGATTAAAAAATCATCACTGGACTAGTTTGTGTCCAGAAAGTTGTTATAGGGCAGTGATGGCGAACCTTGGCACCCCAGATGTTTTGGAACTACATTTCCCATGATGCTCCACTACAATAAAGAGTGCATGAGCATCATGGGAAATGTAGTTCCAAAACACCTGGGGTGCCAAGGTTCGCCATCACTGCTATAGGGTAACATCAACTCTCTAAGACAGCTCATATGTTCCACTTCCCACTCCTACTTTCCAGATTCATGAAAGAGAGACGTTGTTTGCTATCTGAAATACATTTCTTTTTTAGATAATTTTATGTATAAGGCCTTAAGCCTAGTACACACTATTGTTTTTTTTGTTCAATTCAGCAGTACTGAACGAAAAAAAAAAACTGATAGCTCTGGAGGAACCTCTGTACTAATCATGTGATGTTAGTACAGCAATCTCCCCTGCTGTGCTATTGTGTTATGAAAGGGGGGCAGCCCCCCGCCAGAGCACTCCGGTCAGTGCTCTCAGCCATTGGCTGCAGTGGAATCACAAAGGGGGGGCCAGAGGGGGCCCTAGCCCCCCCCCAACATTATGCTGTGCCCCACCATGTGCCCCCCCATTAAAACACCTTTTGTTTCTATATGTAGTGGGTGCCCCGCATCATGCTTGGGTTTAGAGTTGCCACCTCATCCCTTTAAACCCGAACACATATGAATTACACGGGTTCTGTGGCTAATTGAATGCAGGTAAGACACTAAGTGAGTTTAATTACCACCTTAATCAGCCACAGAACCTGTGTAATTAATATGTGTTCGGGTTTAAAGGGATGAGGTGGCAACCCTACTTGGGTTGCAGCTGAGTGGACACAGGCTCTCCTGAGAGGCAGAGCGTCCCTGACAGCTCCTGCGGGCAATTTATCCCCCTCCCTCTGCTTGCTGACACTCTACATAATGCAAGAGCCACTCGCATAGCCACGGCCATCCGATCTGCTCCCTCCCCCTGCATCCTCATTGGCAGGGAGGAGAGCAACTTCAGGAAGGACTCCAACAGCACTGGGGGGGCAAACCTCCCATTATGTCAGTGACAGTGAAAAAACAGACTGTTTACTCCTGTCCTACAGACAGGAGAATCAGCCTGTGCATTCTGAAACTGGTGGCTGCAGCTCTGCAAGAGTGTCTATGACACTCTTACACGGCCCTGCAAACACACCTACCCCCCTCACTGATGAGAGATCAGAGAGGAATACAGCTCCCGCTCTTCCTCCTCCCACCTCTGCTCCTCCTGTCAGTGGCGTCTCCAGCTTTCATATTTAGGAAGGGCACATGGGGGGACAGGGACAAAAGTAGGGGGGGTAACTATAAAATGCAATTATATATATAAATAACTATCTCCTGAGGCCCTTTACTTCTGTTGTGGGGCCCTTTATTACAATCCTGCAACGTGACCCTGTTTTGCAGTGAGCCCCCTTCTACTGTATTAGGGCCCCCAAGGGTGGCAGAAAACAAGAGGAATGTCACCAGCACACCAGGAAAATATAAGGGTCCAAAGCAGTGGGAGGACTACCAGGGTTGCAAAGGTTGCACTTGCGACCGGACCCTGGTGTTCTGCCACTGTGGTGTTCCCCAGCCTCCTCTTGCTGGCCTGCAACTGCTATTGACAGTGCTGGTCTGGTGTCTGTCTCCTTGGCAGCGGTGGCAGTCTATTGGAATCTAGTGCTGGTGACATTGTGGGTGCATGCAGGGGAAGGCTGGCACTATTGGTTGTAGAGAGCTGAGCCCCCAGCTGGTCACCTAGCAGAAGTAATGCTGTATAACCTTCTCTGTTGATATGCTGATCGGGATGTGATCCAGGTGATGCTCCCAGTCAGATCTAATAAACACAGTATTTATTAGAATCAACAATGCAACTATATATATATATATATATATATATATATATATATATATAAACCAACCGTATGTTCAGCTGCCATGTGGGCTCCATGCCTGTAAGGCGTGGGCTTTGATCAATAAAACCACTATCATATTTATCCCGCCAGGAAGCCGACACTGTACACGGCTAATCACAGGCAGTGAGACATTTCTTAAACTGTGCAGCTGCGAACCGGGAAAATGTCTTCCTGCCTGTAATTGGATTAATGTCACCAGCACTAGGTCCTAATAGACTGCCACCGCTGCCAGAGAGACAGAAGCCAGACCAGCGCTGTCAATAGCAGGGGCAGGACAGCAAGAGGAGGCTGGGGAACCCCACAGTGGCAGAACACCAGGGCCCGGTTGCAAGTGCAATCTTTGCAACCCTGGTAGTTCTCCCACTGCTTTGGACCCTTATATTTTCCTGGTGTGCTGGTGACATATCTCTTTTTTATGCCACCCTGAGGGGCCCCAATACAGTAGGAAGGGGTCTCACTGCAAAACATGTGAAAGGGTCTCATTGCGGGATCGTAATAAAGGGCCCCAGGATATATATATAATTGCATTTTATAGTTGGCCACCCTACTTTTGTCCCTGTCCCCCCATTGTCCCCCTAAATATGAAAGCCACTGATTGGCTGAGAGCGCTGATCAGGACCCGATCAGCAGACCTTTTTTGGTCATGCCCCATGGAACAGCTGGCTGCAGTACATACGGGCCAAATGTCGTTTCTATTGAACCGGCCGATGCCACCCAATATTTGGACCGTGTACACTAGGCTTTAATCTGTTCCATAAGTTTTCCCAGGGTAATAGAAATTACAGCATGTAAAAATTCCTTATTTTCTGGATGGGTAAATTGGCTAACTAGCTGCTTTAAAAAAAAAATCTAAAATCCAAAACTCCTAACTCAACCCATTTTAGTGGGACAGCCAACCTTCAGAACCTGGAACTGGAAGTTAGAAATGGTGTATAGTCTTGGTGTATAGTCTTGGGTGACAATGCAAGATTTTGAGCATAGCATGGGAAAATTAAGGATGTAGCTTAAATGTCTAAAATTTTTAACATCATACGATGAAAGGTGTACTGACTTTTACAATGAATAATGGTATGGCATGCTGACAGTTTAATGGAGACCCAAAGATTGCATATCATTGTCTTGCAGCATTCAGTCTGCTTTTATATGCACTTTATACTAAATAAAAACAAGAATTTGATGGGCAAAATAAAGAACAGATACCATTTGTACTGAATAATTCAATAAACTATTTGAATAATCAAACACTTCTGAAATTCTGTATAAAATAATAACAAAGGTAACAGCAAAAATGTATGTAAAATGTAATGAAACGTTTATTTACCTTGGATTCCTTGTGACATGATACTATGTGCATCACATACAGTCAGAACTGTGTATGTTTGTTTATATCATGTATGCTGCATACATTTATTATCATGCATGACCAACAAGGAAACCAGAAAGGTTGTTTAAGGCTGCTTTCACACTGGGGCTGGCGGGTGTTGATGGTAAAACGCAGCTAGTTTACTTTACCGTCATTTTGGCGGTGCTATTTGGCTGCTAATGGGGCACTTTTAACCCCCGCTAGTGGCTGAATAAAGGGTTAAGTGCGCCCGTGTATCGCCACTGCCAAAGCGCTTTGCAGGCGCTTTGGGAGCGGTGCCCATTCATTTCAATGGGCAGGAGCCGCTCCTCCACCGCCCCAAAGATGCTGCTTGCAGGACTTTATATAACATCCTGCAAGCACATAGCCCCAGTGTGAAAGCACTCAGGCTTTCACACTGGGGCTGCAGGGGAGGCGTTTTTCAGCAGCTTTACAGGCGCTATTTTTAGCCCAAAATCGCCTGAAAAACGCCTGAGTGTGAAAGGGGTCTATTGAGAAGTGATTTTAGGCACATCTCGCTGAACTCAACAATGTACACTGCTACTGTTAGTTTAGCTATACTGCTTTAGCCCTGGTTCACCCTTAGGCTCCATTCACATTAGCGTGTTTTTTGATGCATTTTGCATTTTGCAGAAATGCATGGGAATTTTTTAACATGGGTTCCTATGGAACATGTTCACATCAATGCCTTTTTGTATCTCTGCATTTCTGGAAAGGGTCAGGGACTTTTTTTCATGCAAAATGCAGCGTTTTGCATGTAATACAATTCAATGGACCAGCATCAAAAACGCATGTGCACCGTTTTTGTTGCGTTTTTGATGCGTTTTTGCCGTTTTTTTTTTTTTTTTTAATTTTTTTTTTTTTTTTTTTTAAACTGTAAAAAAAAAAAAAAAAAAGCAAAACGCAAAACACGGCAAAAACGCTGCAAAAACGCTGTAAAAACGCTACAAAAACGCTGCTCAAAAACGTGGCAAGCATAAAAACAAAAACTCCAAAAACGCTCAAAAGCAACATGCATAGGTGTGAATCGAGCCTTATGCAAGTTGCAGTTTGCATATTCCAGGTGCATTTTACAATACACGTTTTCGATCCACTGAAGTCTATGGAACCAAAAGTCAGAAAAAAGTCCCTGGCCCTTTCCATAAAATGCACAGATGTAAACGTGACCCATACAAAACCATGTTAAATGGACTGTAGACTGTAAAACTAAAAACGCACTAAAAAATGCATAGGTGTGAGGCCTGGTTCACACCTATGCATTTTCTAGTGCGTTTTTAGTTTTTCAGAAACACACTATAGTCCATTTAACATGATTTCCTATGGATACAGTTCACATCTGTGCATTTTTTTTTTTGGAAAGGGCCAGGGCCTTTTTTCTGGTTTTTGGTTACATAGACTTCAATGGATGAAAAGCATATATTGAAAAACGCAAAATGCACCTGCAATATGCAAACTGCAACCTGCATAAGTGTGAACCAGGCCTTAATAAAGCCTCCTTGGATAGTCTGCAGTGCTGTTTTGCTTTCATGGACTTCATGGACTGTGAAAATGACTTAAGCCCCTTTCACACGGGACGGATCCGTGTTGATCCGCCCCGTGTTTATCCGCTGCTCAGCGGGGATCGCTCCGCTTTCCCCAGCTGAGCCGGCAGATGACAGGGCGGGACCCGCACACTGTGCAGGGACCGCCCTGTCAGATCTCCGCTCTCCCCTATGGGGGATCGGAGGAACACGGACCGTCTGTCCGTGTTCATCCGATCCGCTCTGGAGACGGAGAGAAAAATAGGATTTTCTTCCGTCCGCAGAATCGGACGAGAGCGGAGCCGGACAACATCGGGTGTAAGGCGGATGTACATCCGCTGACACCCGCTATCCCATAGGGATGCATGTATGTCCGTATTTCATCCGAAAACGGATGGATGAAATACGGACATACTGTCCGCATGTGTGAAAGGGGCCTTAATGTGGAGAGGGGGAGGGGGCAAATCAGGCCCCAGGTGGCCACTAGAAATGATATGTCACTTTGAAAAAAGATATGGAACGGGCTTTGTCATTTTCCTTTAACCTTTATCATCAACTGATACTGTAGACCTTATTTAACTCAGAATTTTCAAATCACTATGATCTAAAGTTTGTGTTTTTTACATAAAAACGAGAGCATAATTTGTTAAGCCATGCGACAATTATTTTTTACATTTTGCTTTTGCTAAAAATAAAAGTCATTATGACCTATATTGATTTTAGTAAATTTAGCCTAGGTGCTAATTCTTAAAAATTAACTCCACCTTTAATTGCATTACACTTATTGCACTTTGATGTCCTCCTTCATTCCCTCCAAGTCCCACGCTTTCATGCCCCAGTTTGCAGAGTTTTTTCTGTGTGTTTAGTAATTCTGACACTGGCAACATGCTGCCAGCAACAAAATTTCCATCTGACTTGAACCTTGGTATCAATTGTTAACTACAGTAAGCCATAGCAAGATATCAGAATCCATTGTGTACAGTACTGCACTAGTCTGTCTTCATGAGCAAATTGTAAATTAAGAATTAAGAATTAGAATTCCTTAAAATAGGGCCATTAGTGTTTTAACAGCTAACCCCAAGCAAAAGTGATATGTTGTGCTTATATCAAGCACCATTTTTATAACAAATTTTATATCGGTTAGAGATTCCTATGGTGAAATCTCCCAACTGTGTTTTGTGGTCAACAGGGCCACAATGATGTTGTCACTCTCTTGAAATGAAACACATCTTTTACCATTTGTTCTGCTGTATGTAATTTTTAGTGCACCCAACACAGCAAATGAGGACAAAATAGCTTAGCATGCGGAAGGTCTCTCTACGTAATGAAGGATGATTGATAAAAATCAATAATTTATCATTCAAAAGTGGCAAATGTGTCAAAGTGATGTGTCAGGAGATAGAATAGGTCATATTATAAATATAGCACATTAATTGTAGGCGCCTGAAACCTAGCACCAGAAGTTAAGACTAGATAAAAGCAAAGCTTCCATTTAATCACCTATGGGCGCTCAACTGTTAACTACCCCTAACAAATAACCTTCACACTTAAAGAAGATCTACATCCAAATCACTAACCTCTTATATAAGCTTTACCGTATTATTGTATTTAACCCCTTCACGCTGATGTAAAACATACAGGTAAAAGCCAGTAAATTAGAATATTTTGAAAAACTTGATTTATTTCAGTAATTGCATTCAAAAGGTGTAACTTGTACATTATATTTATTCATTGCACACAGACTGATGCATTCAAATGTTTATTTCATTTAATTTTGATGATTTGAAGTGGCAACAAATGAAAATCCAAAATTCCGTGTGTCACAAAATTCGAATATTACTTAAGGCTAATACAAAAAAGGGATTTTTTAGAAATGTTGGCCAACTGAAAAGTATGAAAATGAAAAATATGAGCATGTACAATACTCAATACTTGGTTGGAGCTCCTTTTGCCTCAATTACTGCATTAATGCGGCGTGGCATGGAGTCGATGAGTTTCTGGCACTGCTCAGGTGTTATGAGAGCCCAGGTTGCTCTGATAGTGGCCTTCAACTCTTCTGCGTTGTTGGGTCTGGCATTCTGCATCTTCCTTTTCACAATACCCCACAGATTTTCTATGGGGCTAAGGTCAGGGGAGTTGGCTGGCCAATTTAGAACAGAAATACCATGGTCCGTAAACCAGGCATGGGTAGATTTTGCGCTGTGTGCAGGCGCCAAGTCCTGTTGGAACCTGAAATCTCCATCTCCATAGAGCAGGTCAGCAGCAGGAAGCATGAAGTGCTCTAAAACTTGCTGGTAGACGGCTGCGTTGACCCTGGATCTCAGGAAACAGAGTGGACCGACACCAGCAGATGACATGGCACCCCAAACCATCACTTATGGTGGAAACTTTACACTAGACTTCAGGCAACGTGGATCCTGTGCCTCTCCTGTCTTCCTCCAGACTCTGGGACCTCGATTTCCAAAGGAAATGCAAAATTTGCTTTCGTCAGAAAACATGACTTTGGACCACTCAGCAGCAGTCCAGCTCTTTTTTTCCTTAGCCCAGGTGAGACGGTTTTCGCGCTGTTTCTTGGTCAACAGTGGCTTGACACGAGGTATGCGGCAGTTGAAACCCATGTCTTTCAAGCGTCTCTTGGTGGTGGATCTTGAAGCACTGACTCCAGCAGCTGTCCACTCCTTGTGAATCTCCCCCACATTTTTGAATGGGTTTTTTTTCACAATCTTGACTAGGGCGCGGTGATCCCTATCGCTTGTACACTTTTTCTGACCACAGTTTTTCCTTCCCTTTGCCTCTCTATTAATGTGTTTGGACACAGAGCTCTGAGAACAGCCAGCCTCTTCAGCAATAACCTTTTGTGTCTTTCCCTCCTTGTGCAATGTGTCGATGGTCGCCTTTTGGACAGCTGTCAAATCTGAAGTCTTCCCCATGTTTGTGTAGGCTTTAGAACTGGACTGAGAGACCATTTAAAGCCCTTTGCAGGTGTTTTGAGTTAATCAACTGATTAGTTTGTGGCACCAGGTGTCTTCAAAATTTAACCCTTACACAATATTCGAATTTTGTGACACACGGAATTTTGGATTTTCATTTGTTGCCACTTCAAATCATCAAAATTAAATGAAATAAACATTTGAATGCATCAGTCTGTGTGCAATGAATAAATATAATGTACAAGTTACACCTTTTGAATGCAATTACTGAAATAAATCAAGTTTTTCAAAATATTCTAATTTACTGGCTTTTACCTGTATATGCAGCCTCACAGCATTGGACTTTTTTTCGTGAGAGCGCGTATATTTGTGTTTCACCCCTTGTGCTGGGAGCGCGCTGCAGGGCACGCTCCGAGCACAGAGACCGGGGTCTCACCAAGACCCCTGAGTCCCATAATAACAATTGAGACCCGGATCTACTGATTCTCCTGATTAGTCACTGTGAAGCCCACCCCTGTGTTTTTCTTTTTTTTTTCTTTCTTTCTGTGAATGGAGAAGGATGCAATGGGGGTTATTTACGGCAAATCCACTTTGCTCTACAAGTGCACTTTCAAGTGCAGTCGCTGTAGATCTGAGGGGGACATGCAAGGAGAATAAAAAAACAGCATTTTAGCTTGCACACGATTGGATGATAAAATCACCAGAGCTTCCCCTGATTTCAGATCTTCCCCTCAGATCTACAGCGACTGCACTTCCAAGTGCAGTGCACTTGTAGTGCAAAGTGGATTTGCCTTTCGTAAATAACCCCCAATGTATCTGTCTCGTTCCTTGCAGAAAGGAAAAAAAGTAAAATAAATAACGAAAATACCTAGATCAAGGTTTGATCTAGGTCAGTGCCAGGGTTAGTGTTAAGGTAAAGCAAGGGTCAAGGTCGGGGTCAAAGGTCAGGGTCAGTATATTTTGGAAAGGATTTTTTTATTAGCATCAGTGTCAGTTAGTGTCGGTGTGTTTTAGGTATGGCAAAAAAAAAAAAAAAAAGCAAGATGCGCACTATTGCTTCTGGGCTGTACTACAGGTGCAAACAACATACACATATGTGGTATCATTGCGATCGTCAGGAGCAGAAAAAAATATTTTGGGATGTTCTTTGGTGGTAGGTTATGGTAGTAACAAGAAATATATGGCTACATTTAAAAAAAAATGATTTTGTTTTACTAGTTTGGGACAGTTTTCTTTTGATAATAAAAAAATAAAATCAGGAGATATCCATAACTATTTACTACCAAATGAAAGCCCAATTTGTCCTAAAAAAAATCAAGGTATAATCCATCTGGATGCACAAAGTAATTGTGATGATATGTATAGTTTTACTAACACTAATGTCAAAATTGCAAAATTGAGCTTAGGCATTTTGATTTGTTGTACTCTTAGGTGTGAAGGGGTTAAATAATACCTGTCGGCCTAATTCCTTGTTCAAGTTCTCCCTGTTATAGGGCAAAAAATGTCTGTTCCTGTCTCCTAGGTATGCTCCTACGATATGTTGTCACCAGGGCTTTTTTTCTCAGAAAATAGGTGCAGGAACTCAACCACGACCCCCAAAACCAACCTTCCCCCCACACACACACCCTCCAAACCACATCAAATAGTGTGTGTGGTCAAATTTCACTAACAGTGCAAGGGTCTTAAAGGGGCATTAAATACCCAGAGTGCATTAATTACAGAGTGCAGAGTTCGGGGGATGTCACACACAGAGTGCAGAGTTCCAGGGGTGCTCTACACACAGTACAAAGTTCAGAGGTGCACTACACACAGAATGCAGAGTTCCAGGGGTGCTCTACACACAGTGCAAAGTTCAGAGGTGCACTACACACAGAGTGCAGAGTTCCAGGGTGTGCTACTTGCAAAGTTTGCAATTGTGCTATGTACACAGTGCATAGTTCAGGAGTGTACTGCATACAGTGTACGGAGTTCAGGGGTGCACTACACACAGTGCAAACTTCATGGGTGCATTACAGACAGAGTGCAGAGTTCAGCCTTCTTCTGAAGCTGCTTACCTCTGCATCCCCCATCCACATCTCACTTTCACCCCTCTTCAGCTCTGACCACTGCATGCAACCCCCCTTCCACTGCCCCCATCTTCTCCCTCCCTCCTTAAAAGCTGCACCATTTTCCACATGTCATACTTGTGTTGCTGTATTAAACTGAAGCACCCTGTTGGCTCTAGTACCTCCCCACACACTATAGGTGGCTCCTCTCTCACTTGTAGGTAGATGATCCAGTGGGGAAGTTGGGATCTGCTCTGCACCTGCATCTTCCTTGTCCATTCAGGAGATCAGATCTGTGGGAGCCATTGGGAGACAAGCTGTCCCTTGTAAACACAGAAGCAGGACTTCAATGTATACAAGTAATAGTGGTGAGCAGGGAACAGAGGGCCTGAGCCAGAGGTGGTGGAACTGAGTTCCACCAAGTTCCAGCTGAAAAAAAGCCCTGGTTGTCACCCCATCACATGTGGCATTGTTGGAGACTACAAGCAGCTGTGTTGACACACATGGTCCACCTTTGTCATGGTCAGAAAATCAATCCAAAGCAATGAAGTGCAGCCAATGCTGGGGCGAGTGCTGCAACAAGGAGGTCAGCAGCACTGAGATGCAAAAATAGATGAAAAAAAAGGTGGACATTTTCTAATTTAAAAAATGGCACTTATTTTTGATACACAGTGCATTAGTAAACTTAATATCATCCAGTTAGGGTTTAGATCTACTTCAACCTACCCCATAAAATTAAGCCTTAACCCCCCCCCCAAACAGAATTTTAACAACTAACCTAACATTGAAAATAAACCTAAACTAACCTTTAAAATGAGTTGCCTATAATGTAATCTAAATCTTAATGATATATATAAAGCTCTTCACCTAATCCAGTTCTTAAAGCTCATCAATGAGCAAGTATTGACCCACCTATTTATTCCGCCCTTTTAGACATTGTTTTCAAAGCTTTTTTTTTTAACTCACCCGAATCAGCCGTCAAATAACCCTACACAGTGCCTCTGCTGAGTGTGAATACCAGGGGGCCACAGCTGCTAGAGTAGGTGTGCTGCGACCCTGTCTTTTGGCCCTCCCCGTTCTAACATCATTGTGCCCCTGCTGGAATTTTTAGCACCATATTAGGACCCCACCGATGGACAGCCAATGGGAACTGCCATCAGCAAGAAGATGGGCATCCAAAGAAGGATACTAACTATCTCCAGAAATTAGTAAGTAGGACATTAAAAGAAAAAAAAAAAGAATTTAAATATAATTATAGGATTAGCTAGAGGGTGGGATGAGTATATTTTACTGAAGGAGGGTGGTGAGCTTTCCAGAAGTTAACACTGACTCTCTAACCTTTAGGCTGGATTCACACCTATGCAGTTTTAGTGCTTTTTGCAGATCTGCACTAGAGTCCTTTTAACATGGTTTCCTATGGAACACGATCTGTAGTGCAAATCTGCAAAATGCAAAAAGCACAAAAAATGCGTAGGTGTGAATCGAGCCTTAGGCTCGATTCACACCTATGCATGTTGCTTTTGAGCGTTTTTGGAGGTTTTTTTTTCATGCTTGGCACGTTTTTGAGCAGCGTTTTTGTAGCGTTTTTGCCGCGTTTTTGCCGCGTTTTTGCCGCGATTTGCGTTTTGCGGTTTTTTTTTTTTTTCATTTTTTTTTACAGTCTTAAAAAAAAATTACAAAAAAAAAAAAATTAAAAAAAAAAAAAAAAATCGGCAAAAACGCACCAAAAACGCACCAAAAACGCTGCAAAAATGCTGCAAAAACGGTGCACTTGCGTTTTTGATGCTTGTCCATTGAAATCCATTACATGCAAAACGCTGCTTTTTGCATGAAAAAAAGTCCCCGACCCTTTCCAAAAACGCAGAGATACAAAAAAGCATTGATGTGAACATGTTCCATAGGAACCCATGTTAAAAAATTCCCATGCATTTCTGCAAAATGCAAAATGCATCAAAAAACGCGCTAGTGTGAATGGAGCCTTAAAGATGAACATGGTGAATGCTACTAAGACCTGAACTTCCCGTACAAGAATGAAATGTATAGATCTAGGCAAAAAAACAGCAAATGCCTTTTTTTGATTTGGCAGAAAAAAGCATTATATGACTAGCAAATCAATCCTTGGTAACTGAAATTATACAAATGCCCCACAGATATTTCCAAAAAACTGATTTTCACAGATCAGATGATGAGCTGATTAGTCACCTGCATTTCCACTGATACCTCTGGTTCTTCAAGCTTGTGGTTTATCCTTACCTCCTTTTTGCTGTTCTGCTGGTACCTTTGGTACTATAAGCATGTGTTCTGTTCTTGCTTCCTTGAGGCACAAATCTAGTAGCTATATGCATTGCCTGCCTCGCTTGCTGCCATATACCTTACTCCATGGCATTTTCCTGCCTACCCTCCCAATCTTCCTAATTTATTCACGTCATGCGCAGACCCCATGGCCTGAGCAATAAGGTATACCTAGCCCTAGGCTCCTGTTCCAGTTTGAGTTCCTTGTTTCTAGTTGCAGCACCTAGATTTTATTTTAATTTTTTCCATAATGTTTTTTTTATTTAAGAGAAGACGTAACATACAGAGAATTTGAACAGTAGTTGTATAATAACAATTGGTGATGCAGAGTCATGTTATAAGTGAGTCATTTAACAATGCATAAACCTTTAAAACATTGGTCCAGTTCTGACTCATTCTACGGGTCTGTGTAAACAATAACTTTGAGCAACAAAAAACTTAAACAAAAAAAATAGTTCAGAGATCTATCTGTATTTGGAGATGGTGGCCATAATCATTGGTTTCTAAGAGGTAAGTGGGCATAGAGGTGTTGGTTGTGGTGTAGGTTAGGTCCATCGTTGGGGGAGGTTCGTAATAGATCGAGTTCATATTGAATGCGATGAGATGGGCTTATGTGGTGTATGCATGGTTGTCTTTTGAGAATGGCTTAGTCAAGGGAGTAGTAGGGAGTAAAGCTTGAGGTAGGGGGGTGCAGGAGATGGGAAAGAAAATACAAGAAGAGAGAAAACAAAAAAAAAGGAAGGGGGGGAAGAGGGGTGGTTGTCTTTTACTTCCCTGAAGGGAAGAAGTGTCATAATTATTGGAGGTCAAAAAGTGGAGTAGGATGGTTATATTCTATTACTGGCTGGGCACATTGTTCAGACGGAAGAATTTGACTGGACGTGCTTCCTACATGCTCATTTGGTCCCAAATTTTTTAGGGGTGTCTCATGCAATGTGGATTAATTCTTCCACTTCAGCGACCTTGTCGATTCTATTGAACCATTCCTTAATCGGGGTGGGGGGGGGAGCCCCAATGTATTAGGACACATTGTTTTGCTGAATTTATTAAGTCCATAGCTAGATTTATGGTAGGTTTTGTGTAGTAGGGGTGAGTGGTGTAATAGGAATTGAGCTGGAGATACTGTAGTTCCAAGTCATAGGTTGTTACATGAGAGGTAATATGGCAGACTTCCTTCCAGAAGTTTTGGATGTGTGGACAGGACCACCAAATGTGTTGTAATGTACCTCGGTCTGTTTGGCATCTCCCGCAAGATTCTGGGATTGTGGGTTTAAATTTGTGTAGAAGGGATGGGGTACGGTACCAGCGGGATTTAATTTTATATGCATTCCCTTGAGTGGAGACATTTATTTGTGTATATATGTTCCCAGTCTTCTTGTGATAGGATGAGGGATAGGTCTCTTTCCCATGTTTTGCATACTTTATTATCGTTAGGATGGTGATCCCTGTGGAGAAATTAGTGCATGGTGGATATAAGATGGTGTTGTGGGGATTTTTGTGTGCAGAGCATTTCAAAAGGCGTAAGTCGCCTTGAGCAGGAAGAGTTTTTGTCTAGGGATTTGAGATAGTGGGGGTTATTTACGAAAGCTAACTCCACTTTGCACTGCAAGTGCACTTGGAAGTGCAGTCGCTGTTGATCTGAGGGGAAGATCTGAAATGAGGGGAAGCTCTACTGATTTTATCATCCAATCATGTGCAAGCTAAAATGCTGTTTTTTATTTTCCTTGCATGTCCCCTCAGATCTACAGTGACTGCACTTCCAAGTGCACTTGTAGTGCAAATTGGATTTGCCTTTCGTAAATAAACCCCACTGTGTGAGCAGTAAGAACGACCAGGAGGGAATGGGCTGTTTGTCCATTTGGGTAGATAGGCGAGAGATCGATATGTAGTTCCCATGTTCGTAAAAGTGATGGGCTAGGATTTGGTTCATTCTTATAGGAGTTAGTGGGCCTGGGATAGTTTATAAAGAGTTGTGGGTACATACTTTGCAAAAGCATTGTTTGGTGGGGCCAATTAGTGGGTGTGAGTGTATTTCAGGCAGGGTAGTCTAGATTTTGACTTCCTTTTGACCCTGCTCTTTCCTGAAATCCTAATGTCTCCTGTGTGTCTGTTTCTTTGTTGGAATAACCTCCCATGCACCAAACGTATCTCTCTCTCTGGATTCACTTCCCTCTTCAGCTCCACCAATACCCCTGCTCTGCTTTCGTATCGGCTTGCACGGTTATGTCTCTGCACCTTAAGGAGGGTGAACCTGGTAATCATAACCCAGCACCAGCAATTGCAAAATCAATCTTCATCAGAAGATTTGGTGAAATATGGCTGGTGCTTACACTCCATGCTCCAGAGAATCCAAAGTGACCTACTCACCACCACCTACCTGCAAATTGGAATAGTGGGTCCACAATTCTACAGCCATATGTGACACAAATGCAAGACATACATTATCCACACATCTAAATGAAAGTGTTTTTTTTATAATTAGGAACAGAAGGCATCAGATCTGACAGTTTTCCTCTAATATACAGTAAACAATATATACATTTTTTTGAAAATAGTTATTAGAACTATATTCTGGTCTAATTTGTTTTATACATGTAAGCCCCAGCTGTGGAGTGAGATGGAGAACATTCTATGCTGACCTCTGATTCATAGACTGTTCAGCTTCCAGCAAAACGATTTAGTCACTCGACATCTTGCCCAAAGTGTGATAATAATCTCTGTTTCTGGCAAATAAAACACCAATCAATCACTATTTACTCCACAATGCCCAGGACTCTTTCCACATTACATCTGGAAAATATTTTGTTTGGCAGCAGTCCATTTTAATACCAACTGCATTACATTAGCATCCAGATATCTACAAAGTCAATTATTTCATAATGCTCCCCAACAAAATGTCAACAGGCAGAAGCTGGCTGGAGAAATTGACTGGAGACGAAAGAATGACCAAAGGACCATTTCATTATTTGTTTAAAGCCCAACACCAGCCAATTTTTTTTGTTTGGTATAGATGGTTTTTTACTGCTGCATGAAACCATCAGAAAGCTTTTCCTTAACTTTTTATCCTTGTGGTCCAGGACATGAAATAAGGAAAAAGGGGTCATTGAGATAAGAAACAGAAACAGACAGGATTAAAAAAAAAACACAGATGCTATAATATTGCCCACAGAACATGCACAATTAAAATCCAACAGGGGCTCTAAACCTCTACAATTTAAATAAACCAACAGTTTGGGCTGGAGATGAGCTAGATCTTCATTAGATCTTCTCCATAAAATATATTGTTTGTTTTGGGTGAAGAAATAGGGTATACACTGCCGGGGGCCTATATGTTAAAGAGGTTGTAAACCTCAGACATGACATATGAACAAAGCTAATCCCTCTATAGGGTGTACTTGTCTCAATTAGGAGCACTAAGTGTCAATTTTGTCTGCTGCATTGTTCCTCTGCTATCAGCATAAATCACTTCTGACAAGTTTTTCTGACACCAAGAGAAAAATGGTGACAGAGGGGGGATCTCCAGTTAATTGAAAGCCTTAGCTCTGTTCCTGTGTGCTGTGTGAAGGGGGTGTGTATCTTCCCTCCAATCAGCTCTCAGCTCTCCTCACTGAGTGTAACTTCAGCTCTTCAGCTCTCCACCTCCTTTTTTCTGAACTCTCATGCCGCGTACACATATCATTTCAGTCGGATATTCCGATCGAGTGTGGGCTTCATCTGACTTTTTTTTCCAAAAATTCTGACGGACCTAGAAATAGAACATGTTTTAAATCTTTCCGACGGAATCAATTCCTATCGGGAAAACCGTTCGTCTGTATGCTATTCCGACGGACCAAAAACGATGCAAGGGCAGCTATTGGCTACTGGCTATTGAACTTCCTTTTTCTAGTCCCGTCGTACGTCATCGCGTTCTAAACGAATGGACTTTGGTGTGATCGTGTGTAGGCAAGTCTGTTTCAGCGGAACTCCATCTGAACTCCGTCGGAAAGACCGTCAGAGTTTATTCTGACGGAAAAAACGGTCGTGTGTACGCGGCATTAGACAAGCTTTACAATTCAGCACTTTGAAGGAATGTAAAGAAAGGGCTGCAGAAAGACAAGTACAACTTATGTAGGAGGATTTGTTTCATCTCTGTGTATTACCTGAGGCCAGTCACTTCAATGAGTATATGTAAGGGTATACAACCACTTGAAAACATTTAACTGTCCTTCATTAGCCATCAATTTACCTAGTATGCTTACCCCAGGATGACATTTTTGTTAGGATCCATCATCTCCCTTATACGTTCTGTTTATCACCTCTCCCCATATCAGCCATGTCCTTGTTGACCACTCCAATTCTTTACACGTTACTTAAAATGTAGATGAACGCTCTAAAATACCCACTAAAATTTTAATGTGGGCCTGTAGTCTTGGAGAGAACAATCTGTTGTAAGTGTTTGACTAAAAAGTCTTACTTACACTAATGGCTTATTTGGACTTAGTATAGTACAAATAAAGGAAATTACACAATAACCTTGAGCACTAATTCCTGTGTTTTAGCCACATATCAACAAGGAAATGGGAATTTTCTCAACATGGATTTTTAACTGGTGAATAGTTTCCTATGGTCCCTTTTACATCAGCATACTGTGGATCGATGGCAGCCGGTAGAAATTCTTCTTTGGGGGGGGGGGGGGGGGCGGCAAACAGTATGCCACCATTCCCCCCAGTCGGTTGGTCAGTAGCACTTACCCCATCACCGGCAGCCTCCCATTCTCCTGCTCTCCATGGGTCATCACGGCGGCGGCGGTGGTAGTTTCTGTTTCTTCCCTCCTCAGCGGCCAATCGGGAGTCTACTCTTTTTGGCCAATCGGAAAATGAGTCTCACACCTGCTTATGATTGGCCGGATTGAGGATCAGTGTTTCAACAGCAAATATTGATTCGCTGTTGTAACACACCTGGGTGGGCTCCAGTCGCATTCTCTGCGACCCAAGCCCACCCTATTTTGAAGCCTATTACAGCCTCTGGCTCTAATCAGGTGCTTAAAAAAAAAAAGACCTGACCGCTGTAATTCATGCACCCAGAGCCCTGAAAGGGGCCAGATGCATAAATAGGGGGTGGCCGCGATGGCCATGGATAGATCCATGCTATGCATCAATCTACCTATTGCATATAGGGGGTGGCTTGGAGAGAGGGAGCGTTGTCTGGGCGCCCCTAATTGACGGGCCGCCACTGCTGTGGGTAGGCCCAATCTGGGTTGAATCCCGTTAAGCTTTATGCACGTGGGCGATTAGCCATTCTGTGAATCCCAGCAGTAAGAGTCTACTGATACCTGCGACTGGGATTGATAGCTGTGTACAAAAGCTGTGGCCGACAAGTCTGGAGGGTACAATGACAGGCTGTCAGCGGTCGTGACTGTTCAAACAGCCAGCGATCACCAATGGTACACAAAATGTGTCCAGCTGTGATCACTGGCTGTGTGAACAGTCACAAACAGCTGCGATCACTGATGGTCTGTTAATGCAGTGTATGGGCTCAGCGGCCGCAACTATCTACACACAGCTGTCAACCCCTTAGGAATCATTTGCTTCCTGCTACTGAGTTCTGCAGGATTGGTTAATAGAGCCTTATGTGAAAATAAACCCACTCATTAGTAGTGGTGATAAACCTATTTTGTCTTCCATAAGGCCCCTTTCACACTGGGGCGGGGGCGGTGGTAAAGTGCCTCTATTTTTAGCGGCGCTTTACCGTCGTATTTTTGCGGAGGTATTCGGCCGCTAGCATGGCGCCTTTAACTCCTGCTATCAGGCGAGAAAGGGTTAAAACCACCCACAAAGTACTGCTGCACAGCGCTTTGCCGCTGGGAAGGCTGCGCTGCCCATTCATTTCAATGGGCAGGAGCGGTATACACACTGCTCCTTCACCGCTCCCATAGGTGCCTAATGCATTAGGGTGTGCACCCTTAAGCTCAAACACACATGCATGTGAATGTATCTACATATATATGACTCCAGCACATTGATCTCCCTGCTGGCACAGTGAAAGAGAAAAGGATAAACACTTCTCTTATGGCAGAGCCGGTAAGAGGGAGATCTTTCCCATGTTCCTGTTGCTATATGGAGCGATAACACTAATGCGCACGGGGGGATTCGGGTGTGCCTGGGCACACCCGGCACACCCTGTGCGCACGCCTATGACCGCTCCAAAGATGCTGCTAGCAGGACATTTTTTACCGCCCTGCCAGCGCACCGCTCCAGTGTGAAAGCCCTCGGGGCTTTCACACTGGAGAGACAGCAGCGGCTCTTTCAGGGCACTTTGCAGGCGCTATTTTTAGCGCTGTATCGCCTGCAAAGTGCCCCAGTGTGAAAGGGCACTAATTGCCACCTCATTCTTCGACATACAAAATTCCCAATTAACCTTTTGCACACTGATATACACCCTTCTTGCAAGCATTTGTAGAACACAGCGTTTCTTGGTTTGCATACACTGCAATACGTGTTCAAGCTGGTCAAGTGTGTTAAAGGGATCACACCCCTCTAGCACCTCATATGTTATACAGTTACAGTATATACCCAAGTTTTTGGGATTTGAGCACAGACATGGCTTCAGCTCAATCTTTATCTTGACTTGAGCAGAGGTGGTATATGCATAAACCAGGGACCATTTGCGAACTGGTTACGAGATAAAGTATTCCCAAAATGCTAGGAAAAAGAAAAACATAGCTCTCATCATAAGTAATATTTGGAAAACAAATACTTTGCTATTATTATGTATCAGAATCCTAATGTAATTTTCCATTCATGTGATCATTTAATTAATATGTTTTGCAATTGTTATTAAAGTGAACCCCCCATCAGATCATTAAAGCTAAACCCCAAGACTTTTTCTTTATTTTAGGGCCCCTTTCACAGGGCTGGGTTGGTGCAGCTGCCAGATTCCTGCAGCAAGAGTCTGAAAAGTCTGTGGAATGACCGGGTTATGCCATGCAGTTGTTCGAATATAGCCGCACACAGAGTGGTTAGAGAAAGTTGGCCAAGTTTGGATGCAGCTGTCAGCCTACCATTAATTTAAATGGGCTGAGCGGCCACTGCTGATTGCAAACCCAGTCATTCCAGCAGCAAGAATCCACTGATTCTTGCCGCAGGAATCCGGCAGACGCACCAACCTGGTCGTATGAAAGGTGCCTATTGCTGAAGTTTAGTGAAACCCTTTTTTCTTTAAAAAAATAAAAACAGTACTTATGGCCGCCCTCGGTCTCCTCTGTCCTGGGGTGACCCTGAGCCCTTGGACTTAGCCTCATGTCAGCAAAGGTGGGCCCTATCACTGCCAGGTCTCAAATTCTTTTTTGTACTTCTTCTGATAATTATTCACCCCGACCTCTGTTGGGGGTGTCCAGTAGACCAGCACGTATATTGCCCTCTGATGTAAGCTAGTGCACTTACAACATGGGCTCCCATTAGTTGGTCCTTGGGCGACATACATGGATCTTTGGTTTATCCCACCACTAGGTTGCCCAGTGGACATTTAGTACTTATAAAAGTCACCTGCTGACTTTCTCAGTCCATGCCTTTTTGTTATGTTTAATATGCTGTACTCCTGCGTGGGTGATCAGTTGTCAAGTTGTTATGTTCATTACAATAAACATTTTTGTACCAGGAAAAAAAAAAACAGTACTGGGGACAATACTTACTATGAATGAACAAGAGATTTGTTATAGTGCAAAAAGTAACCAATCTAAGGTAGTGAAATCCTAGCTGAAAGGTTATCACATCCACAATAGGTACATCAACGGTTAATTTTGCTGGCTTTAATACTCTTAAAGTGCAGCTCCTCAGCAAATAGAGGAAATATCTGTAGTAATACAAAGAGACACCAGAGGGCGCAATCTAAGTGCATTATAATATATCTTTATTAATACAAAAATGTAATTGGCTGTTCACATGTAGTAGAATAAAAAGTGCCTGCAATATGCTCTAAAGCTGTCATCAGATTGTGATCCTGTGCAGTGTAGTAAGAATCCAGTGTGAGAATATTCTATTTATACTCCCAGTGGCTGGGGAGCTCTTATATGCCGAGAAGTGGATTCCACCTATGTGACTACAAGGAACAGCGGAGCCAGTAAACAACTAGAATATAAATACTATAGTGTGTAATTTACAGGTAGGCAGGCTTGAGAAAGAAGCATTACTGCCTCGAAATGCATAGCCACGTCCCCTTAATGCCTCTCAGCATCTGAATTCACAAGGTCTGTTCCCATGCTGTTTGATCGGCTGCCCTGCTTGAGAGTGCCTTGGAGCCAGCAGATGCTTCCAATTCAGGGGTCTTGAGACTGCAAGACCCCTGACCCTCTGTCTGGACAGTGCTGATTGGCCCTGTGCTGATCACATGCACTCTCCCAAGAAATAAAAAAAACTCTCTAGCAATACACACTAAACTGAGCATGTGCAGCCTGACATCATAGGCTCTGTGTTATCAGGAAATTATCAGGGGATAGAGGAAGAAGGGGAGGATCAGGGAGGCCAGGATCAAACAGCCTTTTTTACACAATGTGGAGGATTGACCCCTTCGGTTCTATAGTGAGTATAACAAGAATGCTTTATTGCATATACAGACTGATTTTACTAATGTGGGTTTAGTAACACTAATGCCGTGTACACACGAGTGGACTTTGCACAGACTGAACTCCGAAGGACTTTTTGATGGACTGTCGACGGAGTTCCGACGCAACGGACTTGCCTACACACGATCACACCAAAGTCTGACTGATTCGAACGTGATGACATACGACTGAACTAGAATAAGGAAGTTCATAGCCAGTAGCCAATAGCTGCTCTTGCGTCGTTGTTTGTCCGTCAGACTAGCATACAGACAAACGGGTTTTTCGACCGGACTTGAGTCCTTCAGAAAGATTTGAAACATGTTCTATTTCTAAAGTCCGTCTGATTTTTCAACAGCAAAGGTCCGATGAAGCCCACACGCGATCGAATTGTCCGGCGGATTCATTCCGACGGACCTTTGCTCTCGAAAACTCCGGTCCTGTGTACATGGCATAACTGTAACCCAAAACAGAATTCCAGCCTCACTGGGTACAGTGAGCCAAACTAGATTTACCTAAAAGAACAATTTAACCCCCAAGTGGCTACAATGGGCACAAACTAAATTGACCTATCCTAGCACCTGACCAGCAGGGAGCTACATACACTTTAAGCAATCAATTGCAGTGTGTTAGCATGCAATATATTGCACAGTCATGTTCACTGCTTTTGAAAAAAAAGTCCATTCATTATGAATGGGCTGCCAATGCACATCAACAGAAAATTAAACTTTATTTATAACAGCACTCTGAAACACACATTTTGCATTGACTGCTGTTGTACAGTGTGTTGGGCATCATTCACAATGAATCGGACAGCAAACACACTACAAACAGTGCGTTGCATTGACATGTGTTGCTCTATTGCTTTGTAAAATGTGTACAGTATGTAATGTGCAATGTACAAGTGCGAATGGACACATAAAGCTACTAAATCATCGACTTCAACTGCACCAATGTTTCCACATGAGCTTATACATTATTTTGAAAGGGTTAGTTCACTTTTACAAAAAAAAAAAAATTGCCTATGCAGATAAAGGGCGTCGGTAGATAAAAACAAACTGTGCATCTTTGACTAAAGTTGAATAATGCCTCTTCAATAGCATAGTTGCCAACATTGTAAAAAAAAAATGTGGGACACTTTTGTGGCTGTAGGCGGAGCCGTACAATAATTAGGGGTGCGGGGCATTCGTTTGTAGGCATGGTTTAGGGAAGATACACAAGTGTGGTGCGCTCAGCGAAAAACGGGTGTGGTTTACATGAAATAGTGGGTGTGGCTTAAATGGGCGTGGCTCAAGGGGGTGTGGTTAGAGTCTGAGATGAATGAGGGATGGAGAGGGAAAGGGGGAGAGAGGGAAAGGGGGAGAGAGGGAAAGGGGGAGAGGGGGAGGGAAATGACGGGACAGCAGCCCCAGATCCTACACAATAAAAATATGTGTATTCTAGAAAGTTTAACAATCAGCAGATAAAGATACTCCAAGCACCTGGTGTTAGCACTTCAATCATCCCAGCACCATGATTGTTATGGTGTCAGGATGATTGAAGTGCATTATTTCTATTATTACATTGTAATATAAAATGAAATCATTCAACTCACCGTAATGCAGAATCAGTGGGATCCCTGAGCGTGTCACTAGCCACGTTGCCTGCCACCAGCCGTCCGTCCTTGCATCAGGTGTCCCAGCAGAGTCCATCCTTGCATCAGGTGCCCCCAGCGGAGCCCCCCTTACATCAGGTGTCCCCGGCAGAGCTCCCCCTCACATCAGGTGTCCCCAGTGGAGCCCCCCTCACATCAGGTGTCCCCGGCAGAGCTCCCCCTCACATCAGGTGTCGCCGGCAGAGCTCCCCCTCACATCAGGTGTCCCCAGTGGAGCCCCCCCTCACATCAGGTGTCGCCGGCAGAGCTCCCCCTCACATCAGGTGTCCCCGGCAGAGCTCCCCCTCACATCAGGTGCCCCCGGCAGAGCCCCCCCTCACATCAGGTGTCCCCGGCGGAGCTCCCCCTCACATCAGGTGTCCCCAGTGGAGCTCCCCTTACATCAGGTGTCCCCGGCAGAGCCCCCCCTCACATCAGGTGTCCCCGGCAGAGCCCCCCCTCACATCAGGTGTCCCCGGCAGAGCCCCCCCTCACATCAGGTGTCCCCGGCAGAGCCCCCCCTCACATCAGGTGTCCCCGGAAGAGCTCCCCCTCACATCAGGTGCCCCCGGCAGGGCCTCCCCCTCACATCAGGTGTCCCCAGTGGAGCTCCCCCTCACATCAGATTCCCACAGCGGTGCGCCCCCCCACCTGAGGCTCAGAGGTGTCCTAGTAGACAGACTGTCCGCCGGCCGCATGGCTAGAACCCCCGCCCCTTTCCATAACAGACTTGCAGCGGGGCGGGGGGTAGGCGGGGCGTGGCGGAGCAGGGCGGAGGGTGGGCGGCGACGCAGGAGCTCCGTCTAGCCCCCCCCCAGCCATCTTCCTGATCTTCGTTAAAATGGCAGACCTCTAGCGGCGGCGGCGGTGGAGAAAATCCGTGAAGAACCGGATTTCCGGGAAATCCGGGACAGTTGGCAACTATGCAATAGGTGTAGGCCATTTATTTACCTCATGAAGCCTCAACTGAAAACTCCCAGGATGTTGCTAGGACATTGCTAAGCAAGTTCTAGCTTTACTGTTCATCTCCACCAACCCAGAAGTGAGCTCTCAACTCTGAGCTCAAAGCTACCACATCAGGGGAGAGAGCACATTTGAGGGGGTTTGAATCAGAGAGCTCGCTCCTGTGATGGTGAAGATGAACAGTACTAGCTAGGCCTTGTTTACCAATGTCCTACCATCGTCCTGCTGGTCAGGCTTCAGGAGATATGGAAATGTCCTACACCTATAACAAGGGCATGTTCAATTTTGGTCAAAGCAGCACAGCTTGTTTTCATCTACTGACACTGTGCTTGGATCCTGTGTTCATTTTTGTGACATCGTGCATAGTTGCCAACATTGCAAAAAAAAAAATTCGGGACACTTTTTTGCATGTAGGCAGAGCCTTGCTATAAGTAGGGGGCATGGCATTCTTTTGTAGGCGGGGCATTCCGCAACCGAAAAAATGCAGGGTGCTACGCGCGCCGCGGCGAAAAATGGACATGGTTTGAGCAAAATAGTCGGCATGTCTTAAATGGGCATGGCTCGGAAGGGGTGTGGTATGAGATGAATGAGGGATGGGGGGAGAAAGAAAGAAGGAGGGAGGGAGAGAAATAAAGAGAGAAAGAAAGAGGGAGAGAAAAAGAAAGAAAAAGAGAGAAAGAGGGATGGAGTGACAGCAGCCCCAGATCCTACACAACAGTAGAAATATGTGTATTCCAGAAAGTTTAACAATCAGCAGATAAAGATACCCCAAACACCTGATGTTGGCGCTTCAATCATGCCGGCACCAAGGTTGTTATGGTGTCAGGATGATTGAAGTGCATTATTTCTATTATTACATTGTAATATAGAATGAAATTATTTAACTCACCATAATGCAGAATCAGTGGAAGCCCTGAGCGTGTCACCTGCCACGTCGCCAGCCAGATGTCATCAGGTGTCCCCAGCGGAGTCCCCCCTTACATCAAGCATTTCCAGCTGACTCCCCCTTACATCAGGCATTGCCAGCAGAGTCCCCCCCTTATATCAGGCATTGCCAGCAGAGTCCCCCCCTTACATCAGGCATTGCCAGCAGAGTCCCCCCCCTTACATCAGGTATTGCCAGCAGAGTCCCCCCCTTACATCATGCATTGCCAGCAGAGTCCCCCCCTTACATCAGGCATTGCCAGCAGAGTCCCCCCCTTACATCAGGCATTGCCAGCAGAGTCCCCCCTTTACATCAGGCATTGCCAGCAGAGTCCCCCCTTTACATCAGGCATTGCCAGCAGAGTCCCCCCTTACATCAGGCATTGCCAGCAGAGTCCCCCCCTTACATCAGGCATTGCCAGCAGAGTCCCTCCCTTACATCAGGCATTGCCAGCAGAGTCCCCCCCTTACATTAGGCATTGCCAGAGGAGTCCCCCCCTTACATCAGGCATTGCCAGCAGAGTCCCCCCCTTACATCAGACATTGCCAGCGGAGTCCCCCCTTACATCAGACATCTCCCAATGGAATCCCCCCTTTCCTTACATCAGGCATTCCCAGCAGTGGAGACTCTCTCCGCCGCAATTACTAAACAGAATGGGACAAAATACTTAACCGGGTGGCTGCCAATAGCAATTGAGCTGCAGCGTCGCTCACCCCCACCCCTTCCTACATCAGGTCACAGACAGACGGCAGCGGGTGGGAGGTGGGCGGTGCCACAGCTCAAATTCTATTGGCAGCCACCCGGCCATTACTAAACAGTAATGCCGCGTACACACGGTCGGACTTTTCGTCTACAAAAGTCCGACAGCCTGTCCGACAGACTTCCGGCGGACTTTCAGCGGACTTGCAGCAGACTTTCTAACGAACGGACTTGCCTACACACGACCACACAAAAGTCCGACGGATTCGTACGTGATGACGTACACCGGACTAAAATAAGGAAGTTCATAGCCGGTAGCCAATAGCTGCCCTAGCATGGGTTTTTGTCCGTCGGACTAGCATACAGACGAGCGGACTTCGGGGTCCGTCGTACTTACGACGTAAAGATTTGAAGCATGCTTCAAATCTAAAGTCCGTCGGATTTTAGGCTAAAAAAGTCCGTTGAAAGTCCGGAGAAGCCCACACACGATCGGATTACCAGCCAGCTTTAGTCCGTCAGCGTCCGTTGGACTTTTGTAGACGAAAAGTCCGACCGTGTGTACGCGGCATAATTGCTTGTTTTGGTCTTCGGAAAAATGGCGGCCGGTGGAGATATTGTCTCCGCTGGCCACGGACCTCTAGCGGCGGTGGCGGCAGAAAAAAAAAAATTGGGAAAAATAAGAATTTCCCGGAAATGGCTAAATCCGGGAAAAAGGTCTAAATCTTGTGAATGTCCTGGGAAATTCGGGACAGTTGGTAAGTATGATCGTGTGATTCTAAAAAGTATTTGCATTGCTTAACCACTTGCCGACCTGCTCACACAGATATACTGCGTCAGGTTGGCTCTCCTGCGTGAACTGACGTACCTATACATCAGTCCATACAAGGAGGATAGCGGGCTCACGCCACGGCGCAGCGGGAGCATGCCTGCGGGCTCGATTTCCACCAGTGGCCCGCGATCACCTTGTACACAGACAGAACGGGGAACTATGTAAACAAGGCATTTCCCTATTCTGCCTAGTGACATGACAGATCTACTGTTCTCAGTGATTGGGAAGAGTGATCTCTGTCGTGTTCCAGTAAGCCCATCCCCCTACGGTTAGAACACATTGAGGGAACACACTTAACCCCTTCCCTGCCAGTGTCATTTTTACATTGATCAGTGCATTTCTATAGCACTGATCAATCTAATCATGTCACTGGTCATCAAAAAGTGTCCGCCGCAACGTCGCAGTCCCGCTAAAAATTGCAGATCGCCGCCATTACTAGTAAAAACAAAAAAAAAATAAAAGTCCCTAAATCTATCCCGTAAACCAATTAATATATGCCTACTAAGATTTTTATTTTTTTTACCAAAAATATGTAAGAATATATATTGGCCTAAACTGATGAATACATTTTAGTTATATATATATATATTTATATATTATTTTTTTGGGGGATATGTATTATAGCAGAAAGTAAAAAAAAATTTTTTTTTTTTTAAATTGTCTCAATTTTTTTGTTGATAGCGCAAAAAATAAAAATTGTAGAAGTGATCAAATACCACCAAAAGAAACCTCTATTTGTGGGGAAAAAAAGGACATAAATTTTGTACAATGTCTCACGAACGCGCAATTGTCAGTTAAAGCGGGGGTCCACCTATCTATCATTTTTTTTTTTTTTTTAGTTCATTCACAAACTTTTCTTCTCAGCATTACATACTCACATATTGTGTGTAATATGTCCGCCTGTGTCAGATTTCGTCGTAAAGATTAACTTATATTATTCACTGCAGGCGGTTTCCATCTTCATTGTGGGCATTTGAAGCCCACGAGCATTTATTTCCTGGATGTGGTGAATGCTGTGCTCCCAGCATTCACCGCTCGTTCCCGCACATGCTCAGTGGCATCCTGGGAAGCCTGAGACTAGCTCCCAGGAGTCTGGGAGAGGCTAGAAACACACCTACTCCCACGGGAGGAGAACCAGGAAGTGCAAAGAAGAATAGAAAAATAAAAGGTAATTACGGTGATTTAAATTTTTTTAAACGGCATGTCAGCATCTAGGCAAGGAAGAGAATACATACAGATATTGTTCAAAATTTGGGTGGAACCCCGCTTTAAAGCGATGCAGTGCCATAACCCAAAAAATGACCTGGTCAAAAAGGGGGCAAATCCTTCTGGGACTGAAGTGGTTAAACTCAGTGGCAGCTGGTGCGGCAAACAAACCCAGGGGGGTCCGCACTTACCCCATGCAGTTCGCGGGTGGCTTCCCTGAGCCCAACCTTTTTAAAGCCAATTAGAGCCTCCAGCTCTAATAATGTGCTTAAAAAAAAAAAAAAAGGGGCAGGCGCATGGAGATTAGGAGGGGGCGGCGTCCCTGAACCCCTTATGGACCGGCCGTCACTGCTTAAACGCTTCATTGCTCATACAGCTCAACTTTCATAGTTGAATATATCTGTATTGTGTAGAACTGTTAGCTTTATCATTCCATTTTATGATCCAGAACCAAAAAATTACATTTGTAAATTTATATAATTTTTACCATTCTAAATAGTATAATGTAACACTAAAATACCCAGAACGCACAATCTCTTTGTAGATGAAATTCCTGGAAAGAGCTCAGCCATTCTGGCTTCTAAGAAAGGCGATTAGATGACTTTGTGACTTGAAGACAAGGTTGTCATTAAAATGCGAGTTGATACCCCATTACATGCACAAAACTACAAGGTTTTATCCACAGCGTGTTTTCCTAAACAGCGTACTGATCATGAGCACAGGTTCAATGTATCCATGACAACCTGCTCATGTAGGGTGAGGGTGGTTTTTACGCCATACTGAATCTATTTTCTTTCTGTTGAGTTTAGGACACTGTTCACAAGCTTTGTTGTAAACTCTCCTGAGGAGGTAGAAAATATAGAAAATATTTATCTATTTGTACACGTCAAGGCTAAGCTGAATCCTGATTGTGCAACTGATACCATTAATGTATAACTATAAAGTTTTCCCTATAGATCAAATCTAGATGACAATATCGCTTCACAGCTACAGTGAAATTCCCAGGGAAAATCCACGTTTTGCCTTTAGTTATACTTGAATTAAAAAAAAAAAATTATATATACAGTACCTCACAAAAGTGAGTACACCCTTCACATTTATATAAATATTTTATTATATCTTTTCATGTGACAACACTGAAGAAATGACACTTTGCTACAATGTAAAGTAGTGAGTGTACAGCTTATATAACAGTGTAAATTTGCCGTCCCCTCAAAATAACTCAACACACAGCCATTAATGTCTAAACCGCTGGCAACAAAAGTGAGTACGCCCCTAAGTGAAAATGTCCAAATTGGGCCCAATTTGTCAATATTTTGTGTGGCCACCATTATTTTCCAGCACTGCCTTAACCCTCTTGGGCATGGAGTTCACCAGAGCTTCACTAGTTGTCACTGGAGTCCTCTTCCACTCCTCCATGATGACATCACGGAGTTGTTGGATGTTAGAGACCTAGCGCTCTTCCGCCTTCCTTTGGGAATTGAGGAACCCCCTGGGGTGGGATTTTAAAGGCACTATATCAAATGAATATTAAAAAATAATAGTTGCGCTAATAAAACCCCAGTCACTCTGTGAATAAATAGTGATAATCCCTCCACATTAAAATTGATAAATATAGGTATATATTATTATATAGTATATATATATATATATATATACTCATATATGGTGGGAAAAAAAAGTGAAATAAGCAGAAAGAAACATGATTGCGCAGTAACCTTGAAAAAGTCACGTGTCGTGTGATGCAACGCGTAGGATGAGTCAGTAACGTGCAGCATTGAGGCCGGTCAGCAGTGTGGCACGAGCAGTGTGAGGATTCACCGCGCCCCAAGTGGCTGATTGTTGTTTCTTTGGAGGAGCCAGTGACGTGGAGTAGTGAGGCCGGGCAGCAGTGTATTACGAGCAGTATCAAGACTCACTGCGCCCCAAGTGGCTGATTTCTCTTCATCCAGGCATTTACCATTCAGGTTTATGTGAGTGCATCCAGTATAGTGTGACTATTTAATAGTAATTAGTCACTGCGCAATCATGTTTCTTTCTGCTTATTTCACATGTTTGTTGTCCCTGAAAACACTCATCTGGAAATCCGCATAATATAGAGGAAATTGGGAGAGCTCTGTGACTTGATTTATCTCATGCCTGAATATAAAGCAGACTATTTATAACAGAAACGGTTTTTTATAGACATACATATTCTTTATATATAATGAGAACGGCTTTTAATAGACAATTTTCCCACCATATATGAGTATATTTATATATATATTTTTACATTGGTTTATTTATAATATTTATATTCATCATTATTTATAGATCCAATGTCACACGCGGGTTGTTACATAGATTGTGGATATTGGATCATTGTGTTTCTTGAGTTAATGCTTCTGACCTAACCAGACCTATATTTATCAATTTTTAATCTGGAGGGATTATCACTATTTATTCACAGAGTGACTGGGGTTTTATTAGCGCAACTATTATTTTTTAATATTCATTAGATATAGGGGTCAGAGCACTTTTTATAGTTTGCAGCTTTTACAATTGTTTTTCAGTCAAGTTTTTCAGAATAGCTTCACAGGGGTGTACTCACTTTTGTGAGATACTCTATATATGCACACATATACATTCATATATACATACATACACACAGACACACACACAGTATCTCACAAAAGTGAGTACACCCCTCGCATTTTTGTAAATATTTTATTATATCTTTTCATGTGACAACACTGAAGAAATGACACTTTGCTACAATGTAAAGTAGTGAGTGTACAGCTTGTATAACAGTGTCAATTTGCTGTCCCCTTAAAATAACTCAACACACAGCCATTAATGTCTAAACCGCTGGCAACAAAAGTGAGTACACCCCTAAGTGAAAATGTCCAAATTGGGCCCAAAGTGTCAATATTTTGTGTGGCCACCATTATTTTCCAACACTGCCTTAACCCTCTTGGGCATGGAGTTCACCAGAGCTTCACTGGTTGTCACTGGAGTCCTCTTCCACTCCTCCATGATGACATCATGGAGCTGGTGGATGTTAGAGACCTTGCGTTCCTCCACCCTCCATTTGAGGATGCCCCACAGATGCTCAATAGGGTTTAGGTCTGGAGCCATGCTTGGCCAGTCCATTACCTTTACCCTCAGCTTCTTTAGCAAGGCAGTGGTCATCTTGGAGATGTGTTTGGGGTTGTTATGTTGGAATACTGCCCTGCGGCCCAGTCTCCCGAGGAGAGGGGACCATGCTCTGCTTCAGTATGTCACAGTACATGCTGGCATTCATGGTTCCCTCAATGAACTGTAGCTCCCCATTTCGTTCTGTCAGTTACATGGTGAATAATGCCGAGGGATGTTTTCATTTGCTAAATAACTGGATCTTGCTCCACAGTGTATATTGTGAGTAAAAGCCTCAGCTGAGTCACTTGCCCTCTCTTAATTTCCTAATGCCACAAAAGCAGAGGTATTAGGACCATCATCTGGGACACAGGTGGTGCAGAACACCAGCATTGGAAATGAAATCTAGGAAAATTTTGGATGATTGGAAAATAGTGCATAGAAATAAAAGAATCAATGCTGTAAAATCCCAAGATGAAAACTAGAATGACATTACAGCCACTTTGTCTGTCGAATGTGTTTAAAGTGAGGTACTCAATATTAATCTAATAATACTGTTGAATTGCAAGTATACATGTTATAATCTTCAAACTGATCCCTGTGCATCTCCTGTATTGCAAGCCCAGGCCCTGTACAGAGCTATACCTTTTGTTCAAGTCAGTCCTGCTTGCAGATCATATTAGATCCTCAATAACCAGTAAAGGCTCTAGCACTGAACATTTGAACATATTGCAAATGAGTTTTAATATTGTATATGCATTCAGGAGGATGTGTAACTCTAGCTCCTTTTCATGTTTTTAAGAATCTGCTTACCTGTTCTGTTGAAGTTTGTTTACAAAGCTCAATAACTCTAGCTGAAAATAATAAGTCAGTGTTGTGACTCATTACCCATTACATACCTGCCCACCTCAATTCAGAGGCTCAATATAAAGACTGAAACAAAGACAAAGGGCCCCATAAAAAGATTAAATCAGAGACAGGGCATCTGAAAGGATGCCATTGTGGATGCCCTTCTGATAGTTAGTTCCGTTAAGCCGGCCATAGATGGTTCAAACCTGCTGAACTGGCTGAGATTTGAACCATGTATGGGCAGATTGATTGTACCGAAGTTGATCCATCAACTTGGGTACAACCAGCCTGTTAGATTTTTCATGTGATTATTGCCAACTATAGCTGCTAGCATTTAACACTGTTCTCCCAGCCGGGACAGGTCTTCCCGCCCCCAGGTCAGAAGAAAACAATAGCTCCACGGGAGAGATTCCCCCAACACTGACTTTTTCTTTCCTAGAACCCATGGTTGCAGGAACGAAAATCTCATTGTCTATAGCCGGCTTTGGTTGCCTGGCTGCTACTGGCTTCAATCCTTTATGAGCCACAAAACTGGAACTTCTGATCTGGACATCTAACCCAGGTAGGTGACTAGAAAAGTATTGATAGCATAGGATAAGTGTGGGAGCCAGATTAGCTTATAATAAAGGTTTATGAAATTCTCTCTGTGCATGTTTCTTTTTTTTCCTTCCTTTCTGGCAGCATCTGCCAGTACAGAGAGAAACATTCTCTGTGCTTTATTTTAAAAGGATGCAGAGTCGGTGCTGAAACTAACAACTATGGCAGCTGGTCACTATAGAGCAGTGATGGTGAACCTTGGCACCCCAGATGTTTTGGAACTACATTTCCTATGATGCTCACCTACACTGCAGAGTGCATGAGTATCATGGGAAATGTAGTTCCAAAACATCTGGGGTGCCAAGGTTCGCCATCACTGCTATAGAGATTATGTCTACGGTGATACAATTGCAATCTTGGCCCTTGCAAAGCTACCACTGTATTTACCTTAGATCTTGTCCACACAAACACTGAATGATAATGAGGATCAAGGATTTGTGTGGAACCAGGGACATCAGGCTTTCCATGGAATCCAATACAACCTAAAAAAGAGAATTAACAGTAATGAAGAATGATTTAGAAGGTTCTCATTAGCAGTGAAGTAACAAGAAAATCCTGCCCCTGCCTTGTTGTCAGCACTTGTAAAGTGTTAGCAGACTGTTAGGGCCACTTTAACCCTTTGGGAATGTTAATTGGTTAAAGAGTAATTGGTTACTCTTTCCTCTTAAGTTTGTAATATTTATTGCTATTCACTGCAAGGATTTGGGGGCCTCAGTACACTTTCATGCCTGCTTATGTTCTGCAGGCACTAAATATGCACCCCTCTAGCTATTTGGCCAGTATGCAATAAGTGAACTTATGAACAGTACTGAGACTGCCATACATTTTACATAAAGCTTTGTGCAGACTTCTAGAAATAGCAATGATTGGCCCAATAAGCAATGGGACATCTTTTGAAGTACTCGGTATTCAGAGAACTGTTGCCATAGGTGCAAGAAAAAAGTTAAATTCTGACAGTTTAAAAAAAAAAATTGTAGCAGGCTGCAGAATTAAATGGAAATACGGTCTTAAAAAAAAAAAAAAACGTCAGGACAGTTGTTGAACTGCTTTTCAAAAGATGTATGCACCAGGGCTGCCATGCTTACCCCATTGCTCCACTATCTGGTGAATCACTAAGGCAGGACAAGTATACAGTAACTGATGTGCCAGGACACCTGACCAGCATACTTGTTCCACATAGTAACTAAGCAGTGAAGCAAGGACAAAGTCAAAGGACCACAGTTTGCACCTTTTAAAACATGTAAGCAATGGCTACTCGTATATTTCTGTTCTGTTAGCTTCCCTTTAAGAAATATTAACCTGTAGAAGTTTTAATCTACACTTGCTAATCTCTTCTTCTAAACAGCCTAGTTTCCAGGCTTAATGCCAATTCATAGGTTTTAGTACTTCCTAAGTTTCGGACCTAAAATCTTGGTAGTTGGAGTGTTGAGCCACCCTCCACATAGCAGTTTGCAGTCTTCTGCTTCACTACCTATAATTTATATTCATGGTTTGAGGTTCTTCTTTAACTGAATAAAGCTGCAAGCAAGCATTGAAATAATTACAAGAGATGAAAGCTCCACATTTACAAACCTTGAATTAAAATGCAAGATCTGCTTATTACATACTAGCCCACACCTCTAAGCCAAAATACCACATTATACCTACTAAAAGAAACACCTTCTGTGGAGAAAAAAATTGAAAATATTCTTACTTCACACCTGGCTTCCACACTATAGAGGATAATAACACAATCCTTCTGCAGAGATCCTGTGAATGGTTAGGATTCCAAATCTCACGAGAAGTAGCTTCAGCTTTCATCATAGTGGCATGTCTTCTTACAAGATATGGCTCCCTCGGCATTCCCATGATCTCATATCTGCCTAGGCACTGTGGACAGAAGATAGGTGTAAGCAAGTATGCAGGCAGGTGGCGCTCAACCACAGCAGCTCTGCACCTAGAGAGGAAGTCAGAAGGAACCCAGTTCCTCTATAATTTCCTGGGTCACTGGGGAAGCGATCCGGTTGGATGGTGTTGCCCCATGTCAGTCTGGAAGTCATCTTGGGTCAGCCAGAGCCTATTTATGTGGTTTATGCGAGTGGATAGTGCAGGGAAAAGGTACCCCGTTTGTTAGGGACAGTACTAGCAATAGGCAAAAGTTCTGATGAGATGGGAAAGCGTAGGGTTGCATACTCCTGGACACCTTGCCGATTAGGTATGAACAGCCAGGTCGCATTCTGCGTCGTCATTCTGGCTGGAACCCGCTCTGTTCATGTTGCTGTAACCATGAGTGCACCTGGTTGGGCAGCCTTCCACCTGGGATTGTTGCGAACTGTTGCTGCATTGCTTAAATGCAAATTTATCACCATACCTGACTGAATTATTGTTGCCGCACCCCACCTACAAGTAAATTTTAAAAAATTTTCCCACGGGTGTTTCTTTTAAAAGGCATTATACAGAAATCTGACAACAGGCAGACTGATTTGTATTAGGCATAATAAATCGATTTCAGTTAGCGCATACTTTTTCCCTGTTTTTTTTCCATTTTATTACATATAACTTAAAGTGGTTGTTAAGCCACTTGTAAAAAAAAAAAAAAAAAGCTCCCATCCCCTCTGTATTAGAACAATATGTTCCCCTGTGTCTGTGTTTTATCAGTACAGAAAACATATTTATGATATCACAGCGTCTTCCTGCAATCATGTGATTCCTTGGCTCTGTCTCGTCTCTCCTCTACCTGGCTGACAGTTCCAGTGGGCGGGGCCGAGCACTGCCGCTGGCGTCAGCCGGAGGGGAGAGGAGAGACAGAGCCGAGGAGATGAGAGTGCGCGACAGCCGGGCTCCCGCTTTTGCGCATGACACGGCGAGAACTGGGATCTCTGTGTGTAAACACAGAGATCCCGGTTCTCTGAGGGGAAAAGAGACTGATCGTGTGTATATACAAAGTATGAACACTGATCTTTCTCTTCCCCTAGCAAGTCCCATCCCCCTTCAGTTAGAACACGTAGCAGGGAACACAATTAACCCCTTCACTGCCAGTGACATTTTTACAGTAAAAAAAAAAAATGCATTTTTATAGCACCGAACGCTGTATAAATGTCAATGGTCCCAAAAATGTCAAAATTGTCCGATGTGTCCACCTTAATGTCGCAGTCACGATAAAAATCACAGATCGCAGCCATTACTAGTTAAAAAAAAAAATGCTATAAATCTATCCCCTATTTTGTACATGCTATAACTTTTGTGCAAACCAATCAATATACGCTTTTTTTTTTTACCAAAAAGATGTAGAAAAATAGATATTGGCCTAAACTGAGAAAAAAATTGCTTTTAAAAAAAAAATGGGGATATTTATTAGCGGAAAAAGTACAAATTGTCGCTCTTTTTTTGTTTATAGCGCAAAAAATAAAAACTGCAGAGATGATCAGATACCACCAAAATAAAGCTCTATTTGTGGGGAAAAAAAGGACGTCAATTTTGTTTGGGTACAACGTCGCATGACCGCGCAATTGTCAGTTAAAATGACGCAGTGCCGAATCACAAAAAAAGGCCTGGTCATTCAGCAGCCAAATTTTCCGGGGCTGAAGCGGTTAAATTAATAAAACATACTGCTGTTTTTTTAGCAAAGTAATGTCCCTTTCCAGTGAACCAATAAGTTAATCAAACAGTCCAGTCTTCCCTTTACAATTCACATTCGGTTTGGTCCAGGTTTTGGTTTCCATACATCTATGGCTCGAGGTACAGTTTTTAACATGGTATACATCCAAATGCCTTTGCAAAATTATAAAAAGCTTCTCATGCTTTATATGAATTCAGTCACTTTTTTTTCTGTATTTTATTTTTTTTTACTGGTTTCTTCATTATCATGGGTGACATCTCATTTTGTCAATACTGTGCAAACATCCTCATTATGTATTTGTGTATAAAACTGTGTCAATCAAGTTATTGACTAACACAGGGCTTTTTATTCTATCCAGTGTATTTGTTCAATACCGAGAATTCAGCATAAAAAAACGATTTCTTTGTTATAACATTTCTATTTTAGATTAGCATCAAAAAGACCAATTTGATAAGGTACCAGTTAGATATCCATCTCCATAAGCTAGCTTGATACAAAGCTAGACAGACATTTTTTTCTGCTTTTGTACCTTTGCCATGATGCCAAGCATCCAACAGCTTTGTCTGTTACAAAATAGCTCCCTCCCAATCAGCTATTATAAATATAGACCCCAGCCTCTCGCAGGTGCTAGAACACCGCTTGTCCTTTTGATTGTAGTGCTTTCTTATGCTCCAGATTGTAGTTCCCTCTCACTTCTATGGTAAGTTCATCTTTTTATTAAAATTGCAGACAAAGTTTAAAACAAACTGGGCCATTTAGTTGACTGCTGAATGTAAGTGACATACCTGTAGGCTATTTAGCCACCCTCTCACTGCCAGAAGCCTTGCAGAAAAACTCCCATTCTGTGGCCTGCCTCATTGCCAGGATGGATCAGCTGTTGGTTGTTTGGCCCCAGCATTACAGAATCAAGCTGCGCAATGAGAATTTCGCTTACAAGTACTGTGGTTTATTTACATATAGGTGTTAATTTTTGTTGGACAGATCATAAGTTCTATTATATACAGTATACACTGTATGAAAATTTGCCTTGCTATAGTTAGCATTCTGAATAGAAGGATTTTTTTTGGTACATTATTATTGCCTTTTCACCTATAGAGATAGGTTTTTGTTCAGTTCAGTGAACTCCAGGCAAATCCAGAAATACACACAATAAACACATTTAAAAAGTAGCTGTTTTACCTATCAAAAAGATTTGCATTCCGGGCCATCAAATCAGTTACACAGCACAGCCTGCTTTTTTTTTTTTTTTTTTCCACTGCAGTTAAGTAACACTTACAAGTCCTTTCCTCAGTCTTTGACTGGACAATAAATAAAGATGCAGCAAATGGATTAGCTCATCAGTTAAGCTATCACTTTATTTTTCATTCAGCCCAGCAATCTCCCCTCTAAGCTATTGTGTTCTTACAGGGGGCCAAGCAAAAAAATTGTGATTCTCATTTGTTCCCAGTTGTGAACAAGCAAGCTATTGCTTGTGAAATGCGTCAACTGTCTGTCTGATACACTTGTGACAATAAAGGTACATCAAGCAAGTTTTTTTGGAAATTCGGAGTGCGACCATTTCTTCATTTTGGGGGGCCAGAACACACTGGTCAGCACTCATAACCATTGGCTTCCAGCGCTGATCGGATGCCAGTATTCCAGCATGCCCATTCGGCTGGCTTCTGTCGAACAGGCTGGGGTACACACAAGCTGAATGTAAGACTGTTTCTGTTAAACCAGCCGATACTCAGCCCATGTGTACCAGTCTTTGCTCTCTCCTCCTATACGCATGTCCCTTGCTGGTATATGTGCACTGCAGCACATATTACTGGATCCTTGTATTGCTTCATTCTCTACCAGTCTGAGCTTCAAGGGGATTGAAAAAGGGTGATACCAAGTCACATTCAGGAACTTTCACTGCTTGCATTACAAAATACATTTGAATAAAACTGGAGCCGTTGCAACAGATTTTGTTTGGTTTACAGAAAAAAAAAAAAATGGTTCCCGAGTGGTAGGGTACACAACTTCAGTGTTCATAAATCATCCAAGTACCTGAAAGTTATACCAGTCCGCAACAGTTCTTTTATTAAAGTAAGTCACTGAATTTGCACGTGAGCTCCAAAATGAGACTTCTAAAGTGCATGCAGTTGGTGTTTGATGACAAACTAATCTTTTGAGGCTATTAATGGGGACACCTGTAAATGAGGTCTCTCACTTAGGCTGAAATGCTGCAGAAGTCTGGTGAGGAAGAAATACCATATGAGAACGCAGGTTAGGTTTTAGCAATTGTGCCACTGGAAAGTTGTTGCAACAGTATCACTACAGTGACATGAGCCCTAGTTATAAAAAAAAAAAAAAAAAAGGAAGAGCAACAGTGTGATGCAAATCATCTATTGCTCTAATCTAAATATGTATGTGTACTTTTTCACAGCAGACATCTTATGCCACTGTCTGGCCTAGGAGGAGGCACTACAGTGTTTTCAACCTGTCACCAAGGATGTCTTTTTATGCTTTACCTAAAATTTATTTTCCAGTATAAAAACTCAAAAGTGCAAATTCTCACTTTAGACTTTTAGAAAAATGGAGGTACTCACTGGGATGATTAATAGTTATATGGGCGGAGAGGCTCATATGTGCACGAGCAGATACCACAAACGTACCTTTTTCCTAGGGGGAAATAGCACTAGTATTTGATACAATCAGAAGACTGTGCTTGTATGTTTGGATTTCCCAAGACTGAGTGCTTTTATGAAGTCATATTTAAAAAAAAAAATACCTTTCTAAGGTTGAATTGGTCTGCAGGTCCCAAAGCCCTCTGATGTCTACAGCTAGCTCTAGGTAGAGCGGCACGATTAATCGTTAAAAATAATGATCTCGATTCAGCCCCCTCACGATCTCCATGCAGAATTTCCAGATTAATTCATGTAACAAGTGTAGAGAGTTCTCTGCTCACGCAGCGGGCAGCCAAGTTTTTCACAACATTGTCTGCAGCTGGTAGATAACTATAAACATTGTAACTTTTCGTACTTAGATGAAAGGAATGAACTTCGGTCTGTATGAGGGAAGTTTACACTTAAAGACTAAACCTTTTTCTGACACTTGTTTCTTACAAAGTTAAAACCAGTATTTTTTTGCTAATTACTTGGAACCCCCAAACATTATATTATAATATATATATATATATATATATATATATATATATATATATATATACACACACACACACACACACACACACACACACATACATATATACACACACACACACACACATTTAGCAGAGAACCTGGGGAATAAAATGACGATTGTTGCAATAATTTATGTTACACTGTATTTTCACAGCAGTCTTTCAAACGCATTTTTTTGGGGAAAAAAAATACACTTCAATTAATTAAAAAAAATAAAATAAAATAAACAGTAAAGTTAGCCCAATTCTTTTGTATAATGTGAAAGATGATGTTAAGCCACGAGAATCATGAGAAAATCATGATCTTTATTCTAAGCAAAAAAAAAAAAAATTGTGATTCTTATTTTAGCCAGAATCGTGCAGCTCTAGGTTACATTATCTCTATGTACCAGCCATCGTAACATCCATAATCTCATTTCAATATGAGCAAAAGAAATTGTTGGTCTCAGAACATTTATTGCACAAGACAAGACAAGACATAGGCAAGGCTGGAAATACATATCATGTATTTTGGCCTGTCATTTCTAGAAAACCTGGAATCCAATACCTATATCTTTACAAGAGAACCTGAAAGTAACATTTTATCACACAGAGGTGAAATGCCTTCTCGTTGATGCATCAAAAAGACACACATACAAACTCCTTAACATGGACAAAAAATTGGCTAGACAACTCCTCTGACTCCAGAACATTTCTCTTTAGGAAAGCCATGATACAATATCTAATTCATAAGTCATAGTAAAAACATTAACCTTTCACAAACTTGGGCTTTGTAACTAGTTTAGCATTACCTTAAAAAAAAAAAAAAATCACCTAAAGTGAAACCTCTGCATATCAAAATGGGATATAGATAGTAAGAATTATCTGTAAATTCCATTGTTTCCATTATAACTTTGAGCTTTTCTTCCCATCCTTTCACCCTCCTAATGGTCCTTAGAACTCATGGCAGCAGTACCCTCAGTGATCAAAAGGGAGGCTTATGAGATTAGAGAGGTAGGGTCAATATCAGTTTTCATAGAAAAAGTTTATATTCATATATAAATTCAGCTTTTTATGTATCTGGATCTACTGATGGCTTCAATATGCCATTTTTTTCACTGCAGGTAAACATGGTTTCTGTATTTAAACATATGCTTAATCTAAATTCCCCAAATTTGTAAAGTTTACATTTGAGGTCAACTGAATTTTTGCTAGCTCAGGTTTACATTTACTCGTTTGTTTCCATTCTATTCTCTTTAAAAAATTCAATGGCATTTGCAGGCCATAAGGGATTACAATCTGTGAGATGCTAATGCTATCCTTAACCTGAGCACAGTATATCATGCTGGTTAACTTCCTCTCGACCTAATGCAGGTATCAGATTTTTCAAGGAAGAATTGGATAGGATAGTGGCTGGGAGTTTTTTCGCCATCAAGCTTTACAAATGTTTTAAGCAACAAATAGCCTATAGTGGGTGTGTTTAGGAATCCTCTATTGCATTACAATAAGGAGTTCTCAGTTCACCAAAGAAAAAAACAAACACAGAATAGAATGGACAGGCACACTACAATTCCTGAAAAAAAAAAAAAACCTCAAGGGCCGAGCAGATAAATGTGTTCTTTTATGCATTACAAGATTTCATTTTCAATATGGCATACCTTTAAATGTTTTTTTTTTAGCTGTAATATAATTATGCTCCCAGCAACGATCAAAAGGGTGCCTTTTTATAGAATACTTACGAGAGCATTTACAAAGAGGAGATTTTTCAAGAATGAACAACCTTAAACTGAGAATCTAGTACACCAACTTCCAAGTGTTAAAACATAAGCCATAAAAATGTACATATCATATTAAATTAAAAAAGACAAGTTGGACATAGAATGTAGTATAGATGGACGAATAGCTTAACATTTGTACAAGTAAACCTCTCATGAATATTATTTGGAAGGCACAGTAGCAAAAATGTACACTGCCTTAAAGCATAATGAGTTATCAAATAACATCATGATCACTGGTCCTGGGCAAAGTTAACAAGTGTACCCGGGGATTGCTAAATAAAAACTGTTCAACATCCTCCTGAAACTTACACTTGAGTATTTACAATAGTTTACAAATGGTTTTTAAAAATAAAAATAACTTGATGGAATGCTGTAAACACAATATCCCAAGGTGCTAAATCTCTGGAGACAGTCATCACTGTGTGTCATCCCAACATCCATTTCAAGTCTGTACAAGGTAGTATCTTCATATCCAGGCATTTGCTGTGAAATGCACCTAAACCGCTGCTGTCCTCTTGGTTAATCCACCTTTACAACACTGTAGATCTTCCTGACAAACCAGTAGCATGCAAAGAATCCAATAGTACCTGGAAAAAAAAAAAAGTTAAATATGTGAACAGGCAAAGACAAATATCTTTCCACATAACCTAAAAAAAGTACAATTCTGTAGGAGTATAATCTGATAAAAGGTTGTAAAACAAAGTTTTTCCATACGATTTTCTTCTCAAACTTATACTCAAAAGTGTAAATTCATCCTTTTAATCTCTTTAATAAGCGACAAAAGCCGGTCCTTTTTCAGCATGCTGTAAAAAAAAGTCACTTGTGTTCTGTGTGGAAGTCAAGATACTGTCATCTTGTACTGAGGATGTAACCAAATCACCCTACCCAGGGACAGACTGGAATTGTTCTACAAAGTGATGATGATCTGCTGCAACATGCTGGAGTGGAACTGAGCAAGGTGGACATCGTCTGTCCTAGTACCAGCCCACATGTAATACCTCAGGAAGAGCCGATGCATCAGAGAGATCAAAAATGTCAAACCCGACTGTGAAGCTTTGTCATCTTCCACAGTGGCCAAAATATCTTGGTCTGAAGTAGAAGGTCCAAGCAATGTGATGAAATCGGAGACAATTTTGCAATGTTCAAGATCCCTTTGAAAGTTTAAGGTCCCAAGTGTGATTGACCAATTGGGGTTTAAGTAAAACAATACACTCCAATAGAAGCAGAACATCTATTATCATATTACTAGAGTACATCTGAGACACAGAAGTCTCAAAACTTGTGCAGGCACTTTTGTGAACCTTTAAAACTGAGGCGAGGTCAAAGCGAAGGGCCAGACTGACAATAAATGTCACTCACCACAAAACAAAGAAATCATGGATGATCCAAAAATATAGGAATGTGTAGATATACATCCTTTAGGTTGATGGTTGCTAAGAACTCCCTGGGGTTGATTTACTAAAACTGGAGAATGAAAAATCAGGTGCAGTTGTGCATAGTAGCCAGGAGCCAATGGAGGAGAAATTCAGATTGGATACAAATATGGCATCCATACCATTCTGATCCAAGCCAGAAGGGGATCAATCTAAAGTTCCCCTGCGGAGACTACACATACATCACCCATGTGAAAGGGGCCTTAGATGGTTGTTAATAAATTTTAAAATAGCTTTTTTGTGTTCAGATCAGCAATGTATTTACTAAATTGTGTTAAAAAAAAAAAAAAAAAAGAGAAGCCAGCATTATAGAGATTGTTTCTGCTCGATATAAGTTGTTTGACTTGTTTGCTAAAGAATATCTATCTATAGATTTTACAGCTGTTCCTTCATACTTGTCTGTCACTGACAACAATGGAGTGATTTTCTTTTTCTTGCCCAGCATCAGCGATAGTGTTTATACAGAAGGGTGTTTATCTACAAGCAGGCAAGGTAGTTTTGTTGCTTTGACTACTAGGCCCCTTTTAGAAGCATAGTAAATATGTGCATGAACAGCCAATTCTGTCTTTGTAACAGGCTGCTGTTAAAAAAAAAAAAAAAAGCTGACTGTCTCTTTGCGTTCAAGGAAGCCTACTTCATGGAAAAATGTAGATTAATTAATTCCAATCTGGCATGAAGACACAGTGAGGCAGTTGTCTGTTGGTGTATGTTTTCACTTGCCTAATGTATGTTTAGACAGATCCAACCTTAAGCTACACTAATTTAGTGCTTTTTCTGCCAGTGTTTCAAATAGAGCTAGAGACAATTATAGAAATTCCTTATTACTGAAATGTGGGTAGATCGGTTAAGTGATTTTACAAGTGCATCCTGAACTTTAGCACTTATACCAATCTAGATTGACTGTAAACATTATTCCTTTACTGTAGTAAGTTTATACAGAAATGTGATGTAGAGAACAGTAATGTGTTGTAGATAACAGCTGATTTACAAGGAGTTGCTATGTGTTATCTGACGTGGCCACAGTAAAGTGTACCTGTGGCTGTAGATCAAATAACATTTTGCAAAAGAGGAAAATAGGGAAGATGGATACTCTGTTTTCTCTGTGGTTTATTAAAAGGACATAGCTTGATTATAATTAGGTAACCTACAGTGATACTGCTGCCTACAGGAGAAATTAACACAAGGCACATAGAAACTGAATGCCAGCTCCTTAGACAACTCAAACCTGTTCAGTTACGCTTGTCCTTAAAGTGGATGTAAACCCGATTAATGAAATTTGAGCTGGGCACATAAATCTGCTGTGTTTTATCTGTCTTCAAAGCACTATGGCCCCTAGCGGTCTCCTGCTCCGTTCTTCTGTTAGCAGCCCGAAAACTCCTGACAAGTTCTCCGACACAGGAGATAAAGGCAGCCTGGGTTTTGTGTTAGGGAGGATGCTATAAATAGATTAGCAGAACCATGAACTATTCAACAAACAGAGCTGAAAGTCTCTACCTATGAGGAGAGGGGGGGGGGTGTGCCTTTCCTCCAATCAGCTGTTGTGGCTGTATGCCCAGGCTTCACTGCAGTGTTGAACAGGAAGAGAAAATCTAACATGATATGCACTTTGTAAACAATATATAAAGCCGAAGACAGATATACATGTAAAACGTATGTAGGGAGATTTGTTTCATCCCTGTGTATAATCTTAGGCTGTTCACTTCACTTGGTATATGTGTGGTTTTACATCCACTTTAAGAAAATGGATCTCTCTGCCCTCTGCTAAATGTTGACTCAAATTGGAAAGATGGTTTCTGCTAACAACTATTCCTGGTAAATTCAGGTCAGATATTGGAACTCCTGGAAGGCTCTCCAGTGAGCGCCGGTATGGTCAGTTCATTATGTATCTATGTGTTGTGCAGTTGCCAGTGATATCCTGTCTCCAGATAGCACAGTATTCAGGTCAGGACACTTTATCTAGGGATTCCTTGCTAAGTTATTGAGATCAGTGCTGTGGCAGTTTTTTCTGTTCTAATATTTGAAGTCTAGCCCAAACCTATCATTATAAGGGCTATATGCACCTGGGGACACAGCCTGCCGGTCTCTTGCAAGGCCTGGACACTGGGTTGGAAGCTTCTTCCCACCCATAACACTTTGAAGCTTCCACAGTTTGAAAATTCTCAAACCACAGAAGGTTGTTTTTTTTGTTTTTTTATGATACTCAGGAGCCCCACACTCCGCATACCTGTGTCTTTTCTACAATGACAGCGGCCGGGCCTCACGCTGTCACAACACGTACGCACATTAGATGTACTATCAGGAATGTTATACGACAGAATATCCCACTTTAAAAGTAGCAGGATGAGCCCCAGAGGAAAGATAAAAAAAGCATCATCTCATAGCAGATGGACAACCATAGCTTAGGATGGACAAGTCTCAGTAACAGAGCCCGCAAGAAACAGGAAACCAGTGCGTGAATGAGCTTATCATCCTCTGTCCAAACTAAAATATTCATTCTTATTAGACTTAAAGTACAGCCAAACATTTTATATGTTGTATAGAAGAGTAAAAAAATTGAAACCCTTGTAATTTTCTTTTGCCCTCAGTGACCCGAAGGGTAGAGGTTTCTTCAAATGTACTGAACTGTACCAAAGACCCTTCTAAATAAAAAAAATATCCTAGTCCCCTTTACTTTTGCTCCGGCAACAACTTAAAATGTTGGCTTTTACCTTAATTTAAGTCCTAGTGACAGTGGTCCCCAGGACAAACTGAGTAATTTTCCCACACAAACCTGACAGATTCTATTCCTTTGCCAGTGAACTCTCTAAGTCTTTCCTATGTGTAAAAAGCAACACACATTTTTTTAAATGGATTACCAAGACCAACCAGATGACAGATTTATCACTTCTTTAAAGAGAATGAACTTTCAGAGAAAAATTAGTCACTCTTCATCCACCTGTACTCCCCATACAGGAAAAAAAATGTGAAAAACACTGCTGGCTAATTAGTAATGGCAAAGCAAGAAAGTAATACTAGAAAAATAATATGATTTTCTATGGCTCATAGAAAAATTGGTAACAAATTGGTGCTAAGATCAGGTTAAGAAAGATCAGGCCATCTATATAAAGATTTATAAAACATAAACACATAAGTTATCCCTTCAACTATTCTGGCTGTGGATCCTGTAATTATTTGGTTTTTGTTCTACTATTATTTACATTAGGTTTTTTTTTTTTTTTTGCATTGTATATACTTTAAGAACAATATGATGTAGACGGGCCCTCAGGTCATTGGGGGTACACACCATCATTAGCGTGAGTCTCTAGTAAAGCCTTATTGAGTTCCAAGGAAGGGCAAAGCAAATTACCATTTTCATTTTCAAAGGAAGGATTACAGTGACCCAAATATTTGTCTTGTAACAGGTAGACTTAAAAGTGATTGTAAAGGTAAAAAAAAAAAAAAAAGAAACACCTGTCTATACTTACCAGCTCTGTGTAATGGAATTGCACAGAGTCGCCTCGATCCTCCTCTTTTCAAGTCCCCTGCCGAAACTTCTGGCCCCTGCACTCTGTCCATCCCCTGGCTACCTCGTCACTGGCTTTGATTGACAGCACTGGGAGCCAATTGCACCGGTGCCCCAGCAAAGCCAGCGAGACCCGGAAGTGAGGGGAGAAAAAGGCTGCACACATGCACAACGCTGAATCGAATGAGGGCTCAGGTAAGTAAAATGGGGGGTGAGGTGCTGAAAACCTAAACATTTTTTACCTTAATGCAAGTAATGCATTAAGGTAAAAAAATGTTTAGGATTTACAACCACCCTCACCATCCGGTACAAGTGGAGGAAACAGTGTTAGCTCTGTTTGGAATGTGTGTAATCCTTGAGCAAAATAGAGAGACATTTTATTCATCCTCACCTGGTTGCCAACTTTACCTACATGGAAGGACTCGTGTTGCAAGGTGGAGACCGCAAGTCAGGCACGGTAAGTGGAAATAAGTATTCTTGCCGGCCCTGATTGCATGATTGGGTTGCAGTGCCATTATCTTGCATGCATGTTTGTAAAAACAGTGTGATTTGTGCACAATCGTTTTTGCTGTACCAAGATTAGTCAAAGATGAGCTGCAATTGGTTGCTAAAAATGAGAGAGCTGCACCCTTTGTTTTAATAGCCAAGCCTTCATATGTTATATAGACAGATAAAACTTGACTGTCTCTTGCACATCCTCTCATTTAATAAACAGGAAACTTGTATAAAACAAAACACGTTTCTGAGAATTGTCTATAATTACCACCTACCTGTAAACAGGAAAAAAATTAAAACCATGATCGTCGTGTATCCAAAGTACAAAATGGTGCTCGCAGTTCCTGTGATTTGAAGCTTAGAGAAGAAATAATGAACCGCATAGATAAAAAGGTAAACAGCAGTAAATCCGCTTGTTAGGAAGGACCTCCACCACCAATGGTAATCCTAAAAGGAAAAAGCAAAAAAAAAAAAAAAAAAAAAAGAACATTTGAAAAATTACAAAATATAGCAAACAACTTATGTATGGTCTCTTATGACAGAGCTATAAAAGTGGACCTGAACTTAAAAGTAGAGATTGGCTCTTATAGGAAACATTTACAAATGTTAAATTGTGCCTAAACAAAACCCTGAATATTCAGTACTGTGTTGCTCACTGTTCTCTTTGCACAGAGACACAGTGCAGAACAATGTATGGTATTGTCAGTAATGGAGGGAAAGATATACTACAGAGAGACCATAGTATATACTGGTGACTAGCCTTTTACCCCCGGCCTGCTTTTTTGGGGCACAACTCCCAGAGTTCAGTTTCTTTTGAAAGTACTGCCTGTAGGTTTATTGCAAGTAAACCACATGATTTTTTTTTAAAGGGTTAATTTACCTTTTCAGAAAAAATAAAACGTGAACACTGTACACACTTTACTGTACAACCTCCCCATATCCCAGTCTCTGTTGTACTTACCTCTGTGGGTGCAGAACTGTCAAGTGCCCATATAGCCAATGCAGCTGTCCGAGGATTTGAAATCCTCGCTTTTCTCCCTCTACAGCGCTTTTTGGATAGATCAGAGCAACCACACAAGAATCCCTCTGATATGTCCCAGAAACACTGCACAGAGAGGAGGGAAAAGAGTGGGGATTTAAAATCCCCAAAATTCTACACATGTTGTGTGGGCACTGACTACTCATCACCCATGAAGATAATGGGGATCAGGGGGAGGGGTGTACAGCGTTAGTTTAATCTTTTCATTTTCTTTCTGAACTTTTTTCTGAATTTCTTTATTTATCCATGACTCATTTGAGCAATAAAGATTTGTATTAAAGTGAAACCATAAAATTCAACAGTTCTCCTTTGAAAACAATGTACTCCATTGACCAGAATCCAATCCATCAACTGTGAGAAGGAAGACTGAGGAGGACACCTCTCTATGCTGTTACTTAAGGGGGGTGCCCAAATCAAACAAAGGATCATTTTTTTGCAATTATCCTTCAACAGAACACAACATATAATATGGGCAAAGTGGGTAAAGTACCTCTGCACACAGATGGAAGTAGCACAGCAAGATGGTAGCTTCTGAACAAGTTATCAGCAGTATAATGAATACCAGAAACAGGAAACCAAACATATAGTACATTTGATGAGACCTACAAAACAAAATACATAAAGTGAACACACACATGTATGTCTATAGTATACACATCCAATGGAACTTAGCAGAAAATAGACAAAAAATTGGTTTACAATGCACATTTAAAGTGGAACTTTAGTCAGAAAATGAAGTCCTGCTACATCACTTCAGGCTGGTCCCTTTTGCTGGTAAATGGTAATGTAAAGCATTAAAAAGAAGTGTCCAGAATGTTGAAAATCCAGTAATACACTGTCTCACCCTGCTCTGCGCATGCTCAGTTGCTCTCCATTTTAGGCACTGCCGAATTTGTAGAGGCCGATCGGCCCGACAGCCTTAAAGCTGAATTAAACCCTTCTATCCTTTACAGCCAAGGAAGCTGCTTCTGTTTGATCTGCAACTGCCATGGATCAGTTATAACAGCTATTTAATGGTTTGACAGTTTGACTGAGGACACAAGCAAATGTGACAATTGGCAATCCCATCATTCCAGGAATGTAATGGTTTTGAAACCGTTAAATCAATGGGTTTAATTCTGCTTAACGATTTACTGCTGTTCAGGGGCTCTGGGCTTCAGCAAAATGGCAGCCTCCAGCAAGAAACAGGAGCAATGCTGGAGGCATTTTACAGCACACACTAATTTTGGTGGCATAATTATTATGGTGGAATGTATGTTCCTTGCTAAAGGACCTAATTTTTTTTATCAAAATGCTATGGGTAAAGTTCCACTTTAATGTATAAAGAAGCATGATATGAATTACATAAAAATAAATGTTTTGGGTTTGGGTAAGCCCATACAGCCCTGTATGCATGTAGCTGCTCAGATTCATGTTTATATGCATACAGCTGCTGCCTGCCATTGATTTGTACAGGCTAACTGGTGACAGCAGTATGCTGCACCTGCAACTCTTTGTAGGAGAAAAAAAATGGCCATATTTTACACACACATTTACTTTATTTTATTATTTTTACTTTGATCATTTACATTGCAAGGTTATGATATTAAAGTGTACCTGTCATCCAGAATGAAGGCAGCAAATATTTTGTAATTACACAATTGAGTTACATTTGCCTGAAAGCAAAGTTTGATGCAATGTCTTGCATTTTCATTAACCAGCTGTCCCATAATATAATTATCTTTTATACACGGTTTTTAAGTGCTCCCACAAGTAGTCATTTAATCATCAAGGAATAAAAAGTTGGTCATACACAGAATTTTTTCATTCAATCTGCGTGTTGAATGAAAAACAATCCAACAATCTCCTCCATTCATGTTATACACCAAGAAAGGTGAGAGTCTCCTGCTGCTATTTCACTTTCAATTCAAGGATGTTGGGTGGGAGGGTGGTGACAGAGCCATCCATAGAATAAATTTTACCCAACTGGCCAAAATATGCATAGTGTATGGCAAGCTTCGGATAACATCCTTGCGAATGGCTGCTGGCTAATTCAAACATTTTTTGTTTTCAGTTAGGTCAACCCTGATCCAAACGCTTGCACTGGAAGAGAGGAGCTGTATACTCAGTCATTGCGCAGTATTACTGCTTAAGAACGGCACCAAACCCTGCATGTGTGTGTGTTAGGCATATATGACAAAAGTGCATTTATATTAAAAACTGTGCACATAAATGAGGGTTTAAAAACACTTTAATATCACTGTAAAAATAGTATCAATTACCTATTTTTGTGCTTTTGGTGGTGTTGCAAAGAAGTCGAGCCCCTTGCTGGGTCCCCCAATGTTTTCTGCATTTCCAGCATAAAGCTCTTCCTTCAACCCTATGACACCTCTTACAGGCTTTGAATGTCACTTTCTGAAAGGAAATCTCTACAAATTTCTATGGAGAATGCTTAGTGATGGAACATTTTTGTGTCTTATGCCTGATTATGCAGAGAATTCCCCAGCTACTACAGTAGCTCAGATAAAAGCATTTGTATGATAATTCTCATCAGTACATTTGATGACTTGATGAATATTGTTTGACAGTACTTCAAAATTTTGTTTGCTTTTAACATTCAATTTTGGAATGAATGTAATTTCCCGAACGGAAACTAATTACACTGTTAGATATTTGTTCAAGAAAAATTCTCCATCCTGCTCCTTTGAATTCTCTAGTCACTGCTACCCCACTAGCCAGCTTAAAAGTAATACTAAAGTCTTTTTTTTTTTCTTTAAAAATAATAAACATGTTATACTTACCTGCTCTGTGCAGTGATTTTGCACAGAGCAGTCCAAATCCTCCTCTTCTCTGGTCAGTTGCCGGTGCTCCTGGCCCCTCCCTCCTGTCGAGTGCCCTCACAGAAAGCAGCTTGCTATTGGAGCACCCGAGCAAAGCCGCTGCTCTGTCAGGCCAACTGACTTTGACAGCAGTGGGAGCCAATGATGCCACTGCTGTGTCTCAGCAAATCAGGAGGGAGAGTCCTGGATAACCGAGGCACATCGCTGAATAGAGAGGGGGCTCAAGTAAATATTAGGGGGGCTGCTACACACAGAAGTTTTTTTATCTTAATGCATAGTATGTATTAAGATAAAAATCCCTTTGCCTTTACAACCACTTTAAGTCTGTGGAGATCTCGGGGACATTTTTATGTGCCTCATTCCACCAGAATGTTGAAAGTTTCTGATTATCTCATACCTCATTCTCAGAAATAAGTCCAGTACCAAATACTGCTTAAAAAAAAAAAAAACTCCGTCATTTTATGGCAATACTGCTTCCAGATTTTCATTGCAAAACATGCAGTCTTCTAGGTTTCTCGGAATATAGGTAAAATATAAGTGGGGGGTATAGGATAAGGGTACCACTCTGTGTTGTATAGAACTTAAGCAGTAGTCCACTTTTAGTATTAAAAGCGGAGTTCCACCCAAAAGTGGAAGCTCTGCTTATCTGCCTCCTCCTCCCCCATGCGGTGCCACATTTGGCATCTTTCGGGGGGGGGGGGGGGTGGGTACCTGTTTATGACAAATACCCATCCCCACTTCCAACGGATGTTTATTGCGGAAGTTCGCCCCCCCTCCTCCTTCCCCGAGCAGTAGGCCACCGGCTGTGAAGCTGCAAGGCTTCACTGCCGGTTTCCCTTACAGGCAATGGTGGCGGCAGCACCCGAGAGTCGATGGAAACATTGGCTGGGGTGCTGGCATCACTTTATTATAGGACAGGCAAGTGTCCTAGAACTAAAAGTCAGCAGCTACAGTATGTCAGTGTTGCCAACCGCCCGTATTTTTACGGGCAGCCCGTAAAAAACTGTCACTTTTCCCCTTCCCGTAAATGTCCGTAGCACGGAAAAAGTGCCAGTAAAAATGGCTGTGATCAGCTCAGCTTGGAACTGCGGATGCGCAATTCCCGGAGATGCCCAAGAGCAATCTGCCGAGACGATCCGATCTGCACCTCTGAGAATTGCTCCGCCCACCACCGCCACTCAGCATTACTGTAACCAGTCCTCCTCCTGCAGCCCGCCACATTTGACAAGAAGATGCGGCCAGCCGAAAGTGTGGCTGTACTGTATTGAGATGGGCGGGAGTCTGCTCTGCTCCCTGCACTTTACATTACCAGGCATCACCCTTGCTTGTTCTCCTGGCCACACTGTGACAGAGGAGAGGCACGGCTATGGGCTGCATGTTCTAGAGAGCCTGCTTTTCCTCTGTCAGGACCAGAGCGGCTGCAAGTCTGTGACAAGAAGTGAGTGAGCCAGAGCAGGCTCTCTGTGATGTCCCCTCCCCCCCCTTCTCCGGTCAGCAGAACGAGCACGGAGATCAAGGACACACAGACAGGGCTGTGTGCATTCTTCCTCACCCCTCTACCAGCAGTGGGGGTGGTGATTAATAAAGCAGCGGCAGGACTGAGCAGTTTGCAGAGGGGGACATGGAGTTGCAGGTAATTATTGTGCAGTAACCCCTAGCAACTGAATGATGGGCAGTAATGTACAGTAACCGAATGTGGGAGCAGTCTCTCTCATTCTCTTTGGGGACAAAAATTGAGGGGAAGTCTCTCCAGTTTGACATAGGTGACAAAATACTGATGGGTTACAATAATCCACCTTTACTATACTGAAAATAAGAAATAAGTTTTTTGACTTAATATCTACCGTAAATCACATTGCTAATTGCATATGTAACTTGTTTGTTGCCTAAATACTGAAATTCGCACTTAAAACTGTAATTTTTTTTTAACTTTTGGGAATGCCAGTAAAAACTTGGCTGTGCCAGTAAATTTTGGGTGTCGTGCCAGTAAATTTCAATCTGGTAGGTTGGCAACACTGCAGTATGTGTAATTTTTGTTGGGGGGGGGGTTGAATTCCAACTGCATAATTGGTTTAGTATGCTAAAAGACAGATAGTCTTTACACGGTCATACATTATGTGGATTTTCCCCATTCGCACAAGCAAGGTAGATGGGGGAATCCTCCCTGCTGCATCACTGTATTCTGACAGCAGAGACTCCTCCACTGTCAGAATATATGGGTGAGTGCTGCAGCACCGATTGAACAGAAAAACTTTCCATCATTAAACTGACTTCTCATGAATGGGAATGGCCATAGATGGTAAATAAGAAATAATACCTCTGTGCTGCCTGTGCGTAGAACAGATCCACGGTGTATGAACTAATGTGTACAATAAAGAAACTCAAAACTATTATATTATATATATATATATATATATGTATTATATTATCTATATATACACACAATTTATTAGCAAAGTGTGGTTGCTGCAAACACCATACTGAGTTCCCACCAGTAATACATAAATATGAATACGTTTTGCGCATACCAGAACAAAAAAATAACACTTTAAGACAAATAACCTCAAATCTTCAGTGATGAAAATACAGTATATCAAATAATCAAATGAAATCAATTCACACTCAGTGCATTAGAATAGTTCAATAAAAGTAAAGTGCATGTGTGCTAAAAGAGTGCATAAATACAATTGTATAAATTCTAAATTGTATTTATGCCCTTTAGTGCACGTGTACTTTACTTTTATTGAACTTTTCTAATGCACTGAGTGTGAATTGATTTCATTTGATGACTTGATATATTTTCATCACGGATCATTTGGAGGTTATTTTTTTCTGGTATGCACAACACTTATTCATATTTATTAATGGCCATAGATGGATCAAAATTTGTCGGGTCCCCCCTGGACCGGAGGAATTTCAATCCATCTATGACCAGCTTTAGTTAAGTAATAGGCATACTTCTGTGAATCTAAAACTAAAATGTCTTTTGTCCTTGTGCCACCACATTCTCACATCTACCATCTTAATACAACCTATTAAACAATAGGAGCCCCTGTGACGGGAGTCACTTTGGGTGGGGGGCTTGTGCAACCCATCTTACCATGGAGAGCTCTGGAAACTCCGTGTCCAGCTCCCCCGGACCCTTCCATGTGTAAATCACCCTGTGTCCATTAGGGGCACAGGGTGACCGAGAACCCCAGTCTGATCTGTGCTAGTCGGACTCGCTGTACAGGCACACTGGAATATTGTATATAGTGTGTGTTGTCTCATGCTGTTGTGGACAGTTTGATAAGGAGTTGATTTTAAAGATGTAATCCCCTAGATCAGTGATGGCGAACCTTGGCACCCCAGATGTTTTGGAACTACATTTCCCATGATGCTCCACTAAACTGCAGAGTGCATGAGAATCATGGGAAATGTAGTTCAAAAACATCTGGGGTGCCAAGGTTCACCATCACTGCCCTAGAAGGTCATCCTTACTCTTTGTTGACTACTTAAAGGATAATCAAAGTTTTGTGTGTGGGGGGTAGAGCATTCCCCAATTCCTACCCTAAGGAGGTACCATCCCTGGAAAAACAGTTAGAGATACAAGATTGTCTGGGACTTTAAAACGTACCCCCTTGGGTGTAGTAAACACTAACCAATCAATTATAAAAATTATGCATTTTTAGTCAAAATATCACAAAATCTTAAAAAGGGTTTGTTTAAAAATATATCCTCAAAACAGTCGTCAAGGGTGATGTTATCCTGGCCTTGAGATCCGATTTATTAGGTCAATGCATTTTGCAGGTTCCTGCAGACTCTCAGCATAGCTGTCTGCCCATAACTCGTACGGGCAGACAGTTATCTGAGAGCAGGAGGAATCAATGAAGGAGAGAGTGTTCACCAGTGCCCTCATAGCTCATTGAGAACTACAACGTCTACAAGTACCGTCAGCCACTGTGGCTTTCACTCAAAGGAAACTGGGATGCTGCACATGCTGGAACATGTTACACTCTAAAAAAAAAGGTGGAATATGTTCCAAAGGTGAACGTCTCCTTTAATGAGTCACTGATGCAAAACACTCATTTAGCCAATGAAGGGTCAGGATACCAAATGTGCACAGGCTTGTTCCAAATCAGTGACTTTCCAAGTGAAGCCCTACAGCAAAACAATGCAACAAGTTAGCAATGGCAGTCTCCATATGTCCACCCTGACAAGTTCCTTTTAAAATGATTTGTGTATGTTTGCTGCTTTCCAGATCCAACACAGAGATTTATTCTTCACAGTAAATGCAGGCAGAGATATATGACACATCCCAAACGACTTACAACATTGTTACTGAGTAAAGCAACAAGCCCCGAGAGCCGAAAAGAGGGTAGTCATGAGGTGGTGAATAATCTGGAATCCTACGTGCATTGCCATCCTATATTTAAACTTCCAAGTGGGTCAAGAAGGAGCTAGGTAGCCCAATAGGTAAAAAATTACTCTTGTAGAAAAGGTTAAAAGTCAGGTCGGGCTAAAAGACATTAAAAAAAGTATCCAAATAAACTGTATTGCCTATTTCTTGCTACATTGTCATTCTGAATAAGATACATTTCTTCCCAATGTACAGAATTATATTAATTGTGGCCACTGAATAAAAAGTACTGCCAGATGGGGAACAAACTTACCAAATGCTGTTGAGAATGAAAAAAAGCTGGATAAAAATGCACCCAAAAGGCAGAATACCACCCATAACGATGCCAGGAACTGGTTTTGTGAAGAAGGACTGGCAGGGAATCTGACGCGGTATTTGATTTGTACGGACCGGATGTTCAATAGACTATAAAAGCAAGCAAGAAAAAAAAACGTAAGAAACAGCAAAGGCTAAAAAACTACAAAATGTACAAGAGAAGAATAAAAATATCACATAATTTCTAGGCAGCAATCAAAAGTCATATTGGGTAGATCAGGGTGTAGGGATCAGGGCACATTGAGGCTGCAGAGGTAAGTCTAAACTTATGCACAGTGTAAAGATCTGCCACCGTCATGTTCCTAAGGTAGTCTGCTCTTCTTACTGCTCCTATTGCCCTGCGCCTCAGTTTATTAAAAGCTAATATAAATTTTTACTACCACATAACATACTAAAGGGTAGGAAAAATGGCAGGTAAGGGAACTGACAGGAAAATGCAATCATTCATTACTGGAGGCAAGTATAACTTTACACCTTCACCTAAAATAAAAGTAGAATATTGTGTAGTATCTTGCGATGGACTTCTGCGCTACTAAAGTGATTTAAAAAATAATCTGTGTAATGCTGCAAAATCTAATAGTGAACACCATTCCACTACCTAAAGTCTATAGATTGCACAATTGAATGTGTCTGTGATTCTGCGCAAAACCTCTCCACTAATAGAATGTGGGCAATGAAAAAATACCAATATGTGAATCTACAAAAGATAATGCTTTCAGTGAAAGAAGAAAAAAATCATACAAACATCTAAAGTGACTTCAGTGCTAATACATAAGTTTTTTTTTTTTTTTTTTTTTTTTTGAAAGCCTATGGCGTGCAAAACACACCCCAAAAACTTCACCCGGTGCATAAAAAATGTGCACACACATAAAGAGTGCTCACAAAAAAGTGCCACGGGTACACAGACGTGCCAATTCCCTGATCCCCCGGGGCGTTACGCTCCTGCGGGGACAAAGGTACTTACAATGGTCTATCTGGCCGAAACCAGACAGACCCCGTTCTCTGGAGGGCCTGCCGAAACAGGACCCACCCAAGTACTAGGTGGGGCTCCCCCGAAGGGAGACCCCATGAGAGAGGGCGAACTAAGCCAAAAGGCCATGTCCACCCCTTCCCAAGACTTTCAGGGCTGGCCCGAGGACCCGCATCCTTACTCATCGTGCAAAACGTGAAAAAACAAAACGTGACAAAACAAACATAGGTTTCAAATAAATAAAAAAGTGGGGAAAGGGATAGTGGAGAGGAAGTGAAGAAGTGGCCATTGTGTGAAACAATGACCAGGCCCTCCGGCCAGGAATAAAAAATTCCTCTGGTCCTAGCCAAAAGGCCCGGCCCAAGAGGCAGGTGCTTAAAAAGCGTGTTATATGGTGTAGTGACCTTGGTGCCCAAAATCAAAGTGTCTGCCACACACAGTGATTCTATGGCACCCCTGGCCTGCCACTCCAGGGGCACTACTCCATAGGCTTTCAAGTTCAACCCCGACCCACAGCCCAGACCACAGCAGCCCCCACCACAGGCAGAAAGGCATGGAGATCCAGAAGCTTGGTGAGAGCCCTTTACCATCAGGCTCCACCGTCGCTCCCATCACTCCTACCTAATTACATTCGGGAGATACTAGCCACTCCCCCCCCCCTCAAAGGGGTAGTAAGCGTTCTCTCCCAAATAACTGTCCGTAGCTAGAGCTACCACAATCCAGGCCAGAAGGCCGGGGACCCGACCCTCCGGCCAGACCCATGTGCAGCACCCATCCTCACCAGGAGGTCCTTTCTAGACTGGTTGGGTAGGCCCACTGAAGCCCCCATGGGCAACAGGTGATGACTTTCCCTCAACCGTCTGTCCAGGTCCAATTACACCATCGGATTTGCATGCGCCCTTCCCACTATTGGTCGGGCCAACATCGCCTCCTCTGGCAACTGATAAGAACAGATACTACACTTGATCTTAGCCAAAAGGCCGAGAAGCGTGCTAATACATAAGTGAAGTGACTGATGCATACATATAAAGTGACTGAACAAAGTGCACGTGCGTTGATAGGAGATCTGGTGGCTTTCGTGGTGTTGGATACCCACTCGGGGCTCCCAGAACTCTCACCTTAGTGACACAGTAAAAGTGCCTGTTAGAATCCGTTGGATGTTGTGCTCTTTCCGTTTGGATGTATACTGGCGTTCTGATGTGCCTATGGATAGGCGATGTTCCCTCCAATGAGTAGGCTGTGTGCAGAGGGTCCGATACAAGCTGAAGATCCTGTCCAGGTAAAACTGGAGCACCACTGTGTGTACTGGGGGCCCTGCTCTGTATTGGGGGCCCTGGAGAACCTCTGAGAGAAGTGTCAGTGGTGGATGTGAGTGCTGAGCTCTCCTCACTGGTGAGCTCTCCTCACTGGTGAGGAGAGCTCAGCACTCACATCCACCACTGACACTTCTCTCAGAGGTTCTCCAGGGCCCCCAATACAGAGCAGGGCCCCCAGTACACACAGTGGTGCTCCAGTTTTACCTGGACAGGATCTTCAGCTTGTATCGGACCCTCTGCACACAGCCTACTCATTGGAGGGAACATCGCCTATCCATAGGCACATCAGAACACCAGTATACATCCAAACGGAAAGAGCACAACATCCAACGGATTCTAACAGGCACTTTTACTGTGTCACTAAGGTGAGAGTTCTGGGAGCCCCGAGTGGGTATCCAACACCACGAAAGCCACCAGATCTCCTATCAACGCACGTGCACTTTGTTCAGTCACTTTATATGTATGCATCAGTCACTTCACTTATGTATTAGCACTGAAGTCACTTTAGATGTTTGTATGATTTTTTTCTTCTTTCACTGAAAGCATTATTTTTTGTAGATTCACATATTGGTATTTTTTCATTGGCCACATTCTATTAGTGGAGAGGTTTTGCGCAGAATCACAGACACATTCAATTGTTGTGCAATCTATAAAAAGTAGAATATTACATTTGTTTGTTTTCCATATTTTTGACAGTACTGCCTCAAATAACCAGCGTAATGAGCTACACAATTTATTTTCAATTGTCATTTTACCTGTAATTTTATCTACTTCTACTTCATAAATATCCCCCTGCTGATAATTAAATGTAGAAGGCACCAGATGCTCCAGTGACTTTTTTTTTTTTTTTCCCATTGTCGGCAACAAATAAAGTATTGATGAGAGAGTATGAAGGATGCCACCTTGTGTACATAGCATGTATGACTAATACATGGAGATTCACAAATGGCTTAAAGCGGAACTTCATTCTCTCAACCTGGACTATTAATCCTTATGCTGCAAGCCTCGTAAATAGATGGGAACGTTTCTTTAGTTAATTCCTGGTTTCCAGGCCTAGGCAGGGGTTTTTTCGACACCCTCCTGCTTGCATGCTTGAGCTAAGGGCAGATGGATTCCAGCAAATAAATACTGCACAAATCATGATTTCTCAACAAAATAAAGCATGGAGACATGGATGGATGGGGGAGTTTGCGTTGAATTTAAAAAATGAATAAAATTGCACCCGCGATCGCTCCCCACGGAGACAGGATGACGGTCTGACGATGTAAACAAGCAGACCGCTGTGCTGTCAGGCATGGACACTGATCTAGCGTTTCTGCTAATCAGGAACACAGATCACAGTGTCCATGCAGTGAGCCCATCCCTCCTACAGTAATAAAGCACAATTAGGGAATACACTTAACCCTTTAATCGCCCATGTTAACCCCTTCCCTGCCAGTGTCATTTATACAGTGTTAGTGCATATTTTTAGCACTGATCACTGTAATAATGTCACTGGTTCCCAAAAAAGTGTCAAAAGTGTCAGTTAGGTGCCCGATCTGTCTGCCGCAATAGCGCAGTCCTGCTAAAAAAAAAAAAAAAAAAAAAATCACTGATCAATGCCATTACAAGTAAAAAAAAAACAAAACAAAAATTAAAAAAAATATCCCCCATTTTGTAGACGCTATAACTTTTGCACAAACCAATCAATATTTGTTTGTGCAAAGTCCTTTCCTGTATTAAAAGAGGTATGGACTCCAGAGAGAGATCTCATTTTGCCCCAAATCATTAGTAAGACCTCATCTGGAATATGCAGTTCAGTTTTGGACACCAGTTCTCAAAAAGGGTATCGGGGAACTGGAGAAAGTGCAGAGAAGGGCAACCAAACTGATAAGAGGCACGGAGGAGCTCAGTTATGAGAAAAGATTAGAGGAAATAAATGTATTCTCTCTTGAGAAGAGGAGATTAAGGGGGGATATGATCAACATGTACAAATATAGAAGTGGTCCATATATAGTGAACTTGGTGTTGAGTTATTCACTTTAAGGTCATCACAGAGGACAAGGGGGCACTCTTTACGTCTAGAGGAAAAAAAGATTCCATCTCCAAATACGGAAAGGTTTCTTCACAATAAGAGCTGTGAAAATGTGGAATAGACTCCCTCCAGAGGTGGTTCTGGCCAGCTCAGTACATTGCTTTAAAAAAGGCCTGGATTCTTTCCTAAATGTACATAATATAACTGGGTACTGACATTTATAGATTGTAAATTAATCCAGGGAAAATCCGATTGCCTTTCGGGGGATCAGGAAGGAATTTTTTCCCCTGCTGGAGCAAATTGAATTATGCTTTGCTGGGGTTTTTCGCCTTCCTTTGGATCAACCATGGGTGAAGGATTGTGTATATGGGATTGTAATTTTTTTTTTTTTGGTTGAACTAGATGTGTGTCTTTTTTCAACCGGACTATGTAATATACCCTTATTGGGATTTTTTTTATCAAACATATGTAGCTGAATACATATTGGGCTAAATTGATGAAGAAATTAGGATTTTAATTGGTTATGTTTTATAGCAGAATGTAAAAAAAAATATATATATATTTTTTCTAAATTGTCAGTCTTTTGTTGTTTATAGCGCAAAAAATAAAAACCGCAGCGGTGATCAAATACCACCAAAAGAAAGCTCTATTTGTGGGGAAAAAGGGACATCAATCTTATTTGGGTACAGCGTTGCACGACTGCGCAATTGTGCCTAATCGCAAGAAATGGCCTGGTCATTAAGGGGGTAAAACCTTCCAGGGATGAAGTGGTTAAAAATTAAGAATAAGAATGTGAATCTGTAAAAAAATTTACCAAACCTGACTTGTTTATAACCAGAACTGAAAAGTAGTGACGTTTTCTATGAGAACCTCACCCTATCTTATCAGCAACAGCTGCAGAAAGTCTTTCTGCTCACCATCCAAATCACAGTACTCGTTGAAAAGCCAAAATCGGCTGAGGTGTGTGAAGGAAGGACTGTAAAGAGAACTATACCAACTACTTACACATTGGACTGCTACACACTAAATAAAAGGAATACAAGGTTTAACCAGCACAGTGTCTGTCCTGCTTCTGTAGATCTACGATTCTCAGCTGGTCCGACTGCTGCGTCTCTGTAAACCTAGAAGCAGCAGCAGTCTGGGTCTGCTTTTCTCTGGTCCCTGTAGACCTTTAAGTCTCAGCACATTAAAGCAGAAATACAGGCCAAAGGGAGGGTTATAACCCCTGTCGGGTTTTTTGCCATCTGTGTCCCATTGGAGAGATTTCCCTTCACTTCCTTTCCTAAAGCCAAAACAGAAAGTAACAGTAAATCCCTGCTTGTCACCAAAACGAGTGTCTGCATTTGAAGATATCCCTGCTGTTACGGTTCTGGGGACAACCACAAAATTAGGCATGTTTTTTTACTTTCAATCTTGGTGAGAACAGTAAACAAGAGAAATAAAGAGGGTGAAGCTCCCTAATGGTGGGACAGACAGCAATAAAAACTGACAGGTGTTTTAATCCCTCTCCACTCTGTCCAAAACTAAAAATATAAAATAAATAAATACATTTAAAAAGTATAGCTAAATGCAAAGTGTATTTATTTCTCAGTGGTACAAGTCTCAGAATGCTCAGAATATTGGCATTTCTCCTGTCGCTGTGGAACTAAAGTGGACCCAACAAATCGCACTCAACAGTTAACATATTTATTGTTTTAATTAACACCTTGTATAAAAGCCTCATACACTATAAGCCACTTCAGCCCCGGATTTACCCCCTTAATGACCAGTCCATTTTTTGAGATACGGCACTGCGTCACTAACTGAAAATTGCGCGGTCGTGCGACGTTGTACCCAAATAAAATAAATGTCTTTTTTCCCCCACAAATAGAGCTTTCTTTTGGTGGTATTTGATCACCCCTGCGTATTTTATTTTTTGCGCTATAAACAAAAAAAAAGACCCACAATTTTGAAAATTTCTGCTAGAATACATATCCAAAAAAAAAAAAAAAAAAGTAAAAAGACAACATTTCTTCATCAATTTAGATCAATATGTATTTTATGACATATTTTTTGAAAAAAAAAAAAATCTCAATAAGCATATATTGATTGGTTTGCGCAAAAGTTATAGCATCTACAAACTACAGGATAGATTTAGGGATTTTAATTTTTTTTACTGGTAATGGCGGGGATCAGCGATTTTTAGAGGGACGGCGACATTTCGGTGGACAAATCTGACACTAAGAGACACTTTTTGGGGACCAGTGACACCAATACAGTGATCAGTGCTAAAAAAAAAAATGCACTAATCGCTGTATAAATGACACTGGCAGGGAAGGCTTTAAGACTAGGGGGTGATCAAAGGGTTAACTGTGTTCCCTCAGTGCGTTTTCTTACTGTGTGGGGGATGGACTGACAGGGACAACACAGAGATCCCTGTCCCTGATTACTAGGAGCAGATGATCTCAGTGTCCTCACCTGTCAGAGCAGGGATATGCCTTGTTTACATAGTCAGATCCCCGTTCTGCCTCTCTGTAGAGTGCTTGCAGGTGGCCGGCCGACATAGAGTCCATCAGACCGATGCGCGTGCTCCCCCGGCGTGCAGCGGGCACGCGCACACGGTATCTCGTGCATGAAACAACGCACAATAGAGCTGCCCTGCCGCAGTATATATGCAGTGGGCAGTCTCTAAGTGGAAATGCATGGTACTGTTTTTCCACCATGCCCCTGTTATTCACAGGATCACTAGGTGAAAATAAAGGAAAATAAGCCTGAAAAAGGAAAACCAATGCATCCACTACACCAGTGGTCTCCAAACTGCACCCCGGTGGCCAGATGTGGCCCTTTGCTTGCCTTTATCTGGTCCTTGGGCCAATATTCCTCCCACTGACACCAATGAGGTGCACAATTTCTCTCATTGAAAAAAAAACTATGGGAAACTAATCCTCTCACCAACACCAATGAGACGCACTATTTCTTCCACGGATATTGAAAATAGAGCACTCTTTTTCCCACTGCCACCAACAATGGGGCACTGTTTCTTCCACCAACACCAGTGATGGGGCACTATTGTTCCTAATGACACCAATGAGGGGTACTATTCCTCCCACGGACACCAGTGATTGGGCACGACTGTTCCCACTGACACCAATGCGGGGCACCATACCTCCCACTGCCACCAGCAAAGGGGCACAATTTCTCCAACTGACACCAATGATGGCATTGCTTACTCTCACTGACACCAGGATTATCAAATATTAATAGACCACACCTACTTACCTCATATATTTTTAATGTTTCAATAGTTTTTATTGGAATTTTATAATACAATGAACAAAAATCTCGACTTTTCATTATGTAAGATGTAACAGGTTTATGGAGTCACACATTGAATAATATAACATATTAAATGATTTCTTCTCTTATAGCTAACTTAGACAGTTATTGTCTCCTTATGTTAACTATAACATTTTTATTTAGGTCGGTGTGGCTTGTAACCCTTTTTTACTTAGGTATTTTAAACCATGACCTAATATACAAGTCAACTCCCAAACCTTAACGTATCTTTCACCCACTAGGGGGGACCAGGTCCCCATCTGACTATCAGGAGAGCCTGGCTCTTCCGGCCATGTGGGTATCTTCTTACATGGCCAAATTGGCAATGATCCGTCGAGTATAAATACCTCTTATATTTTAAAGGTTTTTTTTTCTAAGGATGTAGGCCAATGGCTTCCAAACTGCGGCTTGGGGGCCAGGTGGGGCTCTTTGCTTGCCCTTATCCTGCCTTTGGGACACTATTTCTCCCACTGACACCAATGAAGTGCACTATTCATCCCACTGACAAAAAAACAGGGCAATCTTCTTTCCATTGACACCAATGAGGGGCACCAATCCTCCCAACGCCACCAACAATGGGGCACTATTCCTCCCAATGATACCAGTGATGGGGCACTATTCTTCCCACTGACACCAATGAGGGGAACCATTACTCCCACTTGACACCCACAATGGGGCACTATTTCTCCCACTGACACCAATGATGGCATTGCTTACTGACACCAGGACATTTTTCTACTCTCAAATGCTCAGTCCAGCCCTACTAAAATCTGAAGCACAGTACACTGGCCCTTTATTGAAAAAGTTTGGAGACCCCTGCACTACACTAAGGACTAATACCCGATAAAATATATTCTGTTACATTTTTATTTTCAGGTTTAGATACGCTTTAATGTCAGAAAAATAGGTTTATTCTCTTCAGGTACTTACTCTCTCTTTAAATCCAAAGTATGCTCCTAGGAATGTCAGGGGAACAGAAATTCCAAACCACATTGCCAGGATAGCCACAAGTGTCCCAAAGGGGATTGCAGCTGAAGATCCTTTAACCCATAAAATTACATTCATAATGAAGAAATCAGCAAAAATAATTCTGTGAAAAAAAAAAGGAAAAAAAATGTAAGCTAAAGTTCTCTATACAACAAAGGAACACATCTGGCAAATACTAAAAGCGCCCTTTATATAGTTAGCACCCACTGTATTACATAGACATACTAGTAGTTTTAGCTAGGTGGCCCTCTGGTGGTCAAAATATAGTAAACAGGTGTCTATGATTAGTCTTTATATTAAAGTGATTGTAAACGATCATTTTGTAAAACAACCCATTCAATTTAAAATAGAAAAGAAAGGCAAAACGTGTGTATAGATATAAAAAAACATTATAAATATCCCTTTCCCTCACATTCCCTGTTCTCAGCTGCATAAGAGCTGGGGGGAGGAGAAGCAGCAGCACACAAAGCTCCCCAGTGAATGGCTGTGCAGAGAGGGCGTGTCAGGACAAGTATGTTCATTGGAAGAGAGTATTCTGAGTTCCCAGCACAGCTAGAGAACTGATGGTGTGTCTCCTGTTTTAGTGTGGTTTTAATAGGAAAGCAGAGGGACTGACAGGAACACCAGGGATTTCACATAAAGAAAGCAATACAAAGAGAACAGGATACTTTCTCATACAAGTACATGGTACAGCAGGTACATATCAGGAATATGAAGTGTTGGGGTAACAAACGCTTAAAGCTTTAATCAAGTTTTGTTATATAAAATTCTCTTGAATATAAATCAAAAGTTATGACTGCTTAAATAAATGTAAGAAAAGAAATAACTCAATCAAAAATGCAATTCTTAAATGATCATACTAGCAAAGATAAACTTCCTAGGCATGGTAGAAGTGGACCTATGCATTACATAAATCTTAAAGAATGTAAAAAAAAAAAAAAAAATCAAGGTTTCAGGATTATAAAAATGCATTTACTTTACAAGCTGCCACCAAATCATGAATTTCTTAAAGGGAAGAAAAAATACAAAGTTTTAAGATGGACTTCCCCTGCCTGAGTCATTAGGTACTCAAGCAAAGTATGGCCAAAGCTCATTTGGCCCTACATCTCCAGTGGGTCATAGGAGTACTTCACTTAGTTCTGCACTACTGTGACCCAGATTCAGCAGACAGCGGGCTAAAACTTGCTGTTGGCTGATGTCACAGTGCCAGTCCAGGCTCTGCAGGGACCCAGATACCTGACCAGCAGCTGGTTTAGCCTTTCAGCACACCACTGAGAGCCCGAGCCAGCCGCTCTGGCCCCCTTCACAGCCTGGCACTCCAGGGAGCACTGGAGGAGCAGATCACGGACAGTTATCGCTCTGTGCTCAAAGAGGACCCAAGAACTGAGTGACCAGCGGTCAGTGATTGCTCAGTTCTCTGTATAGCGGTGGCGAATGACAGCCACAGTATCCAATTATCCGATTGATGCTGCAGCCATCTAGGCGAGTATTTTTTTTTTTTTTTTTTACACTGGCACAGAGACTGGATGCTGGAGCAAAAATCTACAATTTTTAAACCACAAATATCATTACTTCATATGTTGTTCTGCTTACTTGAGTTCTGCTTTAAGTAGACTAATAGTGGTAGTACTAAATGTAGCGGTGTGTTGCCACTAGTTACTAACATCCACACATATTCACCCTGCCACTAGACATCCATATGTCACACTTGTAGACAATGAAAAGTCTTTTGCTTTATTTTGTTGTTTTATTTAAGGGATTGATCTTCGTTGGGGAAAGGATATGAGATGCCCATAGAACAAATTGGTATATGCAATGTTATAGGGATCCGTCTTTACATTGACAAATATCACTAGTGGTTTAAAAGATATTTGATGGACTACTGGTCCCAGCAAGCCTGACTTGAAAATCCTGTGCCCTCAGGCTGCAACGATTTAGCACAAAACCCCACAGTCTCTCCTCAGGCTCTGCACCCAGCTCCTCTGGCATGCCTCTTCCAGATCACCACTATGCCTCACTCACCAACTCCTGTCCTGAGTGCTTCCTGAAGGATTTACCTGCACCGTGTGAACCGACTGCTTCTCCAGCTCCCGTTCCAGGACACCGCTACATGACCGTGTAAGGAGAGGCCCCCTGCCAGCTCCCAAGCTCCTCCGTCTGAGTCGCCCCCCCCCCCGATGGGGATTTTCCGCCTCCACACAGTCTAGCACTCCATCCTTCTGTTCGCCCAGCCGACAACGCCCCCTCCAGCAGGCTGACCATGAGTATATGTGAAAGGCCTGCCCCCCTGCCAATCCTAGTTGGGGATTGGTCAGGGCTCCTCACATGTACTCCATGCCATTCCAACTCTCAGTCCTGCCCCTCTTCCAGGACATTCTCACTGAAAGCAGGGGAGGCGCCCAAAAGCTGAAGTACATGTCAGTCACACCCACTGCTACACTAACCACTCCCTGCCCTCAGATCAAAAACAAACAGGCCTATCTTGCAGCATAGGCCTGCTTAAATTTACCTGCACTGACAGAACCTACAACACTATACCTCTAGCACCTACCTATGGTAGAGGGTGCTACATAAACTTCAGTTTAGGTCTTTGTGGTCCCAGTGGTGAAATCCTTGCTTTAATGTCTATGGCACCAACATAACCCAGGTCGAAAGTCTTGTTCAAGCTTCCTTCAACTTAACTCTACAGCCCATCCCATAGTTCTTATAAAAGAAATCATGTTTAGGTGTTCCCCGGTAGTTTAATTTTGAAATGAAAATTTTAAGTTCATGATCATAAAATAGGATACGCATTATATTAGTTGTTTAGAAATTAAAGTGGTTATTAAGCATCTCTAACCTGTATACACCATCAGCACTGCCTCCTATTGTAGTATCCCCCTCTGTGTGATTTATAAAAATAAATGCTGCAAATACCTCATTTCACTGCCGAGATTGCAATCACATGACTGGCCAGCTTCCTCCTTTCCTCCTCAGAGATGCAGCGAGTGGGGCCGAGATTCCCCTGTTGATGTCAGTCTGGAGGGAAGGAGGAAAGCTGGCTGGTCATGCGATCGCAATCTCGGCTCTTAAATTAGGTATTTACAGCATTTATAAATTATTCACAGAGAGGGACACTGCAATAGGAGGCAGTGCTGATGGTGTATACAGGTTAGTGTTATGAGAGCAGCAGGAGGGGGGAGGGGCAGCTCACACAGACAGAGAGGGGGGGGGTTAGGAAACAGGAGCAGAGAGGAGAGCAGATAGCAGGCTGCTGATGATAGAGGCACGTAAACTGACCACGGTGTCAGGGCTCAGTAGCCAACATACACCATGCTCAGTTTACAGAGGGGTGGGAAGAAACTGGCAGGATCAGCCAGGTTTTTTTAGGTGTTACAGGGGGCCAAATGACACAGGACAAGCACTGTGTCATATAACATTCTTTAAAGGAGCAGGATCCATTTTTTTATTTTTGGGTTAACAAACGCTTTAAGTTGGTTTAGTTAGATTCAAAAAATTGTAGTGCAGTTATTAAATAGGTCCTTCACCCCCATGCCCTTCTTCAAGATGGTGAATGGGTTTTAGTTTAATATGGTAGGTGGTTACGTCATCAATATGAGCCGATATGGGACGATGCTCCTATAATTCCTAGCAATTTGATGACCACATATGCGCAGTAATGTATGTCCATTGCCGACCCCCTCAATCCCACCCATGCACAGTAGCGGAGACTGTGATGAGTGTAATACGGGGGCAGTAACAGATTATCAGGAGGTCATTACCACGCTTGCACTGAATATGGTCACTATATTGTGATGTCAGAAATATAACATTGTGTCATTGTGCTTTTTGGCTTCCTGGCTATAGCAAACCTGACTTGGTTTGGGCTCTGTACTGATCTGTTCATATTATTGAATGATCGGCATGAGCTACTACGCAGAAGAGAGGGAAGGAAAACTTGGGATTATTGCATTTCTGAACTTCCTTCACAGGAAGAATATACCGCTTGAAGGGGGAGACCTCAAGACGACTTCAATGGAGTGCCAAGGGTGCAGTACCACACAACTGTACAATCTCCTGAGATACCAACAATTCAAGGGCCTGTCTGACTGGATAAACATTGGTTGGAAAGTTTAGGTAGGTCCTCATTTGAAATAGCTTTGTAGAACTGGTTGATAGTCAGATTATAATATGTAAGCTGATGCAACAGGGACAGGACCGTAAAAAATGGATTACACGGCTTAAAACACAATCTGACGATGGGGTAAATCTGATCACTTACACTTACATGCAGTGTAATTGTTGAAAGAACTTTATGGAGGAGAGGACAGGAAGGGGCGTGTCTGTCAGATCATCTTTAGCACAGCTGATCCCGGAGACCCCAAGCTGTTAACCCCAAGAGCACCAAAAAATCAGTAGAAGGAACAGGTCAGGACACCCCTGAAAAGAAGATTTCTACAGAATCCAGCAGTCTGCACATTGTGGGACATACTTCATTACAGGCAAATCATATAACTAAGCTATAGAACTTCAGGTTTGCAGTGAAGAAAAGTCATGTCTTCTACCCTACTACTACACAGGACCGTGTAATTATCAGGATTGGATAGACAGAGATACGATTCCTTTGGTAAAATAACACAGCTCCATTATATTAATTTCATTCGTGTGTTTAGGCGTTTGCCTGGCATTCTGTTTAAAATTACCCTACAATCATCACTATTATAAGCAAATTGTTTACATTTTTTAACATTTTACCACATCACATCTACTCCTAAAGAACAGTTGTATCACTACAGGTTAACAATAAACACACAGAACTAACCCTGGACACAATAGGGCTGTCAGAAGCACATTGGATTTCCATCGCTCGCCTCCAAACGCTGAAAAAAAAATTGGAGTATAGTGAAGCAATTTAGTGTAAACTTGCTTGCTACATACATATGAAGCACTGAAATGAGAAATAGCTTTTGCAATTTTTTTCACTTACACCTGAAACACTGCCATAAAATATAATTGACAGCTCATTTGGCTGTTAATTACAAAGCACAGCCTGTCCACAGCCAACCCACCTCCCTGACATCACAGTGTAGGTCTACCAGCAGCTGAGAGCATCAGTGTGTGAAAGAAGCCTGCCCACATGCCTACATTGTTTTAACCATTGCAGCATTTATGTAAAACTCCTGCATTTATGGCCGATTGGAGGTCTGAAGGAGCAAGCATGGGTCTAAAAGGTGAAGGAGTTATTATACAACTAATGCAATGTACTAAAGTTTACATGCCATTGTAGTCTAATGTTTGTAAAATTGACACAATGTCGAAAATTAGAATTTTTGATTCAGCTACTTCATATTCATGACAAATTGAGTTATGTTGCCACTTTTAAGTGAATGGACACTGGTCAAAAAAAAAAAAAAAGCAGGAAACCCCTGCCGTGGCATAACCCCTCCCAGCTCAGCTAAGGCAGGCCATACACGGTTTGGTTCTCGGCCGGTTCAGCATCTGAACCGTGTATGGGCAGGCTGAATGTACCAAGTTGATCGATCAACTTAGGTACAACCAGCATGCTGGGTTTTACCTGCGATTATCACTAGTGGCTGTTATAACTAGCAAGCCATCCTCGCCAGGAGAAGACAATGGCCAGGCAGGAGGGATTCCCGCATCAACACTGGCTGGTGATAGCCTCAGTTTTGTAGTAATGAGTAACACAGAGGAAGGGATCCCTGTATTCTGTGAGGTACTCAAAGAAAAGGATTTTACAAGTAAACCAAAACCCTAACTTTCTTAAAATTGTAGATTTTAGGGCAAAGAGTACTTCCTGACTACTTGAGATTTCCAAGAGTACTGAATATGAGGGGTGGGTAACACAGCAACAAGGCCAAAAACCAAAATACTCACTACAAATCAGTGTACAAGACTTTTCCTCCAAAACTGGCATCTGCAGAGGCGTGAACATCTACCTAGTAGAACCTTGTAAACGTGTGAAAAGAAGACCAAGTTGGCAGCCTTACAAACCTGAGCAACAGAAGCTTGATGCTAAATAGCTCAGGAAGTACAGATGAATCCACCTAAAATAGTGGATCAAGAACAAGCTTGACCCTTGTGAGAACCTCATCAGACTGGAAAATATTTGGGATGTTTAGGAGGCCACCAGGACCCAAAACCAGTGTCTTTGGAAGGAAAAGACCCTGAAAGTTAGTATGCACCATGTCCGCCAGGAAAACCCACTCTGGTCTTCTATGTCTGAGACAGCCCCAGACCTTGATATTCCTCCTGTGAGGACTCATTTGTCGATACTCAGGGGTAATTAACAAAAATTCAAGGAGGTCCAGATGCTAAAATATTCTTCCAGCCCAAGTACAAATGTTTGCGCTATGACTCTGATAGGATGTAGTCATTGTAAGTCTATCAAAATATGGCAAATGTACAATTCCCATAGCATGTCAATATTTGTCAATTTTTAGTTATGACATTAAGCATTTGACAGTTTGAACTTGGATGGCTTTACATTTGTTCTTGTATTTGTATGGAATACAAACAACTAGTCTTTAACAGGAAAAACATGTAAGACAAATAAACAACCCTTTAATAAAACAAAGTAGGCCAATTATATGCACATTTTAAATAAAAGAAAACAGACCTGCCTTACCCTACATCAGGTGTCCCCAGAGTGCTCCCTGTGTCATATGTCACTGTAGCCAGGCAGGCGGGGGGGCAGAAGTGTGCTGCAGGAAGCAGGGCACACATGTGACATCATTGGTTGCTAAGGCCGCTGGCAGTTCTAGCAACCAATGACTGACGCTCAGCTGGGGATCCGGCTGGCTGACGGTCCGGTACTGGGCTGTCAGTGAGTCCAGACCTGGACTGCAGTTAGCAGCTTAGTGAAGGCTGCTCTACAGCTTCCTCCTCCTAGTTGTGTCCTTACCCTGGGGATGTTCCAATGACACATAAGCCCACCCCCACCCCTGCAAAAAAGGGGGAAAAGAGCACCCAACCTTGCAAACCAGGCGTTTCAACCCAGTGAGAACCCTGTAAAAGTTGGTCTTTCAAACCAGACTGGCTGAAGAAAATTCCTCCTTAGACACAAAAGAACTGAAGGATTGTGGCACTGCAAAAGTGGAAATACCAGATGACAGGGATTCAGAGCTAACTTGACCATTAGGGAAGCCCTTGCAAAGAGAGTTGTATAGGGGGGTCCCCTATCTGATAGAGGGATTTGGGAGCTCATCCAATCATCCTTCCCCACTTCTCTGCCAGCACGATGCCATAGCTTGCTGAGGATCAGTAGGCTTATTATAACCCCTTTTGGGAGCAGATGAGGAGTGCCGAGCAGAGAAACCTAAGTGGCAAATCATCCTCAAGCAACAAGTGTCCAAAGACTTGCGGAGCACTGGCATTGCTGCACCGCAGAAGTACTATGGCTGTGCAGGGGCCATGCAGGATTACCTTAAAATTATGCCGGTACTGCGCCCAGGAGTTATTGATCAAAAAATTTTCCATCCCCGGAGGAAACTTGAAAACGGTGCCCGCACACAAAGTGTGATGCATCAATGCAGTTCAATACACCAGGAAATCTTTTCTGGCAATTTCATCTTGGATAAAATTAGGGCGATAAATATTCTAGCTGCAGTTAATTGCCAAAGTTTTTAGTATTATCAGAAAATGGGTGAATGCAGTCCTTACTACTTACATCATCAATTCAGTAGGCTGCTGCTACTTCATTCAGCGGTTTTATTTAGGGGTTATGTGAGAACACAAACTCATGAAAACTAATGTCACAAAAGCTACTTAGCTCTACTATCGCATCTAAAATATTAGTTACTTACTCTTGTACATCCGAGCAGATACATAGCCAGCTGGAGTTCCCAGCAAGACCCACAATACAACTGCGCATGTCATCAGTGCTCCTCGGTTAGCAGGTGATAGGAATCCAAGGCATGCCAAGACTTAAGAGAACAAAATTCCCAAAGTTAGATTATACAGATTGTGTAAAGAGAATAAAAAATTCAGTTTCATAAAAATGCCCAGTTCCTGAACCAAGTTAAAATAGTGATTTATTCCCCTTATGCGAGGGCCACTATGTACTTAAATGCTAAGGTTCACCTTTAGGAACATGTTACACCCACATTTAAGGTGTAACAAGTAACATATTTCTAAGCACCCCACCCCCTGAGCCCTCCCCTACCCCCGTGACAGAGGGTTTCTCCGCTCTGCAGCAGCTGTCACATTTAAATAAGAAAGCGATCTGTAAATGAATAAACTAACTACAACTCCCATCTGTCACTGTAGCAGGTGGACTTGTAGTTCCCATTGGACTAAAAGTAGTGTAATTGGTGCTCTCTTAGTCTTTAGACACTTCCTTCTGCTCTCAAAACTGAAAGCCTATACAGAGTTACAAGCAGAAAGTTGGAGGAAATGTCTGCAGGAGCCTGACATCGCACCAGCAGGCTCCTGTGTATATATATATATATATATATATATATATATATATATATATATATATATATATATATATATATATATATATACATATATACACACACATACATACACACACATATACATATATACACACACATAAAAAAAATGCACCTTTATTTTTCCTGCAAAACTCTGCATTTATTATTTATGTTTAAAAGGTGCACCTAGCCTTTAAAATGTGCAGTTAAGCGGGCAGAAATGGGGAGATTACATTGCATTAAGAATCATTTTATTGTAAATATAGACTTTGTATGTACGATTTCATATGTTTAAAACATTTACACAAATATCATGTAACATTCAGAAATGGGGCATCCATCTTTTGCTCTCAGAAAACATATAGTGCTGGTGTTTCATGCTACTAAAGTGAATAAAACACAATTCAAACACTACATATGTACTTACACAGTGTAATGAATGTCATAATAAAAATTTGTGTTCCTTGTCCCAGGAATATAGAAAGTAGCATTCCTTTCTTAGGAGGTCTGAATATATCACCGTGTACTAGTTTCCAACCAAATTCCTCTTGTGCATCTTCCTGGGGGAAAAAAAAAAAATAAAAAAATAAAACTGTAAATCTGCCTGTAAGGTCTACTCGGCCAAGAAACATTCCATCTTGTCTACACCTACCTACACCTTCAATTCCATTGAATTTGAATTGGGATGAGCTAGTCAACTTTGCCCAGTGCAGTCCCAACCCAAAAGACAAGGCAACACATTGTGGTGGTGTGCTCTAAAAAAAAAAAAAAAAAAAAAGTGCTGTATGCAGTATTTTTTTTTTCATTGCAGCGGGTTGTGTCAAAAACCACTGTATTGCAACACCGTTGTGACTAGAACTTAATGAAAGGTTACTTGTGGAATTCTAACAAAAAAATAAAAAAATAAAAAAGGAGGAGTAAACAGTGTGATTCCCTGGGAATGTAGCTTCTGCACTTTGTCCTCCCAGCACACACAAGCAGTTTAAGTGTGGCGGCTGCTGGTGTGAGAGGTCCCTTGTTTGGAAGCAGAAACATAGTTTGTCTTTAGAAATAAACTCTTCCTGCTGAATTCTAATGCATTTTTCTGCATGTAACTTTCGCAGTGGAATGAAAGTAAAAAAACGTGCACATTTTACAGGGTGAATCACATATGCAAACTACACAAATTACTAGAAAAAAAAAAAAAAAAAAAAGTGAATAAAAAGTAAAAAAATCAAAACGGTAGCTAAAAAATAAATTATAATGCATACAAAGCTCTTGAATCTGCACATACTATTATGAGTTTAAAACAAGTAAAAACACACTGTCAAGATGTAAAAGTATGATTAACCCTTATATTGAAGGCATTAACCCACAGTGAAAACGCATTTGGTTTCCATGCTTATGATCAAAGTGTGGAATACTCACAGAAGAATCTATCTGGTTGTATCTGGCTATGTCCTTGTGAAGTGTACGAAGCATGATCATAGCTACCATCCCAGAAAGGAAGAGGACAATTACCAGGGAGTTCATTATACTGAAAAACATATAGCATACAGTAAGAGGCCAACAATACCAGTAACCAACAGACCTTAATTATACAGAACAAAATGTGATAAAAATGTATAATCTTTTAAAATTATTAAAATTAGTAGATCATAACAGGAGCAACAACTGCCTGTACATCTACTTGCGAAATTTTCTATCATTACCCAATTTGCTTACCTCACATAGCCACAATGCTTATGGACTTTAATAACTGCACCTACGTAACTAAACACTGCTGTGAAAGAATACCTTTGATGATGCAATTTTAGAGTCCTGTGGCAAGCCTAATTTTATTTAGTTGTGGGGAAAATATACAGTTGTGCTCAAAAGTTTGCATCCCCTAAAGAAAACATGAGTGAGCAGGCAAAAAACAAACAATCATTTATTTCTCATGAGATTCATATTCTGTAACTGTTGGCGATAACAGAATGGCTCAATCATACAGCAAAACATGGGAACAAGTAAACAAATGAAATGACCCCTGTTCAAAAAATTCCATACTCTTAGTTCTAAATACTGTGTATTGCCCCCTTTAGCATCAATGACTGCATGCAGTCTTTTGTAATACATGTCTATGAGGCCCCAAATTCTTGCAGGTGGTATTGTAGGCAAAAGTCCTCCAAGTCATGCAAGGTCTTTGGTCGTCTTGCATGAACGTTACGCAATGAACGGGGCCACCACCTGATGTGTGTGTTAGTGGAGGTGGAGACGGGAGACTGACCTAGAGCGGTATTCACACACACCTCGATTTTGGTCTTGTCACTCCCGATTACAGTGTGCCAGAAGCTGTAAAAGCGTGTCAAAGTGTTGTAAGGTATGCGTTTTTGTGGCATTGGAGCAGTAAAGGCTTCTTTCTGGCAACTGGACCATGCAGCTAATTTTTTTTTAAAGTATCGTCGTATTGTGCTCCTTGAAACAACCACACTGTCTTTCCAGAGCAGCCTGTATTTCTCCAGAGGATACCTGTGGGTTTTTCTTTGAATCCTGAACAATTCTTTAGGCAGTTGTGGCTGCAATCTTTCTTGGTCTACTTGATCTTGGCATCAAGAGATCCCTGAATTTTCCACTTCTTAATAAGTGATGAAACAGTACTGACTAGCATATTCAAGGCTTTGGATATCTATTTATATCCTTTTCTATCTTTATAAAGTTCCATAACCTTTTACGTAGGTCTTTTGACAGTTCTTTTCTGCTCCCCATGGCTCAGTATTCACGTGAGAGCCAACAAACTCATTGGCTACTAATACACAGGCATTAATTGGAATTTAAAAAGCCACAGATGTGGGAAATTAGCCTTTAACCCCTTTGCTGCCAGGTCTGTGTGTCGTATTGACCTGACAGTGGGGGGACGGGGGGAGTTTGCACACATTCCCAGTGACTGCAGCCACTAGGATTGTGTGGACAAGCAGACTCCTGCCTGTCAGGTGGAAGCATTCTGGTGGCTAAACTGCCGCCCCATTGCTTTCATACACCCACAAGTAATGTGCCCGCTCCCCTCCTCCCTTCCTTGTTGCTGACCCGGAAAGTGACGTGTTTGAGATCACATCCAGGTGCGCCTGTCAGTGCCCCCGGCCAGCATGACCAAGAAAGAATATAATGCAACGCGATCTGCGGTGCATTCAGTGGAACACAAAAGGAGACATCCAGGGTCTATTAGATAACAAATGTCTCCATAAAGAGAACCTGTCACCAACAATTATTATGGGAATTTTTTTTTTTTTTTTAAATGTAAAAAAAATAAAAGTTACACCCAAGCACATAAAATCCCCCCCAAACATTTTTTGAGGCCCTCACCCCCATATATACACACAAACGTAAAACAAACGTATTGGGGGCCCCTACATAAAATCGTTGATTGTGATACACGTTATATATCGCCACATGCCAGGGTGAGAGCTATATTTCTAGCACCAGACCTCTTCTGCAACACCAAACTGATGACCTATAGGAGACTTATAAAAGCATCGCCTATGGAAAAGATAGGGAACTGAAGCTTGTCGCCATTTCACGGGTGCACACAAATTTATGGTTTGACATATTGGGTGTCTATTTACTCGGTGCAACCTTGTCTTTTATAATTTTACCAAAAAAATTGGGTAAATTATTGCACTTGTATGCCCTAAAATTAACTTTAGTGACCTTTGCGCTAATATAATGTAAAATAGAAAATTGGAACTACCGCTATTTTATTCTCTAGTGTATCTGCTTTCAGAAACAAAATCATGTTTTTTTAATTAAACATGTGTGCAAAAAATGCAATAACGGCTCTGGCAGTAAAAGGGTTAATTGCCATTTTAACCTGTGTGTGTGACCTTATGTGTCTGTACCAAGGCCAAACATTTCAGAGTACGTAAACGTTTTGATCCGGGCCATTGGGGTTATTTCTGTTATTATAATTTAAAAAGGAACCAAACAACTACAGTATGTGATAATAAATGGCTTCCTATGATCACTAGCAAGCAACGGCATCTTAACTGTGGGCAGCCAACTGACTCCTTGCAGCTTCACAGCCGGCTGTCCACTGTGAATGAGCGAGCTGAGCCGCGCCCTGTGATTGGTCCCACAGTCTCCTGGGACCTGTGATGTGTCCCAAGAGGCTTGTGGGGGAAAGAGGGGAGGGCCGAACTTCCGCTCAGATCGCAGCAACAATCCGACTGGAAGTGGGAACTGGCACCTGTCAAAATCAGGCACCCGCTCCCCTCCCCAAAAAAAGAAAAACAAAAAACATTCCAAATGTGATAGAAGAGAGGGGGGGGGGGGGGGGGGGGGGGGACGACGACGACGACATAACTTCCCCTTTTGGGTGAAGTTCCGCTTTAAATACAATCCATGGGAGTTTTCCCCAGGTCTTACCTGAACCACTGAATATTTGTGTGTGGCATGGACTCCAGAATGTAATCCCAACGAGATGCCCATTTATTGGAATTATTTTCCTAAAAGATGAAGAAGATCTTGTATATTAAAATGCTAAGGCAAGATGACTGACTGGCACAGCAGACAAATAGGAACTTGAGCACTTGAAGCAGCAGCTTTCAGGACATAAAAAAATGTATCATACATACATGGAGCTATGGTGAGCAGCAAGTTACACGCAAGCAAAAAACAAAATATTTTCTGTATAGTCTGTGTTCCTGAGTGCCCTACTAGGATGATTTAGAATTCTCAAGCCTGTCAGCATAATCTAGAAGCAAGTAATGGGTTTTTGAACAGATACAAACTACCACTCAAATGGGTCACCCGCTGTGCGCCCATCAAGTCCCCCACAATTGCCCCCCTTCCCCCCACCACTACTTTCCCAACTGAAAATGTACTGAGCTGAATGGCCCAAAATACACATGCTCTCAATAAAGCACACACCTTCTGCACCAGGAGTTTGGCATGCACGGTCCTTTAGCCTAGACACTGAAGCTGCCTTTACCTTATTCCTCTGATAAACCATTGCACTCACATAGGGATACACAGGGCTCTTCTATTTAGACTACATTAGTGCAGATTTCAACTTTAAATGTACATTTATGGATAACCAATCTTAAAGTAAAACAAAAAATGTAATATATTGCATCTTACCAATCATTAGGATGTGATGGATGCATTAGTTTACTTTTACTTTTTTGAGGCTTTATTCCCTCTGTACTTACCTGGTGATCTGGCCAGTAAAACATCTCCTGTATTAGAGTGCCCCCACTCTGGATGAAGGAGCACAGGGGCACCTTTAGACAACAGCACTGTCAGTCTGGGGGGGAGGGGAGTGTTCGATGTACAGGATGTACAGCCCTCAAAATTTTCACTCGCCTGCTCGCATTTGATGAGTGGAAAAATGTGGAGGGCGAGTATGGACAGGGCTGTGCTGTCCCAGGAATGTATAACTAGTGCCCCCCTCCCTGCAGTGCAGCCATTTCAATAGGAAATGTACATCCATCTGAGGCCGCCCGTCTCCACATCCCTCCTGCCACACATGCCCGACCTGCACAAGCTCCCAGTGTAGGCATTTTAATATGTATTGAACAGCTGCCTGGGAGCACCCCTCTCCACCTATCTCCTGCCACACATCTAAGGAGTAGGACAGTGCATGTCTCAAGGAAGTCCTAAGTGGGCGGGCTCAAACCCTCTCAGTCCGTCCTCAGTGTGCATCGCTGTCTGACCCCCGTGGCTGCAGGAGAATGGTAGCTATGACAGTGTGCTGTGATTGGAAGCAGTACATGTGCTGGAGGCATTGGTATAATGGGGATTGAACAAGAAGTGTGCCGGGAGGAAGGGGGGATTGAGAGCATATATCTGAATCATACCTATGGCCCCAATCCCACCCCCCACCCCCAATCTATCATACCCATAGGTGTTCTGAAGAGGGTGTTTTTAGGGGTGGAATTAGGGATGGGGCAGAGTAGGGTTTGGATGGGGCAACTGGTGGTGAGTAACTCTTAAGGCCTGGCTAGTAGCTCAGGATTTGAAATTTTGAGCCCTGTACTAGCAGATTTAGATACCCTAACAAACTGAAGCCAAACTCCAGTTGCACAAGCAGTTACAGCAACAGTTTTTATTTTGGATAAAGGTCTCACATGAATAAATAAAAAGTGGAACATTCATAGGCTGCTCCTGATGACGAAACGTTTTGGGCATGGCCGATTGCATGACTTCCTGGTTCACCATTCCAGTCCGATGAACACAGGAGTGGCCCAGGCATTGGGATTTTAAAGCGCCAGTGTATACTTTTAACCCGTAAATGCAATTTTTACACATTTATTTACTGAAATAAAACGGTATAACACTATGGAGGATTCCCTCTTGATTTACATCCCATGGTCCATTTGGAGTAGAGAGAGAACTGGAACTACATCTCTTGTGGGGGGGAGCCTGGAGCCAGTGGACACTTTATTTACAAGCGCAGATTGACCTTCTTATTTATAAGGGGTCAAGGAATTGCAGTGAGTGTGGTTCTGAATGGGGGCGCACGAGTGTCACCATTTAAAAGCAAACACTGACTTTGAATGCTGACCATTGCACCAAGGATTATATACGAACAGTATGCATACTTGTGGAATGTGTTTTGTAGTTTCAACACAAGAATTGCACATTTGCACGCGGAACACAAACTTTAAATATGAGAACAATTGCATTTTTGATATATCAATAGTATACTTAAAAATCAGTCCACATTTCTTTGCATTTTGAGGGGAGGCGTTTTGTAGTGCACCAAGGTTATTTGCACCTATTAAGTTATTTATTAGGGCATCCAATAGGTAGAATTAAGCACTCATGTAAGTAGACATTCGATTCCTCCATCACAGGGGATGTGTATTGTAGACCACATATTTATTTGATTTTGGATCCAATTTGCATTTATTATTTATTGTTTTGATACGAGAAGCAAAGCAGCATCAGGGGATCAGGTAGCGCTACACCACATATATTCCCACAATTCTAGATATATCCTTGTCGCTGGAGGACATATCACTTGGTGGCAGCTGCTGCCCCTATACATTCTCTATACCATTGCACGGAAGTACCGTAGTTCTAATTTATTAAAAGCTGACAGCAACAGACTTATTTGCTGGATCACCAGATGAAAAAAAAGGAAAGAAAGCTTAAAAGAGAAAACAAATACATCCTTCAGATCTAAGAATAGGTAAGCTGCAATATAATAAATATCTGCTTTTGGGTTTAACACTGCTTTAACTATTTGAATTACAAAAAAGGGACATACTTTTCTTCCCGAAAATTGTCATGTCAGGCTCCATCTACAGAAAGTTATACATGAAGGTCCTGGCACACAGTCACCTGCTTCCTGCTGAAGTGGAACTCTGGACCCTTTTTTCAATACATTTCATAAAAGAAAGAGCCTAGGCCTACAGATAAGGGAGCCTGGAGCAACATGTTCTTAAGGAAAAAGGTATCTCAACGCTTAAAGGCCACCTATACAATATGTGTAGCTCACATATTTATTTATATTTATTTTTATTTTTTAATGTGTAAAGGTAATAAATATTTTATAACTTTTCAAATGAACTATATAGAATTCTTCTAATAAAACCAGAGTCTAGTTTTAGTACAGAAGCTGTTCAGAAGAGACTTCACAGTGCATGGAACTTACACAGTTGTGGTATAAGAAAAATACATAAGCAATATTTGATCTTTACAGGACTAGAAGAAATAAAATCTGTTTAGTGTTAAAGATAATAAGCAAATTAAATATTTTAAAACACAAAAGATTACTTTTAACTCAATACATTAAGATATGGCAACGTTCCACAGAGGATAACTTATAGCTTACTAACACTTACTTGAAAAGTCACTGAATATGTGTAGATAACATCCAGATGGCTAGTTAAGTCTTTGGGTATCTCCATTGGGGGACCCTCACATTTTAAGTCGTTTACACTTGTGTGTTTATAGCTAACAAAAAAAAAAAAAAGGAACAAAAATTAACCAATTGGCAATGCTGCCTACCAAACTGAGTGACAAAATGTGAATATCTTATTCCCAGTGACTGTATAAAGAGCCCTGTGTGAAGTACTACAGGTTCATTTGATCCAAGGCTTGCAGTGCATTTATAACATGGTGAAAGCCATCAGAATTCCAAACGCAAGATTGCATATTTAGGTCTGCTTCATATGAACATAAAATGTTAAATAAATTGATAAGTAAAATGAAATGTATTTCATAGCAAGGAGATCCTAAAAAGCCCTCCTCTAACAGGTATAAATATCTTTACATTAAAGAAGCCCTAATGGAACATGTCCCTTAGATAAATACAAATTAAATATGTAATAAATGAAGTCACCATCTATCACCCATAGCACATAGCTGCATATGTGAAAGGTGCCAAAGTACAACATGAACATACAGTATATGCCCCAGGGTAAACCAATGGGTCAAAGAGAGATGGAACAAATGCTGCAGTTACAGCGAACTCAGGTCATTATAAGTAGAACCATGTAGGCTATTGAAATGGTCTTTTTATATTCTCTTAAGTGGAAGACAAATCTTGTACTTTCAATGTGATATGATGCATGCTTAGGATATCCTTAACCACTTCAATACCGGGCACTTATACACCTTCCTGCCCAAGCCAATTTTCAGCATCAGAGCTGTCATGCTACACTGTACCCAAACAAATTTTTTTATCATTTTGTTCCCACAAATAGAGCTTTCTTTTGGTGGTATTTGATCACCTCTGCGATTTTTATTTTTTTGCGCAACAAATAAAAAAAGACCGAAAATTTTGAAAAAAAAAAAAAAAAAAAAAATAAAGTTTCTTTGTTTCTGTTAAAATTTTTTGTAAATAGTTATGTTTTCTTCTTCAATGATGGGCACTGATATGGCTGCACTGAAAAGGCGGCACTGAAGGGGCACCGATGAGGGGTGGCATTGCTGGTAATCACTAATTTTTATTGTGCCATAGTGGTGCCAGTCAGTGCCCATTTGTGGGAACTGATTGGCATATGTTGGGCATTGATTTTCACATGTAGATGGCCATGGGGGATGTACCTGGCCATGCACATTCTGGGGGCTTCCCTGGTGGTCCTAGCGGCTTCCCTGGTGGTCTAGTGTGGGCATCCGAGGGGGGGCTGTGCTGATAAACAATCAGCACAAACCCCCCGTCAGGAGAGCTGCCTATCGGCTCTCCTCTACTCGCGTCTATCAGACGCGATTGAGGAAAAGCTGTTCACCGGCTCTTCCTGTTCACATCGTGATCAGCCATGATTGGACACGGCTGATCCGCTGGAGGCGCTTTACCGAGATCGGTGTAGTGGTGCGTCAGACTGAGACACCGCACCAAAATGCGCGCCCCCACGGCGGCTGTTATCCTGCAGGGCGTCATATGATAAGTCAGGATAACTGAACCAATGCCCAGCCGTCATTCTGCTATAGGCCAGGCGGGAAGTGGTTAATGCATGTGTGTATTATATATATATATATATATATATATATATATATATATATATATATATATATATATATATATATATATATATATATATATATTTATATATATTTTTTTTTTTTTAAATTATTTGATCCCCTGCAGATTTTGTATGTTTGCCCACTTACAAAGAAATGAAGGGTCTATCATTTTTATCAAAGGTGTATTTTAAATGATAGAGACAGACTGACTAGCAACCAAAAATCCAGGAAAAAAACACAATACAAAGGTTATAAATTGAGTTGCAGTTCAGTGAGTAAAATAAGTATTTGATTCCCAAGCAAAACACGACTTCGTATGTGGTAAAGAAACTCTTGTTGGCAAGCACAGAACCAAGACATTTCTTGTAGTAGGTGACCAGGTTTGTACACATCTCAGGAGGGCTTTTGGTCCATTTTTTTACAGATCTTGGCTGTCGCTTGGCAACTCGAAGTTTCAGCTCCCTCCATACATTTTCTATAGGATTAAAGTCTGGAGATTGGCTAGGCCACTCCATGACCTTAATGTGCTTCTTCTTGAGCCACTCCTTTGTTACCTTGGCGGTAGGTTTTGGGTTGTCATGCTGAAAGACCCATCCATGACCTATCTTCATTGTTCTGGTTGAGGGAAGAAGGTTCTCATCCAAGATTTTACAATACATGGCCCCATCCATTGGCCCCTTATTGCAGCCAGTCAGTCTATACCTTTAGCAGAGAAACAGCCCGAAGTACAATGTTTCCACCCCCGTGCTTAACTGTAGGGATGATGTTCTTAGGGTCATAGTCAGCATTTTTCTTCCTCCAAACACGGCGAGTCCCCTCCTCAAGAAGGCACATGTACAGTCATGCCAATGAACATCTAAATGATTCAGAGGAGGATTGGGAGAAAGTGCTGTGGTCAAATGAGACCAAAATTGAGCTCTTTGGCATTAACTTGACTGGCCGTATTTGGAGGAAGTAAAATGCTGACTATGACCCCCAAGAACACATCCCTACAGTCAAGCACGGAGGTGGAAACATGATGCTGATCTCCGATCTCGATCTCCCTCGATCTCCCTCCACTCTCATTGGAGCGCTAAGCTGTGAAGAGGGCAGAGCGGGCCATCTCAGCCTCACAGGTGTCGGTCCAGGCGGATCCAGACTGTCACGATGACGCAGTACCTGGACTGATATCCGTGACGTCAGCAGTCCGCTCTCTGCTGAAAACGGGTCACTTTGGTGTATTCTGTGGCCTGACTGATTACACAGCATCAAACACCTGCTATTAGGCCACTGGATCAGATGTGAGCTTCTGTGGAGTATAGGAGTAGGAGCTACCGGGTTCTATATTGCCACAAGTGCTTTTGACCACTCATATTCAGGGGGTCATTCCATTCTGGTAAGCCTGCAGTTAGGCCACTCTGGTGATGTGGAGGTGACACATGGGTTGAAGATTTCAACTTTACAACTTTGCCCTTTGTGGTGGATTGCTAAGAGGACTTTTCACTATTTTGTCACTGGACATTTAATGTTTCTGCAATTCACATTGCTAAATGAATATATTTTTAAATGTCATTGGTATATGTTTAGGATTAGCGCTACACTTATTTATATACAATACAAATATATCCTGGAAATCAGCTAAAATCCCAGAGAATTTGCCTTAATGGTCTTGAAAAAGAAGACCCTACCAAACTGCAGATGTAACTGTATCAAGATTCTATAAACTCACATGATTTCTTGGATAAACAACCCAGTTAATTAAAGAAAAAAAAAAAAATATAGGGTGGTGCAAAGAAAACCTCCGAAACATGTAAATATTGCTTTCTTTGCAGCATTCTTTGGACATCTGCCCGAGCTCCGCATTTCAGCGCTGATTATTTTAGGCTTTAACCACTTTGGGACGACGACAATATAATTTTTGCACACACATGGTAAAAATTAGATTTTTTGACTAGAAAAGTATTTAACCGATTCCTGCCTGGCCTATTGTACAATGATGGCTGGGCGGGACTGCTCTTGTTCTGGGAGGATGTCATATGATAACTGGCTTCCCTGTGACAGAGGAAATTTACACTGATCATCAGTGCAGCACACCAGTGCCCATCAGTGAAGAAGAAAAATTACTTATTTGCAAAATTTACTAACGAAAAGAAAAAAAAAAAAATTGTTTTCAAAATTTTCTGTCTTTTTTCATTTGTTCAGCAAAAAATAAAAAAACCCAGTGGTAATTAAAGCCGTAAACTGCGGCTGATTGAAAAGTAGAAAAAAAAAAAAAACACAACAAGGCAATTGCATAATGTGCTAGTATGCATTGCCGGTGAGGTCACAGGCTGAATCCAGGGTGAATATCTCCCAAACAGTGCACGTTTAGAAGATATTAATTTTACCTACAGATAAGCCTTATTATACCTGTAGTTAAAAGTGACCAAGCGGGCTTTACTACCGCTTTAAAATACCACCAAAAGGAAGCTTGGTCTCAAAAAAAATATAAAAATTGTGTTTGTGTACAGTGTTGCATGACCGTGCAATTGTCAAAGTGTGACAGCACTGAAAGCTGAAAATTGGCCTGAGCAGGAAGGGGGTAAAAGTGTCATGACATATTTCATTGGCCTGGGTTTTAGTGTGTGGAAAAAAAAAAAAAAAAACTTATTGTATGACTCAGTAATGTTTGTCAAACCTTGTCCCCCCCCCCCCCTTAAAATCAGGGGATCGTGGGTGCGGGTTATACGCCGATCCCCGCTGTCTGGAGGAGCGAGCGCCGCCAATATACACATAGCCGAGTGTATTGTGTACTCGGCTAGGCTTGGCTCCGCTTGCAGTCACGCCCAGTTCTGCCATTGGACCTGTGTTATGTTGATCATAGGAGCCGGGCCAAGGGGCAGGACTGCGAGAGGAGCCGAGTACACAGGACATCCGGCTCTGTGTATCTCTGCGGCGCTCATTTTAAATAAGGCTGCAAATGACACTGGGCAAGGCTGCAGATGACACTGGGCAAGGCTGCAGATGACACTGGGCAAGGCTGCAGATGACACTGGGCAAGGCTGCAGATGGACACTGATCATTCTGCAATGATGGACAAGGCTGCAGATGGACACTGAGAAGGCTGCATTGATGGGTATTTAAATGTAAGTTTTTTTCCTTAAAATTCCCTCATAAACTTGGGGTGCATGTTATACGCTGGCGCGTGTTATACGCCAATAAATACGGTAATTTTAGTGCACACAAACACAATATATTTCCCCACAGTTTGGTAAAATATAAAACTATGCGTGGATAAATAGATAACAAACATGTCAGTATTCTCAGTCCCGCTCTACAGCCACTCAGATCACTTGTACATGAAAGCTGATCACTGTCTGAAATGAGGAACCAAGCTGACAGCGGCTGCGGCAGGTGCGAGTCTGCATTAACCAGTTAAAACTGATGACGTATATATACACACTTTGGGCAGTACCAGTTAAATGGTTAGACCACTAACCAGAATACAAATGTACATGCATTTTGTTTACTGAATACAAAGCAGTCTAAATAGTAAGATACAGGAGATGAATCACCTTTTTGGCTCAAGCCTTGCTGCAACAAGCCTTGCTCCATCCCAGTTTTCGTCTCTACCACTGTGATAGGTGATTGTTATATCAACATGATTGAAGAGGTAAAAGGTGTCTTTCCTGTTAAACTCGGTCTGAAAAGACACACATACACAGAGCGTTAATTCAACATAATTATCCTGTAACAGAACAGATTTTACGATCGATATTGTTGCAAAATGAAAGGGGAATTCTAGAATCTATTATGTTTTCAGAAGTGCTAAGCTAATGTATGCTAATAATAATACTATACTACTGTCAATAAATGAGGTTGTCATTAGTTTAAGAATTACACACAAGGAACACCTTGATACATGTTTGACACATTAATAACCACTTTGTTTACAAGTAAAAATCAGTATTTCTTTCTAGAAAATTACTTAGAACCTCCAAAACATATATATTTTTTTTTAGCAGAGACCCTAGAGAATAGAATGGCGATCGTTGCAATTTTTTATGTCACACAGTATTTGCGAATTGGTTTTTGAAAACAGATTTTGGGGAAAAAATACACTTTGATGAATTTTAGAGCAAAAAAAACTATTTATAACCCAATTTTTTGGTAAAATATAAAATTATGATATTACGCCAAGTAAATAGCATGTGCCGCTTTAAAATTGCGCATGCTCATGAAATGGCAACTTACTACGATACTTAAAGCGGAGTTCCACCCAAATTTTGAACAATAACTGTATGTATTCTCTTCCTTGCCTAGATGCTGACATGCCGTTTAAAAAACTGAAATCGCCGTAATTACCTTTTATTTTTCTATTCTTCTTTGCACTTCCTGGTTCTCCTCCCATGGGAGTAGGCGTGTTTCTAGCCTCTCCCAGACTCCTGGGAGCTAGTCTCAGGCTTCCCAGGATGCCACTGAGCATGTGCGGGAATGAGCGGTGAATGCTGGGAGCACAGCATTCACCACATCCAGGAAATAAATGCTTGTGGGCTTCAAATGCCCACAATGAAGATGGAAACCGCCTGCAGTGAATAATATAAGTTATTCTTTCTGACGAAATCTGACACAGGCAGACATATTACACACAATATGTGAGTATGTAATGCTGAGAAGAAAAGTTTGTGAATGAACTAAAAAAAAAAAAAAACAATAGATAGGTGGACCCCCGCTTTAAAGCGATGCTTTAAAAAGGTTTACAGGTTACCTGTTTATATGGTTACGGGGGGGGGGGGGGGGGGCACGTTAAAAGTATTTTATTTTTTTTATCATTAATTTTTTTTTTACACTGTTCCTTTCAATTTATTTTTTATCACTTTTATTCCTATTACAAGGAATGTAAACATCCCTTGTGATAGAAATAAGGGATGACAGGTCCTCTTTATGGAAAGATCTGGGGTCTATACGACCCCAAAATCTCTCCTCTCTCTTTGAAAGATTAAAAAAAAAACCATTGATCTAATGCTTTAAAAAAAAATAAATAATAGAGGTGGGCAAAGACAAGCTGGGCTCTCCTCACCTCTGTGACCAGCCGTGCAGATCATTTCCTGGACTTGCCGTTAAGAACGGTAAGCCCGAGAAACACCAGCGAGTGGCTGGGGGGGGGGCCTGGTGTGTGTGTTTTGACCCCTCCCGCTGTTTCTAAAAGCAATAAAGCGGCTAATCAGCTGATCAGATCACTTTTATCAGAAACATTCGCCAGCTGAAAAAGGAAAGAAAAAAGAAAAGGGAAATACCGGGGTTACGGCTGACCGCTTTAGCCATAACCCCAAACAACAACTTTAAAGGCGCAAATATAATGTAGAATATAGATATATATTCCACCCACTTATCCCAGTGCTCGATCCGGCATCATCGAGGGGAACACCCACCCTGCCACTTCCCCGAGTTTCATGCCGGCATCATGGGGGGGGAATATCCTGGCAATTCTGCAGACATGCGAATGTTGGCTGGGGGGCGGTGTGTTCAGAGTATGGTAGCACTCCATCATTAAGGAGTCGGTTCATACCAAAGCACACAGCAGAGTTTGTCACAGGGGTTTCCTTTCCTGGCCACAGCCGGGAAGGCGGTACGCTTCGTTTTGTTTCCAATTTCATCCCAGCTACTCTCATCTACCAGCATGGTACATGTTCTAGGCATTATTATTTGATGCAGATTCATGTGGGCTAAATATGCTCTCCACGACCTCTTCGGTTGCAAGTCAGAATGGAGATGACCGAAGCTTGTGCGGTCAGAGGCAGGGTGTCAGCGCACCCCCAGCTCCTGTTCTTTCTACATTCCTGCAGGCTAGGTCAGCATCCCCTTGGTCTGGTCTATTAGGCCTTCTGGTTTAATATGTCTGAGCCAAGTAACGTTCCTTGTCAGGGGCTGTGTTTGTTGGAATCTCCCATCCCCGGTCTTCAGACA